>NW_027185392.1:6625000-6687500 GCF_022577435.1 Embiotoca jacksoni | reverse complement strand
GTGTGTGTGTGTGTGTGTTTTCAATTGGTGTCTTGTCTACTCATCTTGTGTGTGTGTGTGTGTGTGTGTGTGTGTGTGTGTGTGTGTGTGTGTGTGTGTGTGTGTGTGTGTGTGTGTGTGTGTGTGTGTGTGTTTTAGAAACTGGTTGAGCAGGGCGCCAGTTAGCCTTGGGTGTCCTGTTGTTGTACAAACGAGATTTAGTTGTGTGTGTGTGTGTGTGTGTGTGTGTGTGTGTGTGTGTGTGTGTGTGTGTGTGTGCATATATGTGTGTAGTATTAGAGCGAGTGTCTATGTATGATAGTTTGAGAGCGGGAGTCTGGCTGACACTAGATATGTGATTATTTAATCAAATTAAAAAAAACTTTAATTTCTTCAACTGGACTTTGTGGACTTCAGATGTCAGATGTCTCTACATGAATAGATACATTAAGCATTAAATGGTGATGGACGCTCTCCTTTGATTTCTAATTGATGCTTGAAATATGTTATTGATAGTAAAAACTCATTTAAAATAATTTTCCTCTAAAGCAAAAATTAAGATGCCAATTTCTTTTACAAAATTTGCAAACCTTTCCAAAATAGGTGTGAGTTTGAAATTAAAAATGGAAAAAGAATCACAATATGAACGTAAAAAAATAATTGGAAAAGAAATATCAGTAATTTCCAGAGGGTCTACTTTTAGTGGAAATTGAATTGTGCTGATAGATTGGTTATGCTATGAGTTGAGAGAAAAGTTACTTTCTGTTTCCTGACAATCACATGTAGAGATGGACGATGTGGAGGTTGGACTGACACACTCCATCAAAAATATTTTACCGTGCGTGTGTGTGTGTGTGCTTGTACTGTTCATGTTGTGAGGACTTAAATCAGATTACAAAGCCACATTGTGGGGACCCACCTTCCTTTTGGGGACCAATAAGCCCTGAAATGTGAGATATTAAATGTTAATGAAAGTGAAGACTTGGTTTACAGTTTAGACTAATGTCTGGGTAAGTTTAGGGTTTGTCAAGTACTGATTATGGTCAGGGTAAGTCTCCAAGAAATGAATGTAAGTCAATGTAATGTCCTCTGACATGATGGAAACAAGACTATGTATGCGTGTGAAACGTCTAAATTGCTCGACCGGTTTGCTTATGAATACTGTAAATACCTATGGAAGTCGTAAGTTGTGTGAAAGGTGTGTGTGTGTGTGTGTGTGTGTGTGTGTGTGTGTGTGTGTGTGTGTGTGTGTGTGTGCAATTGTTGTCAGACCTGATGAAGTGATGACACACGGATTCTTCGAAGGGCCTCATGCAAAACCAAAACCAAAAATAGACACCAGTTAAACGGTTAGCATGATAGTTGTTATTGAAATAGACCTTTACGTCTGCCTACGTGTCAGTCTCCCTCACTGGATATCTGTGGCTTCATAAGGGATTGTGAAAATAAGTTCAAGAGGTAAACCATTTTTCTGGATGATACTTATCTCTCGACTTCGTGTATCACATTCCACAGTTGCAAACAGGGGCAGAGTCATCTAAGACGTGATTTTTTATCTTTTTTTTCTCGAGTGTGACCTTAATGGTATCGTGTTTGGGAGCTCTCTCGTTTCAGGAAGACAAGAACAGTCTTGAAACTGAAGGCAACAGGAATAAAATATCTCTTGGTTTTTTTTTTAAAGCAGGAAGCTGATGGGAAGCTACTATTCAGATAACCTCAAGCATAAGGAAGAGAAACAGCTTAAACTGCATGAATTATGTGCGCGCGCGCGCGCACACACACACACACACACACACACACACACACATTGTATGTGGTCATGTCACATGACTGTCACGTGATCATCTCATGCTCATGATGGGGAAGCACAGATTCTGTGCAGTGTGTATGTGACAAAGCCATAAGCCTAATCCACCAACAGTGAAGCAGAAATCTAAAGCTGCAGAGTAAAGAGACTCATGCAGCAGCAGAGAGAGAGAGAAGGGAACCTGTTAGCACTATTGTGTTGTTTATGAAACACCTGTAACAAGATCTGATCAGCCTCACTCTCCCCTCTCTCTCTCTCTCTCTCTCTCTCTCTCTCTTTCTGTTTGTCACAAACACACATACCTGGGGAGCACAATGGCCACATTCTTCCCCTCTTTCTACCCCCCCACCTCCCTCTTGAGCTCCCCTCTGATCGGGCCAAACACAGAGCTGCAGCGAGACCAAGGAAAGTTGAAACAGGTAGAAATTAGGGTAGCACATACAGGTGGAAAAAGGAGGGAACCAAGTGAAAAATCATTTAAATGTGCTCATTTACACCAGCAGATACTTTGGACTGGTTCTCTTCCTCTGCCACCAAAGCTAAAAAAAAATATGGGAATAGGCAGCAAAATGGAGGAAAATATTAGCAATAAACTGTAATGACAATTAGGGCCCTCAAGTTAACGGGTCAGTTCCCCAAAATCAAAAAAATATTTTATCTAAAGAGAGTCCTTCACGCTAAATAACTAAACTTGTTGTTTTTCATGCCCTCCAGGACAACAGCCACTTTTGCCATGACACCTCTTTTTACAGCACATCATTTGTCTGTCCCTTTAAAAAATGATAAATTACTGTTTCTTAATTTAAAGAATTGTTCTTATGGCTTGCTACAGTTTAAAGGCAACAAACAACTTGGCAAGGGAAACATCATAGTTTGGGTTAAAGAGAGGTTTGACACTTTTGATATAAAATATCATCTCCTTATCATATTATCATGTTAGACATTTGTATGAAATTCTGTCATAATTAGGGATGAATTCTTGAGTTATGGCCACAAATGTGTTTTGTGAGATCACAGTGACCTTTCACCTTTAACCCACACTTCTTAATTAGTTGACTTTTGAGTCCAAGTGAACATTTATGCTAAATTTGAGGAAATTCCCTCAAGACATTTCTGACACATTGTGCCCAGTGCTGGACAAACTTTCCCATAAACATAACAGGGAGAGTTTTACATGCTTTGATGTTTTGTGCACACGAATACCATTCATCATGATTATATTGAGGAGAATGCAGAAATGGCATGACAGTTATTTCCAAACCAGGATTAATTAAACCATAACTGTCTGTCTGTTTGTTTGATTTCACGAGGCTTAAGTGAGAAAAAGTGTCTCCGTTGTGATTAGAGTGGGCCGTTGAGATGAGGCATTGTGCAACTGTCTGTCTTCTGGGAACGTGGCAGGACTGTTGAGTGTGTAAACAGGTGACATTCACTCACTGCGAAGGCTGCATCAACACTCCTCCTCCCCCCTTTTCCTCAGTCCCCTGCCTTCCGCTGTTCAACCTCTGACCCCTGCGTGCACCCTACACCCCCCAGTGTGGTGACACGGCTGAACCCTTCATCCTCTCCTCCTATCCTGCTCGCTTCCCTCCTTCCCTCCAACCTGCTCATGCACTAATGCTGTTATTATGCTTCATTTCACTGCTAGTTTCTTGATCCACCTCTTGCATCCTTTCAGGTTAAATGAGTGAAGACAGAGGGACATTGAGGGACAGGTTCTCATAAGACAATACTTACAAACCAATCGATACATCGCATTGACCGCCGTAATTGTGCTTCTTGTATATTAGCAGTGAGGTGGTATCTCCCTCATGTGATTTGGATGTAAGTAATGGAGACTGTACGTAAATGTATGTGTTTTTGCACTGAGCGCGGACACCTGATGTTTGATTAAAAAGGGATCTCTGATCTCTTCGTGGTCTGGATGGACCCAGAAAACAGCTGCAGAGATTAAAAACTGAATCATTGTAATATACACTTGAAAAACGTGTACGTGTCCTTTAGCTTGTTCACGCACACACACACACACACACACACACACACACACACACACACACACACACACACACACACACACACACACACATACTGAGCATCCTGTTGCCTGTTCTCAAACAGACTCTTCACTGCATACCTGTTGCTACACACAATGGGCTAGTTGTCTGGACAGTAGGCCAAGAGGCAAGGTGTGTGTGTGTGTGTGTGTGTGTGTGTGTGTGTGTGTGTGTGTGTGTGTGTGTGTGTGTGTGTGTGTGTGTGTGTGTACGCGTGCGCACACGCAGTGGGTGATTTGATTCTAGGAGGGAAGGCAAGCAAATGTGGATAGTGTTGAAGGGGGGAAAGTGAGTAGGTCTGGGGGACAGAAACTACACACTGTAGTACGCTGCATCTCATGATAAGGCCCAACCCCAAACACACACACACACACACACACTCGCACACACACACACACACACACACACACACACACACACACACACACACACACACACACACACACACACACACACACACACACACACACACACACAGTTGTGTTTCCATCACTTCAGAGGACATTACATTGACATACATTTGTTTCCAGGAAACTTTCCATGTAACCCAACCATACTTACCTAATCCAAGCATCAACCTAAAACTAACTTTACCTTCAATGGTGTGGCCGACCTAAAACAGAAAACGGTCCTTACAATGTGACACACACACACACACACACACACACACACACACATATACACACACACACACACACACACACACACACACACACACACACACACACACACACACACACACACACATATACATAGCCACCCCATTCTGTGCCAGAATGGAATGTTCCGTGGGTTGAGTCTCACTGTGAACCCATTCACAAAACTGACACAAAGTACACTGAAGCCACACACACACACACACACACACACACACACACACACACACACACACACACACACACACAGAAACACCTGTTTTTATGTGAAGACAATCAGGCTCATCTCTCTCTCATCTGTCCCCCACACATCTTCCCTATCGCTTACGTTCCCACACTCTCTTTTCCCTCTTCTTTGTTTCGTGAGTAGTTTCAGTACATGACCAGGTGAACAGGTGCAATTCACACCTTTTTAGTTTCTCTGGATGATTTATTTTGTTTCTCGTCATTAAGTCCCTGTTTCGGTGACACCATTTAGCAGTGTAGTTATTGTGTGTTTGGGGATCTGAGTTAGCTGGAGGCAACAAGCGCTGAATTCCACCAGCTTTTTATTCAGCTCTTATCGGCCTGTTTTACTTTCCCTTCTCACTTTACTGTGTGAGTGTCTGTCTCTGTCTCTGTCTCTGTGTCTGTGTCTGTGTCTATGTGTGTGCATTTATGGGGGTGCTGGAGATCATTTGGTTTTTCCAGGAAATGAGGGAGGGTAAAAAAGTGCAGGTTCAAGATAATGCCAAAAGATAATGTGCTTTAGAGCATACATGCATGGATATTGAAGATGAAGATGACATTACAGTTACTGTATAGTGACTTGTCAATACTTTACTATGTACACAGCTAATTCTATTTATTGCATGCTGAGTAATCATCCTGCCATTTAATAAAAGAGACATGCAGCAGAAACAGGATCAGTCAGAAGCTGTGACTTCACAGCATCCCATCATGCATATAAAACAAGTACAGCCGCTTTAATGGAAATATTAACTACATATTCAGGTAGTTCTAAGTTTCTGCTTGAATAGTTGGGGATAGTTTGAAGCCAGTGTATACCTAAAGCACAAGGAATATCTCAAGGCAAAAGTGTCTTTATGTATTGCACAGGCCCTTTCAAAGGGGGTCATGAAAAATGGTCCCTCGTTGTGTTAAATTTGCATCATTGTTGAAGAATTAAAAAAGACAACTTTAGAGCAAGGTTTAAGTATTGGCTATGGCCTCAACTGCACACACCTGGCCAACCGTCGTATGATAATCTTTCATCATTTCATCCAAGTCTGAATTCTTAGTGTGAATTTTATGCGCTCAGAACAGCATGAGGTTAATACAATACTTTACAGTTTATAGATGCAAAGATCACTGTTGCAATCTGTCAATAATGGCACAAAATAATGTTAATAAGTGTAAAAAAAATCTCTATTTACTGCTCACTTTGGAGTGTTTATTCCCTATCATTCAAAAACTGTTAGTATGTGAAATGTATACGTAATAGGCATTTAAGAAAGGTTTGCCAAAAACAAGGACAAGAAAAAGGAGACGTCAGATGATACGAAAGGTGAACAAATCTAAAGTTTAGTTGTGCTACAAAGAAGAAATCTAAACAAAAAAACCATTAAAATGTCCTTTACAATCATCTGAAAATGTATGTGTGCTGCATATCTACAGTAAATGAAGTAGGCAATATGTTGAGCACCGTAAACGTCAATGGACACCATGGTGCTAACATCAGTGTTGACAGTATTTCCAAATGATTTTCATAATGTGGCTAAAGTGTTGATTCAGCTGTACATTTATTTTTAACCTGTCAGGTTGTCCAAACTGTTTTCTCTGCTGAATACCTGGTAGTATCTTCTCATGTTGTTAAAGGAGCTGGCATGTTAGTGATTGTCATAATACAACAGTACAAAACTCTAAAAACAAAAACTTAGTTGTAAAGGTTTTCCTTCTCCAGAGTTCCTTCAGATTTTGGCAGGATCTCATCTATTCTGATCTCCCATTACATCCACATGCTGCTGACACTCTATCACATGATAGTTAGTGTCGTTTCCCACTGTCGGGAGAGAGGTCAGTCATCCACGCTGACGTTACAGTGGTTACTGGTTATTGGCCAGATAATAACTGACTGCAGTGTCGTTTACCGTCAGAATGACATGCTGTTTCTCTGTCAGTAGTGTCCTCAATTTGAAAGCTCCTTCAAATGTTTTCCTTCTATCGCTTTCCTTCTTCTCTGTCTCTTTCTCCTTCCCTGTCTCCTTGACCTTGGCAGTGATTGTAGCACCTAAACACAACGCTGCTGTGCTGCTCTGCCACTGGTTAGTGACAAGCCACATGACTCGGCGTCAGCTGACCAAATTCTAGGCAAAAGGGGAAACTTCTTTCATTAGAATGGAAGAAAAAAATAATGTGTGTGCTTGTGTGTGCGTGTGCGTGTGTGTGTGCGTGTGTGTGTGGTAGGAGGGCAAAAAGGCTTTCTTTTTGTGCTGAGTCATGTTGTTAATCATAAGTAGGACACTGGAATTGGTTGACAATGGTTGGAGGATGTGAGGTGACGCTGTGAATGAGGAAGTGTTACAACAGAAAAGAGCCAGACGTTTCCCTGTTGGCCAAAGTATAGTCTTAATGTCTAAGGTGCACGCGCACTCTTATCCAACCACACATGCATGCGAGCGAGTGACACCCTGCAGTGTTTGCTCCCTCTCTTCCGACGTTGTTGAAAAGATCAACTGAAGTCGAAGATCCAGATCCACCAGTTCTGATCCATGTGTGTTTTTACATTTCAACGTTCAACATGTGTGCTCTACATAGTATTTATTTTTAATTTGATTCTGGCCCTGAAATATATAATGTTGTTGCAAGAATGTGTGAGATAAAGCAAGAAGAGTAGAACAGCTTAGAGATACTTTTCCTAATTTGTTGTTATTTTTGTTTAGTTTGTTCAACTTAAATCCAAGTGTTGCTCTAGTTAGTTTAAGTACCAGGTTTAGTTTTGGTTTTAGTATCATTGCCAAATGATTTCTGAGGCATGAAAGATAAGAATTTTTAAAAGTGTTGTCCACATGGAGCAACGCTGGATGAAAATCTCTCATTTTCTCACATTAAATGCAAAAATCATTTTAGTTCGATCTTTCTTGTTTCTACAATTTAATCTTTTATTAGTTCAATCTTTTAGTTCAGTTGATATTTAAGACTTTTTAATGCAAATATAGTAGATTAGAACAGGTAAAATGTTGTAGAAAAAGATGCAGATTTATTGGGGACATAAGGCCTTGTTCACACTGCCAGCTCACATCCATTTTTTGTTGAATCCAGATTATATCAACATTGATTTTTCAAAATCTGGACAGCAAACAACAAAAGAAATCAGATTTTTGCAAATGTCATCCAAACCACATTTGGTAGGGGTTTGAAATGTGATTCCAATGTGGATTTCTACAGATGCATCTCAGTCTGGACGCTCTGGTGGATGAGATTTGATTTTTTTTGCGCCAATGGCAAAGCGACACAATGACAACGTCATTTTCCAAGTGAGTAGAATCTATACTACTTGCAGAGAGCTATCGGGGAAGAGGAGATTTTTGTGCTGTGGAGGACGACGAGAACAACAGCCAGTGGATAGACGCAAAAACAAATTGCCTGCTGGCACTTTGCTTCTGCTTTTTAAAGCCTCGTCTCCAGCTTAGCTATGCATACGTCGGTAATACAGTAACCCATGCAGATAAGTTGGTGACACACCAAATCCGATCTGCTCACTTGCAAATAACAGTGTGAACAGTGCGTCCTGAACATTTGAGAAACAAATCCAATTTTCCGGGAGTCTGAACAAAGCCTTAAATGGCATTTAGAAACAAATACACACACTGACAGATAAACAGAGATAAACATGGTTAAAGTCACACCAGAACAAGAAAATGTCTTTCTCCAGATCCCAGACCCACACAACCACAGATGCTCATATTTAAAGTATTGCTGACTGTGATGAAGGTGTGATCTGCTGCCTGCTGGAAATATTTTCATGAGCAACAGGCACTTCGTCCTGCTGACACCATCCAACCGTCTCACATATCCTGCGGGGGTAACACATATCTGAGGACATGTCTGTCATGTTTATGTTTCCATAAGTACAGAGTCTGAAGTTTACATAGAACACAGTACAACCCCCTCCTATCTGTGATGTTGTTTCATTCAGTGTTTCTGCAAATATCTTTGTTGAAATTTTCGCACCCGGCGAGCATTTTATGTTTAATGCTACACATATATCAAATGTAGCGCTGATGTGGACAGCCTTGTACAAAATAATATATATGGTTTTGCTAATACAGGACACATTTCATCAAGTGTATCAAACTGGGGGCAGAATCTACTGTAAAATTCCTGCTTCGTGGAAGTTTCTATTACCATCTTATTATTCTTTAATCAGCAGTCTGAAAGGCTCTTGCTGCTAACGGACACAGTCTAGTATGTAAATGTGTGTGTACAGTTTGTTTTAGAGTGTGTGTGTGTGTGTGTGTGTGTGTGTGTGTGTGTGTGTGTGTGTGTGTGTGTGTGTGTGTGTGTGTGTGTGTGTGTGTGTGTGTGTGTGTGTGCGTGTGTGCGCACGTGTGTGTGCGTGCGTGTGTTCGTGTGTGTGTTTGTGTGTGTGCGTGTGTGTGCTTGTGTGCGCGTGTGTGTTTGTATACACACTAGAGACAGACAGACAATAATACTAATATCAAAACCTTTAAATTGCAAAAACTTGTTCCTGTAATTCACTCCCCTGCAATCTGTTTTTTAATATCTACCACCATAAACAGCTAAACAATGTATCTGAAACACAATCAGTTTGATAGGCGGCACGACAGCCGACATAACTACAGCAGACTCTTCCACATCCATCAACATCCCCCTGCCTGTCTCAGTGGCCGTTGTAAAGCTGTTTGTGTATCAACTTCTTGTGGTTCACATCAGACCTGCAGGGCCAGTTCCCCCATGTCTCATTTAACACTGATGTGATCGCTATCTTCATTGTATTCTGCTATGTTCAGAGCACACGTTGTGCTTTTATGACATCTTTATAGAAAGCCCTTCATGGACTTTGTTTAGTGACTTTATTAAAAAAACAAAAAAAACAAATCCTTTCTCAGTATAATCCCATTTGTTGGATTTTGCTTTTAATTTCCACCAATTTTTTCTTTATTTTTTGTCATTGTCTTACACATTCAGCTGTCGGAAGAGGGAAATCTCAATTAAGTTAACTTCAGGTTCCCCCATATAGCATTTACAAGAAGTATATAAACATTTGATAAAGGATTTATTACCCATAAAGTAGTTGTTAGCATATGGGCTGAATAATATTATTATTTATCAGCAACTACAACTCCTCTTGGAGGAACAGGTAAGTGGAGGCTTTTGTATAAACAGCTAATGAATGACAATATCATAAAACACAGCTGTAATATTAGAACATATGTTTTCAAAGGAGAGATCATAATTGTTGAAAAATGCACTACATTAATAACCACTGTCCTTCTACCTGCGTGCAAATACGTTATAGTGTGTTATATACTGTTTATTAAACGTAGGTGATCAAATTATTTATTCGCTGAATAGTTGTATTTCTTTTTTCCAATTTTAGTTTTTCATTACTTTGTCCTTGTGTTTGTATTTGAATAGTTTAAGCTTGTCCTGGGTTGAGTACCGCTGACAGAGCTTATAACGGCAGTTCAGACACTGTTCATGATAATGGTTTGTGGAAATAAAGCTTTCTTAGCTTGCCTTTATGTGTGTTTGGGGTTGATTGTGTGATACAGTGCCCTCGTCATAAAGTCATCTCAATGTTTGAATCACGCTCTCCTTCCACCTTTAAAATAGGTTTATGGCTCCGTGTGGCCTTCACTGCAACCTTTTTACACCCCGCTGCAGAGAGAATAGATCTCCCTGTCTGTTTGTAAACTTTGAACTGGCTATCTACATGCACTGTGTGTGTGTGTGTGTGTGTGTGTGTGTGTGTGTGTGTGTGTGTGTGTGTGTGTGTGTGTGTGTGTGTGTGCGTGTGCGTGTGCGTGCGTACATGTGTGTGTGGTGCCAATCAGTGATTGCGTGTCCTTCATTAACAGAGTCATTGGTTAATGTGTCACCTGTACAATGGCAATAGCACAAACACACATACTGTATACACACTGTTGCGTTGGAGTAGAACGGCACGCCGGTCTCTTTAAGGGTTGTTTCAGGTTATGTACGCTTCCACACATTGTCAGTGTGGTGTCCTTCCTCTTCTCTCTGACCCTCTCTGGGTTTCTGGCAAATATGACTAGAATGTGACAGCTTTAGTCTGGTTTATATTTACTTTATCTTTACCAGCGTGGAGCTGCTAATGTGACTTTCAGTTCATACATGAAAAAATAAAGTCAGCTGAAACTAAATCATGATGCTCATTCTTGTGGTGTCAGCTGCCATGAAAATGTCCCATTTAAACACACTGTGGCAAGACTAGAAATGTGTAAGAAAACTTGAGATGTAAAGAGAGAGATTTGGATAGTTATAAAAAAACTGAAGTTTTCAAACCAATTAAAAAATCTGATGCGATCACTGAAAAAACAATACATTCAGCTGTCAACAGCTTTAACTAAAACTTCCTCAGGCTTTAAGTAATCTTTTCTGATTAACAATGTCTTACACACTGTTTAAATAGTCTATATTGATCTATAAGGTCAGTCTTTCACATATGCCTGAAGGTATAACAAAAGCAAACATCTAATTTGATGAAGAAAACTAGACCTCTAGGAAAAAGTGCTCACAAAGCAAACACTGACACCTGAAGTGACAGATCATAAAATGTTTGTTCACCTTTTTGTGATTATCTATACTTTGGTTTAATCTGGGATGTTTTTCTATTGGTTTAAGAAATGTTTGTTACCATGACAACAGAGATTTTGCTCTGTCTGTTTGTTCACTGTTTTGGTCCGGGCTAAAATATTTCAACTATTTAATGGACTGCCCCGGTTTTTTATTTATTTTACAAGCATTCGAGGTTTCTTACTGGACTATTTTACTGACTTCTGTTCCTCAGGTGTCACAAGGGATTTGCATTTATGTTTTTTAAGTGAAATATTTTTACATCTATTCGATTGATTGTTGTACAGTCAAGATAATTTGTGGCTTGGGTTGTGGTCCCTGACCTTTCATTTAGCGCCATCATATGGTTTACAAGATTTAAATTGTCAAACAATTTAGTTGATATAGATATTCTTAGTTCAGGTATATTTTCCCACATTTACCCAGGTTGGAAGTTTTACACTTCCCAGTTGTTCATAAGCGCATCTGTAGTACCTATAAAGTTTGGCCTCGTAAAGCTGCCAACATAGCTCTTATTCCATGAAAATTTGTGCTAAAAATGAGCCTTCTTTATTGCTTTCTTTGGGAAGTGATGGATGGTTTATGTTTATGTTGTCCTCTTGAACAGAAAGGCCAGCGTTTGGAAAACTTCTTTGAGAAAAAAAACAGCAAATTTCACCACCAAGAAGTTTCTCCTTCATCATTCTTCACTGTAATCAATCTGATTGAATTTTTCTGATCCATTTTATTTAATAATGAGTGTAAGTGTGCTCACTCCAACTCAAGCTCATGACTTTCCCCTGATTGTCATCAGTCATCACTGTTCGTCACACCCTCTGCCCTTTTATCCTTTGCCTTCCCTTTTGTTCGATTCCTTATCAGCTGAGCGAGAAATAGATTGAAGGAGGTAGGAAAGAAGAAGGAGGTTACCTGTGCCGAGTGGCCCCACCTCTCTCTCTTGGCCTTTGAGAATGAGTAAATACTAAACCACCTTTGCTTTCCTCCACACTCAAACACAGGCAAGCAAGGAGGCTGTCTTACTGCTACAGCCTGTCAACACCGACGAAGTGTGAATGGATAGAGAGAGACAAGGTTTTAGACAAGTGTGAATGAGCAAAGTGAAAAAGAAATAACACACCGGCTGCATCTCCTGGGCCCGTTCATCGATATCTGCGCTCCTGAGTTTGGGATACAGGTAAAGTGTCAATGCCGACCCTCCAGTCTGTGTCTGTCTCACTGATCAAACATCAGAATTTGTTTAAGTCTCTTTAAAAACTTCTTCTAGATGTGCTGCTCATTAATTTAAATGAAAAAAATGTTAAATCACTTTCAGTGAGCAACGGAAAGTCAGGTTTTCGAGCAAAATGTTGCAAATGTGAAACTCAACATTTTCTTGTTTCTTTACTCGTGTCTCTGAACCAAGTAAAGAGCTTCTTTTCTTGTTGCCTGTTTCACAACTTTATCAGAGTCAAACTGATTAGAAAAAGAAAACAGAGGCACTCAAACCAATCAGCGATAAGAATGGAGAGCAAGGATTCCTCATAATGAAACCAGTGGAACCAGTGGAGTGTGTGTGTGTGTGTGTGTGTGTGTGTGTGTGTGTGTGTGTGTGTGTGTGTGTGTGTGTGTGCGTGTGTGTGCGTGCGTGTGTGTGTGTGTGTGTATGTGTATGTGTTTAGGGTGGGGGATAAAAAATGCTTGAGTGACTGCACAGAGAAGCTGGTATCATTGCCTATAGACTTCCGGCTTCTTCGTCATATAAATTGTGGACTTTTACCCTGGTGAGGTGAACTGTTTGTTTTTGTGTGTGTGTGTGTGTGTGTGTGTGTGTGTGTGTGTGTGTGTGTGTGTGTGTGTGTGTGTGTGTGTGTGTGTGTGTGTGTGTGTGTGTGTGTGTGTGTGTGTGTGTGTGTGTGTGAGTGAGAGATCTGGTGCTTCATTCATTCATTGAAGTTATACTGAATGCTAAAAATGCAATAACAAATGACAATATTTCACTATTTTGTTGAAAATATTAAAAGAAGAAGAAGTAAACGTTACAATTGAAACAAAATAATTGTATAGACATAAATGCTATTTCACCTGTGCGTCTCAGTAGTTTTACAACAGCCGTAGTCTTATTCACTGAGCTGTGTTTGTCGACAGGGTGGACCCAAGTATGTACGAAGGTTAGCTCATTTGTAAGCCTGTGTTGTAAGAATGCTAAAAAATAAGGCCAAATGCAAACATCTTGTTTTTTTTGTTTTTTTTGTATTGTGTAGTGCATTAAATATCAACAGATCTCTGGGTCTTGGTAGTATACCCTCACGCACTCATGGACACACGTTCAAGGAGGGCCACTCAAGTCTTTATCACGAGTGTGACACTGTCAACGTCAGTGGTAATTGTTTGAAACAATGTCTGCTGTGGCCTTGAGTGCACTAGCTGATTAGCCTGAGGAATGTGTTTGTCTAAGGAAGCAAAGCCCCTCTGAGCTAGCGCGAAAGCTAAAGCAGCTCTTCTGATTAGGAGAGACTGTGGAGGTGTTTGAGGGGACGTGTGACGAGGTCTGGGTGCAGCTGACCTTTCTGTACTGTCCTCTTCACAGTAACACCAAAGTCCGTGCTCTTGTGTGTAATTAGTACATGGGATGAAATAAATGTTGACGCTGATGCTGTCACCAAAAACTCATTTTAATTGAAAAGAAAATGTTACAACTTTCTCTCCATAACATACAACATCTTTGTCATATTGCTTTAAATTTCTTTTGTTTGAGTCGAGTTGTGGTGTTTTGAGTGACATTTGAGAGAAATGTGAAGGTCCTGAAGGCAGGGGGGCTCTCAGAGTAAATGAACTGGAATCATCCTCCCTCCGTGGTGAAGTTAGTGTGGGCTGGAGGCGGTCACTTACGCACTCTGTCTGACCTGAAATTCTTCAGGCCAGTTTCACTTTGAAGGGCTTTCTAGCACTGAGGGAGGCCTGAACATTTGGTCCCCCTCCATTCGCCTTTCGTTAGCCTCTCTCACTCCTCTCCATCTGGTCTTTTCCTCCTCAGACTCCCCCCCACCCACCCACCCACCACCACCCATACAGACTCTCTGTACTCTTTCCTTAATTTCTTCCCCCTCTACTTGCTTCTCCTTCCCTCCTTCTCCACCACCGTCCGTGCTCCTTCCTCCCCATTTTTTTTTTTTCTGCTGCTCTTCTTTGAGCTTGGGTGAACCACAGGAATGAGGGTGACAGGTACATGGTTTGGAGGAAGAAAAAGGAGGAAGAAACAGGCAGCAGAGAACAGAAGTAGTAACAACAGTAAAGGGGCTTAGATTTTGTAAAATGTGATTCCATGCAAATAATATCATCTAAAAATGTTTAGTTAATGCAGATCCTTCTTTTCAGTCAGCATTGTGATTTTAGTCTTCATCTCGCTTTATCCTGTTGAAGTCAGCATGCTGATAGCTGAGCTGTGTGAACCTCTGCGTGAGGACATCATGTGTCCTGAGAGGTGAGCCACAGTGTTCCCTTCTCTCTCCTCAAGTTCATTGTTTAATTTGCTAGTGGTGATAATGATATCCAACAATAATGTGCTGTACGTGTGCAAGAGACAGCACGATAGGTCTAAAGGCCTCCTTTATGTTCATATTTGGTGGGGTTCAAATCAGAATACATTTTCCTGGTTGGCATTTTCTGGGATAAAAATATTGTTGCCATGTAATTGTTAAACTGCGGTCGAGCTGCGAGCAGACTGTCCTCTCGTAAAGCACCGTTGATTAAAGCCTCTGTGCTAGCAGTTTAATATGACGGGCATTTATTGCGACCTATATTAGCCATAGTATTTATGACGAGAGCAAAGGAGGATGTCAGGTAAAGAAGTATGAGCAGTGACAAAGTAAGCGCAAGTAGTAGGTTGCGGGTGGTTGGACAGATTAAGGACAGGACTTTACCCCAAGAGATTGTTGTTTGTGTCCTGCCTTAAAAAACAAAAATCGATGTTGACTTATTTTAACAACTATTTTAACGTGCGTAAGTTAACTTACCAACATATTTAACTTGCAACATGTATGTAACATCATCTACGTCAAATCATAAATCATTGAAAGTACACCTATTTTGTTGTTTCACTGCGAAAAGGGGGTTTTGACAGTTGCCTGAAACTATTGAGCAGTTGTTGGTTTTTTTTACACTCCTAAAGCATTTCTACACCTGCCCAAAAAAACCCAGTGTGGCCTGAACAGTGTGGTGCACTCCCACAGTTCGTATTACTCTGCAGACATAAACAGGAGGCTCTCTAGTCTTGTAACACGCTACTCATTGACTTATATAGATGACTTGTGATAAATCAGTCATATACCTCTCCAGCTAAGAGACTGATAACCAGTGCTGCTTTATTGCTGAGTTTATTCCTGATGATTCGCTGTTTTGCCAATATCGCAGATTCCAGTATATGTAAGTGTGTGTGTGTTTGTGTGTGTGTGCACATGTCTGTTTTGACCCTGGCCTTACTAGGGAACCGACTTATCAGAGATATCCAACAAATTCTGAGAGGCACTAGCAACACTTTCCACTCTTTGTGATTACTTGCGATTTAAATAAGAAAAGTATTCTCATCTGCCGTTGTGATTAAAAGCTGATCAAAATCAGGTCAATGTTTTTGCCAATGACAGATATTCCCCCTGTACAATTGATGGAAGGAGAAGGCCGATAATATTATTCATTTTCAATGAATCCCTTGAGTTTTGTCCCGAACCTTTTATAAACCCATC
This sequence comes from Embiotoca jacksoni, assembly GCF_022577435.1. Lineage (NCBI taxonomy): Eukaryota > Metazoa > Chordata > Actinopteri > Embiotocidae > Embiotoca > Embiotoca jacksoni. The sequence goes on along the minus strand of NW_027185392.1, from coordinate 6,671,464 downwards.
AGGGAGCTGCAGTGTTGCACTGATATGTAACTGTGGGTTCTGTGGTTTATTATAAAGTCTGAGTATTTTTACATCAGGATTTTAAAGATTTCTGTATTTCCAAAGAATGTGGTGTGGGTTAAGTGCAACGAATGATTTAGGGAACATGTCCAATGATTAAAGGTACGAGTGACAGTCAATGTTTTTTTGTCCACCCCTCGGGTCTATCTGTAGGGTTTAACTTATAATTGTTGACCCGACCGGCTGATAGTTTTGCTGTGCGGTCACTAGAACACCTGAACCCTCTGAGGTGTCCTGATTGGCTCCCACTAATGACTGACTGTTAATCTTTGATTCAGACTGACCCCCACATGCTTAGATGAAGGCCAGCTTTCACTGACCCTCGTCCTCAACCCTTCTTTTTTTGTAACTTGGGCACGCATATGCCACATTTTTAAGCAAAATGGCCATGAAAACACAAACACAACTACACACACAGACGTTTACAGACACAGCTTTTTGCTATAATCCACTTTTTCGACCATCATGTTAGTTCATTAGTCAGTATCATCATGAAAATAATTCAAAGGTGCAACAGTCCACGCGTAGCTTTCTACCTATTATGTGTGCTTTAATCTTTTCTTTTTTTTTGTCAATCCATCATTCTCTGGTCTTTATGTTAAGTAGACGTTCCTCTTGTATGTTTACTCAGTCGTAAGGAGCGGGGCAGGTTTCAATAGCAGCTGAAACTCAGTGCGTTGTTGACCACACACTGTGACTTTCATCTCTCGCTCTCTCTCTTGCTTTCGCTCTCTCCCTCATTTCTTGGGTTTTTAGACAGAAACTCTCAAAGTGAGCGACGTCCCCTCATCTGGTTGTTTTTTTTTCTCTCTCTATCTGCTCTCTTGACTGCCCAGGAAGGTGTGTGTTGTTTGCTTAAGTTAAGCTGTGCTAGGAACATGTTCACCGTTGTTATGTACAAAAAACACACATGGATGCCCGAATACACACACACACAGTTACAGTCTTGTGCTGACATGACATAAATCACTCTGGTGGTTAACTCCCAGTTAGAATTTCCTAATGTCCCTTCACTATAACACAAACATAAGGAAGTCTTCAAACCCCACTTTGAACATTTCCTGTCCTTTTCCCCCAGTTCTGCAACTCTAAGCAGAAAACCCTTAAAACCCATTAAAACTTAATTTCCCATCATACCTCTCTTTGTCCAATAACATCACCCTTGTCAGTGATAACAGATTTGTAGGGTCTTTAATGGTGGGTGTATATTGGTGGAAGAAATATTCAGATCCAATACTTAAGTAAAAATCCCCAAAACATCAATGCAGAAATACTTAAAACTCCTGCATTTAAAATCATTTTTAAATACAATTAAAGACGCATCAGTACTGTATTTTTCTACAGCTTTAGCATAAACTTGTATGAAATGAAAATACTTTGGTAAACCTTACAACACTTGAGTGAAAGTAAATAACTACTTTCCTCCATCATTGTTTACGTGTTTGTTTTCCAAAAACCAAAGATGTTTCCAAGAAACTTTCCGCAAAACTAAGGCAGGGATCCGACCACATACACACACATACTCTCACAAGTACCTGTTTTAGCTCCACCCTCACCAGCTCTCATGCTTGCAGCTTTGACAATGTGTGTGTGTGTGTGTGTGTGTGTGTGTGTGTGTGTGTGTGTGTGTGTGTGTGTGTGTGTGTGTGTGTGTGTGTGTGTGTGTGTGTGTGTGTGTGTGGGTGGGTGTGTGTGGGTGTGTATGGGTGGGTGTGTGTGTGTGTGTGTTATGTAGAAGAGGCAGGACTCTGTGGTCAGTGCCCTGGTGTACCTGTCTCTCATGGAGGTGGACTAATACTCCCAGAGCAGGCGGCCAAGCAGCGCAGCGCTGTGAAGCAACAGGGGTAGCTATCCTCCTATCTGACCTCTCTCTGCTTCCTCTTCTCTTTTCCACCACCATCCCTCTGCTGCAACAGCTCTCTCTCAAGAGCTCTCCTCTGTTTCAGTCTCACTTCCCTCTCTCTCTTGCTGGTTTTTATCAGGATTAATTTTCCTTGAATAACAATTTTTTAGCAGCCATGCCTACAAATGTCTCAGATTTGAGGGATGGCTTAAATAGGTTTTGCCTTCTGATCCTGTCGTCTGTTTGGTGTGTGTTCTGTGTAAAAACAGCAAGACTGAGGGTTATTCAAGCATTTGGTGTGTCATTGATCCTGCTGCCTTGTGACCCTGTTGTTAGGGACTGCGGTATGGTCACTGTGAATCTATTGCCTCCACGTGTTCATGTGTGTGCGTACAGCTAAGATGGCGGCTTCCTGAGGCCTGTTTTTTTCTTCAGTACACTGGATCACTGTCACTCAGGATAGAACAGCTAACTGAGAGATGCATTGTTCCTAACGATTGCACACACAAAGATTTTCTTTGCTCCATAATCTGCAACAAATTGGGAGTTAAGGAGAGCCTTGTTGCGTTACAAACGTCTGAACCAAATCTGCATATTCGTCAGAGAAAAAAAACGTAATGGGAGCGTTGATTTAATGTCAGGTCAGTGACATAAAGAGTAAAATGTTCTTCTGTCCAGCTGTGAGGAACTTTGCCATTAATAATGCCATGGCTCATTTGCCTGTTTGAGGAAAAAGATGGAATTTTCCATCGGCAGTCAATCTGTGTTTCTGATAAGATCCGGAGGAAGCCCGTAAAAGCTTTTTGTGTCTGCTCATAAAACAATCCAGCCTCCAATAACTTGCTGTTAATACGTAGAGAATCAGGTGCTTCTATCAATCATAAACATAATGTAATGGGCAATCTCCACCGCAGTAACTGGACGGCTTGACTTGGCTCGTTGGCACTGTTTCCCAATCTTAACTTCCTTCACTCCTGTACCAGTCTGAGTTCATAACCTTTGACCAGGTGAACTCTGTGTCTGAGCTCTGAATATAGATGATGTTTAATCCACAACTGCTCATTGTTCCTTAAACTGCAAGAAAGAGGTTCAAATCAGAGCAGAAGAATCACACTTAAGTGGTCGTAACTCTTATTTTACTTGCTGAGACATCACCTGTAGAGCTTTATGCTCTCTGTGAATAAAGGCTGTGATTTGTGTTCACCACAGTTAATTATCTACTTGTTCCTGCCTTAGGTTTCCTTGTCTCTCTCTTACGCTAACACCCACGATTGCATGCACCTATGTACAAAGTCTGAACTTTCTAAGAGCTGGAAATTGCAGATTTTTTGGTCATTTAATTTTTAATTTTTTTTGTTATTCATTATGTTCCTCATCCTTTTGTTGCCTCTTGCTATATTTAGTTATTATTAACACTCTTTCTATGATACACTTAGATGCCAACAGAGCCCACATACAAACGGACAATTCTTCTATTTTTAATGTCATCCAAAGGAAGAGAGATGACAAAATAACTGACCATCTGAGTTTCGTTTCGTTGCTGACACAGTCAGCATTGAGGAAGTTCAGAATATCTCCAAGTGGTCAAAAGCAGGAAGCAGCCTGTCCAACACGAAGAAGGAATTTTTGACAAACACACACAGACACACAAAAGATCTCCAGAAAAAGCCATTTTTTGTTTTTTTGGTGTCACCCTGACTTCAGTGTGTTGCACAGTGTCGACCTCTCAGTGTTACATAGCTTTATTTTATCACCTAACAGAACTCCCAAAGTGAATATTGTCCTCCCTTTGTCATCAGTCTGGCAGGATAAGGCTGATAAGAGATGGAGTCATGTTAGTGCTTCACACGATAGAAGGAACAGAGGGAGCTGTCGAAGCAGAACAAGAGAACAACACAGAAACAAATGGTGACAAAGATGTTAAGATGTGGCAAACTATTGGGACAACCTTGAGTGATGTTTTTGTATTTACTTTTTATTTTTTGAGCAATAAAGGAAATGGCGTCTTCACTGAGCAGAATCAGAATTCACATCTGTATATTAGCTGCTCCTGATTGGTTTGTTAAAAACGACATTTTGATATAATCTCGTGTCATCTTGACCTGTTTTAACAAGGACAGAGAAGCAAACAGCATCCTGTTTCCTTTTGCATTTTGTTTTCCTTTTCCCCCCGTTTTTAACTTTTTGTCATTGCTACAAGGATCAATATATTAAAGAAATAGTTTACTTTGACAAAAATATTATATTTACATATCTCCTCTGTATGTTTTTTGTTTTTGTTCATTTAAAGGTCTTTTGTTTGTCTTTTTATTATCTCAAACTGATATTTTCATAGTTTTTAATCCTCTTTGAGCTAGTTTTTGCTAATTTTAAGCCCTCTAGCTTTGGGCAAACTAACTAGTGAGCAGGTGTATGTTATTGTGTGTGTGTGTGTGTGTGTGTGTGTGTGTGTGTGTGTGTGTGTGTGTGTGTGTGTGTGTGTGTGTGTGTGGGAGAGTGGGATATTGGGTCAGGTCAAATGAGTGTGCACGTTACCATGGTTGCTTGGCTTTGTAGTGTTTTACCTTTGTTGACTGCCTCACCCATCTCTGTCAAAGTCCAGGCAATCTTATGACATACAACAACGTGCACACAAACACACTCTGCCTGCATTACTAGCAAAAGGTTGTTGTTTTATTCTCTCTTTGCTTACGTGACATTTAGTCTGACCCAAAGAAGTTAGTTTTGTAGCCCACTTTGATTGGTTGCTTCAGTGCTGTGGAGATTTGGGGATTTAAAATGCAGTGGATTTTTCCATTCTGAATGCTGGCTGTGTTGGAACATAATAGAGTAAGAGGTTTATGTTTGGGAAGCCGATTTCTCTCACATTAAAAGCTGCACCCACACAGTGTATAACATTCATATTGATAAGGACGTTGAAAGTCCAACACCATCTCGTGGTGTGTATGAGTGTGTGTATTTGCAACAAGTTCATGTGTAGGCAATATTAATGTGCACAGCTTTTTGTTACAGGATGGGGTAATATTTTACTCAGAATTCCTCATAACTCCAGCTTGTCTAACGTACCTCTCTCACACACACACACACACACACACACACACACACACACACACACACACACACACACACACACACACACATACGCACCCCCCCCCGCCCCCCACACACACACACGATCAGCATGTGACCCAGTCAAACCTAGTGAACCTTGAGCTCGAGTTTTCAGGGTTTACAGCCCTTCATTCTCTGCGATAGGGGTTAGAGGTCAGCGAGGGATCTGAGGGATTCAACAAAACAAGGTTGTAAAACCACTGATAGGGGAAGGCGCCCTGAGGATTTATAGATGCTGTATTTCGACTGTTGTGTTCAGGTCACATAATGTGTCTTAGTTGGTTTGTTAGGTAGGTAATCTTCCATGCAAGCAAACAGTTTTGCTCTACATGAACAAGCTTTTGTTAATTAAACAATACCTTCTGACCCTGTTTGCCTATTTTCCTTCCTTCTTGTATTTGCTGTGGTTGATAAACTTGTCTCTCTGCTCCCTCTTCAGGCTCAAAATCTGATTGGATGGTTTTGTCAGAATGACAGCCGAAGACCCTGCTTCCTCCTCCACAATGAGCAACAACGCTGCCCTCTCCAAATCCTCCAAACCTTCTGGTGCCTCTCACCACTCTCTCCACGGACAGATCAGCATCCCTGAGGGTGTTGCAGGTGCTCCCAATGAGGCTGCACTGGTGGCTCTGATGGAGCGCACTGGCTACACTATGGTCCAGGAAAATGGCCAACGTAAATACGGTCCCCCCCCCAGCTGGAATGGCCCATCTCCTCCTCGAGGATGTGAAATCTTTGTCGGCAAGATCCCACGGGACGTTTATGAGGATGAGTTGGTCCCAGTGTTTGAGTCCGTGGGACGCATCTATGAGATGCGCCTGATGATGGACTTTGATGGGAAAAACCGAGGGTACGCATTTGTCATGTACACAGAGAAACACGAGGCCAAGAGGGCTGTGCGGGAGCTCAATAATTATGAGGTGCGGCCTGGACGGCTGCTGGGGGTCTGCTCCTCCGTGGACAACTGCCGTCTTTTCATTGGTGGCATTCCCAAGACCAAGAAGCGTGAGGAGATCCTGGAGGAGGTCTCCAAAGTGACAGAGGGTGTATTAGATGTCATAGTTTATGCCAGTGCTGCAGACAAGATGAAGAACCGTGGCTTTGCCTTTGTAGAGTATGAGTCACATCGCGCAGCCGCCATGGCTCGCAGGAAGTTGATGCCTGGACGTATTCAGCTGTGGGGCCACCAGATTGCAGTGGACTGGGCTGAGCCAGAGATTGATGTAGATGAAGACGTAATGGAGACGGTAAAGATCCTCTACGTCAGGAATCTAATGATGGAGACCAGCGAGGAGACAATTAGACAGGTGGGACTAACTGACTGAAGTTTTAGTCTGCATGCTGTTTGTGTTAAAAACATGTCTGACAGACTCCTAATCACGCCATCACTCGTCCTTTCTCTTTCTGTCGACCAGGTTTTCAGCCAGTGGAACCCTGGATGTGTAGAGCGTGTCAAGAAAATCCGTGACTATGCCTTTGTCCACTTCTCATCCCGGGATGATGCCGTGCTGGCGATGGACCACCTCAACGGCACAGAGGTCGAAGGGTCTTGCATCGAGGTGACGCTCGCCAAGCCAGTTGATAAAGAGCAGTACTCACGCCAGAAGGCCTCCAAGGGGAGCGTTTCTGCCACTCCAGAGGCCCCTCAGCAGAACTACGTTTACCAGTGTGATCCCTACACACTGGCTTACTATGGTTATCCCTACAACACCCTCATTGGACCCAACAGGGACTACTTTGTCAAAGGTTAGAATTTATTTCTTCTGCTTTTTTATGCCTAGGGATCAATTGCAAAAGCCAATGTTTCGTTTACAGCCAACTATTTTGGTAAATGTTGGTTGTAGCAGAATCAAAAGAGCAATGATAAACACACTTGGCCATGCCACCAGATTTTTCAATGTTCATGATGACAGATAACAATGATTTTACTCCACAAAAGTTTGGAAAAATCATAGACATGTTGTTAAAGGAAAAGACAAAACATGCTGATGGACCAATGAATGCTAATCCCATTACCTTTAATGATTGATTGAATATGGTCTTGGGTGTTGGCAGGAAAATCTATTTGACTTTCAACAATCATTGTGTTTTGGTTTTCTCTCCAAAGGATCCCCAATGATACAGAACAATGGTAATCTCTCACATCCTTATTTCTTCTTATTCCTCCAATGAACAATGAGCTTTCTTGCCATGTGACAAACTATACATTTTCTAACACCATCCTTTTCCTGCTGTGCTGTCACCTACCATTTCATGCCGGGTTATTTCCAAGCTCACAACAAAGCGATAAACGTTATGGAATACCTTTTTACAGAGCTACATCTTATCAAGGAGTCAGAACAGATCTCAGGAATGAGGCTAAACTTGACCCAAAGAACTCCCAAAAAAGTCCCGAGCAAACGTTACTGAGAAATTTCCAGTTGGAAATATTTTTTGAGGTCACTATTGCCTAAAAGAGAGTTTTTGAGTCTCCTACACAAGTTCTGATATCTTGGGATGAACTAAACCCGTCGTAAAATCTTGTTGCCCTACAAAAGTAGCCCCTTCTGCCCAAGTCCTAAACCACAACCCCTGTCATCACACTACTTTAATTGTATTTTAAGCAGGTACTGTGCGAGGTCGTGGTCGTGCTGCTGCAGGTAACCGTACCCCTGGACCACGGGGGTCGTACCTCGGGGGTTACTCTGCCGGTCGTGGCATCTACAGCCGCTACCACGAGGGCAAGACCAAGCAGACCGAAAAGCCCTATGAGCTGATGCCCAGTCTGGAGCTTGCTGCCTCCGTCAACCCAGTTGGCATCAAACCTGGCACAAGTCAGTGACATAGACATATCCATCCACATCCTCGCCCATCTCAAAACCTTTTACTAAACCTTCCAACCCCGTTTTTCTCTCCTGGTTTGAGGAACTTTTTGCAAATCAACTATATAGTTGTTGCTGGATGGTCGTGTGCAAAAGGACTTCCTTCTGGTAAAGAACAATGACGCAAAACAATTGTCCTTTCCAACACGACCAGAAAGTTACTGCTATACTTTATATCTCGTTCTTTCTTTTTTCCTCAACATCTGAAATTTGTCTTTCCAGGTGTTTAGACTGAAAACAGTGCTGCGTTGAAGGAACACATTCAGGAGTTTAAGGGCTATCAGAATCTCTAAACACCGGTTTAAAATACAATTTGGAATATTTTTACAACTCCGTTTCCCGGTCACTTAAGCAGGTAATCTACCTACAGTTTATTTGAATGGCCAACACATTGCTTTGCTGAAGGACATCACATTGTTCTGAGGAAAAAAGCTTTTTTGCCAGATTATACTGTTTTGTTGTTAACACCCTGAAAGCAGAAGCTTCTTTGATGTGGTTTTTTCACACAGTGCTGTCATCCGTCTGAACATGGTGGTTGTTACTGTACATGCATCCACAATCACAGTGCACTCAACTCCATCTTTGAATTTTGAAGGATGTCTGTATTGCAGAATTCTAGTAAGAGCTGAAAAATTATGGCAGAAAAAGAAATGGGTATTAACCAAAATACAAACTTCTTATCCCAGTAAAAAGCTCCTCTTAAGGAGTAGCTGCTTCAGATTTCTTACGACAGTTTAAGTCAAAAATGGAGCTGAAATGCAAAATAAAAGACACAAAACTACTGTGTCCACTCTATTCAGAGCACTTAAAAGAATAACACCAGTGTTATGAAGACTCTATGGTAGCTGCTGTCACAACTAAGATGAACGTGACAGCAAAAATGTAAGTGGATTGTTTCCTGGTGAGAAATGTGTTTCTTGACAGTAAGCAGAAGGAAATACAATTGCAGGCAAGAAACCAAACTCACGTGAGGACAAAACAAAAGAAATGTTACAGAAAGTAAGGTTACATGTGTATGTGGGTGGATCATCTAAATTCCACATAAGTTTTTATACTGTACAAGAATGACTGATAGAAACTTCAGAGAAATTCAATATAAAAATGCAGACACTGGCATTATTCTTTAATCTTCCACTTTATTACTAAAGTTATTAAGCCTGATTGTTTTGTCAAAATAATCATTAAACTTAATTACCTATTACTGCTGTTAATGTAATTTATTTGTTGATCAGAGGTGCATTTTGTTAAAGTGGACTTTATTGGCGTTCCTTCTGGAGCGATATGACCTCAATCAGGAGCTCGGTCTCAGTCCCAGTCTGTGTGGAATCATAGGATCACCACCAGATTGAAAATACTTTTCAACAATGACTGATGTTGTGTTTGCTGTGTGTTGGTGTGTGTTGGTGTGTGTGTGTGTGTGTGTGTGTGTGTGTGTGTGTGTGTGTGTGTGTGTGTGTGTGTGTGTGTGTGTGTGTGTGTGTGTGTGTGTTGGAGCCCTGGGGTTAATCCAAAGTCGAACTCCATCATAATCTGAATCACACTCCAACGCCAATTTGTGCAATCTTTTTTTTTTTCCCCCTCTTGCTTAATTTGTATCCTTCAGCCTCTTTTTGCTGTTTTTCTTCATGTTTTCATATTCTTTTCATAGATTACCTTCTGATCTAAGAATTATTGTGTATGTGTTTAAGCATGGGTGCATGTATGTTTTTGTGTGTCCTGTGTAGTGTCAGCATTTAACTCTCTCTTGCTGCTCTGTGTTGTCTGCCGTCGCCCAGTCTGTTATACAAGCTTTCATTTTTGCATCTTTCTACATGTGCAGTGGCTTTGACGGGTCTGGGGGGGCAGTACCCAGTGTTCAGCGCCCCTCCTGCAGCCAAGCTGATGGAGGAAGGGAAGGTGCACACAGTGGAGCATCTTATCAACCCTATGGCCATGCAACATCCCGAACACACCACTGCAAATGCTGCTGCCGCCACAGTCCTACCTGCGGTGTCGACCCCTCCACCCTTCCAGGTGTGTGTTGTGACACAGAAATATTCTTTTAAAATGTCCCTTCTCAAACATTGGTTGTTTGTTTTATGACACTGCAGTGTTGTTTGGTGGCTGTATCATGCAGAACTTATGAAACAGATGTTACTTGGAATTTCAATGAAGGAGATATCATTAGTAGTGAACAACAATTTATTGAAGAAATGACAATTAGGCTCCATCGTTGAGAGACCGCTTCTTAAAGAGATGCCCCAAATGGATGTAGGAGATAGGACAGGGCCTGCTGTGCCTGGCCGCTGCAGGTGTTGGAGCAGAATATGCAGATTTAAAATTGTTATTTGTGTAGCGCCAAATTACATCAAAAGATATCTCAGGGCACTGAAGACAGTAATCTAACAATTTAACAATTCCCACTTGAAAGACAGCCGGAAAGAAAAACGTCCTTTTAACAGGAAGAAACCTCAGACAGAAAAAGGCTCACAGGTGGGCGGCCATCTACCGCGACCGGTTGGGGTGAGAGGAGAGCAAAGATGACTAATAGAAACCCGAGTTGTAGCTACAGGGAAAACCAGACGGATCAGGTGGTGATGGGTAGGAGGAGGATGGGCGTGTGTCGAGAGGTCTGAAAGACAGATTGACAGAATTACAATGGTCTCTAAATAACAGGGACGAGAAACTGGTTGGCTCAAAACCGCAGGCAGAGAGATCATTGGGCAAGTATGGTGACGACAAAATTATGAATGAATTACTTGACTGTGGAAAAGCGGAAGTGACGAAGAAAATAGAGCAGCAGGAAAAGCACTCCCACAGAGGAATGAAGATGAAATGTGAGAGAACAGATCTTTATTGAATTTAGGCATAAACTTCATTTCCTCTGGAGCACTGCACATTTGAATCATAGTCTGAACAAGTTTAAAATAAAGATCAAAATCATAGCAGTCAGTCAAATTTCCTCAAATGCTCACATTTATAGTTTTCAAACTCGCATATTTTGACTAAGTTTTTAGTTTACTATTTTTACTAAGTGCAATCATTGAGGACATGCTCTAATAATCTCCTCCTTTTTACCCAGGGCCGTCCAATCACTCCTGTCTATGCCATGGCCCACAACGTACAGCGCATCCCAACCGCCGGTGGCCTGTATGGAGCCGGGTACGTCCCCATCACAAACTACGCTGCCAACACAGCAGCTCTGGCCGCTCTGCAGAAAAACGCAGCTGTGGCAGCTGCGACATACGGAGGTTATGGCTATGCGGTGCCGCAGGCCTTCCCTGCCGCTGCCTTCCAGCTGCCCATCCACGACATCTACCAGACGTACTGAGTCAGAGGCTCAGACCACACGACACAACGACAAAGTTACCCTGCCGGTGACTGAACGACATCTCGCAGTGTCTGTCCCATCATGCACCCTTGAAACACCCTTGAACTCGAGCTCTAAAGGAATTCATCGCAAATATTAAGAGCAAAATCTGTCCAGTCTGTCCTGGACCCAAGATGACCTTATGACGTTTATATAACCTTGTTTTCTTCTGAATATTTTCACAAACACAGAAGACAGTCCCTCACCCCGCAATATTAACCATAAGTCACAATAACACGACTCAGTCCCTCTCTCCCTTTCTCTATGACCCCTACCACCTTGTTGCTAAGGCAACGGGACCACTGAAGGTACGTTCAAGTATTTATGAAGAGAAGATGCATATTTAAAGTTTTATTCTTTGTAGGTTTCTCTTTTATTTTGCAGTGGTATTTGTTCCCTGAAACAGGAAAGTCAGACCTTGTGTAAAAACATACGAGAAAAAAAAGTTGATTGAAAGGAAGTAAAAGTACAACAGGAACTACTGATGAATGAGGATACCACTGAAGACGGCTGTCTTTTGATATACTAATGTTTTTGTTTTGTTTTTTTCATCAGTAGATAGTGTTCTAGCCAACATGCTGTAGGTGATGCTGTCCGTCCATGCTGGTTGAATGTGTTTGCTTTGAACATGCCTTTTTGGTACTTTTTGGTTTATTTCGTTTTATTGTGTTTTGGTCGATTTAAATGAAGGTTCTAGGTGTTCTAGGTGCATTTATTTGCCGGCGATTACCTTGCTTGTTTCTTCGTCTCCCCTTTAACCTTTTGAAACAAACTGTATTTACTGGTTTGTTTGAAGCTGACTAATGTTGTTGTGACAGAATCTTGGGGGGACAAATAACTGAGAAAGAAAACTGGAAAGTTTTGAAAATGACGGTCATCAAGCATTGACAGACATCATGTACATTGAAATGCTCCCCAACCTGAGAAACTGTGCTGACAGGGGACTAAGACTGAATAGATTTTTTTTTCTCATTTATGTATGCTTTTATTATTGTTGTTTTTTAATTGTTTATCTCTCGTAAGGTGAACAAACATGGACAGAAATGAGAGACATTTTTCAAGATGGACTGGAGCACCCTCTCACTTGAACAGCTCCTACATTTGCCAAGACTCACCAAAAAAAACCTTAAGGCTACACACACTCCAGTCTAATGACTCTGGAAAAGACTCTGTGCCTGACTACAGTGCCTTACATCTGCAATACTTTACGTGCCACTCACTGCTTTTACCTGTGCTTTTTATAACAAAGCTAAGCTCGTCTGGTCGGTACAAAGAGAAATAGACTTCCATCAGCGCAAAGTTTTTTCCATTCATAATTTTCCTAATCCAGACTTGTGGTATTGATGTATTGTGGTGAGATGAATAGGTTGCAGCATCTGCAGACAGATGTGAGAGGGCTACCTCCCACCTGTTGTCTCTCCCCTGAATGCTCCTGCAGTAACACTCCGTATGTCTATTTCCTCTTCATTTCCCGTCCTCCAAACTGGGCTCGACCGAGGTGCACTTAAAGATATTTATGAAAGGCAAGAGTTTGCCACTTTCAGATGAAGAGATATTAATATGCAGAGCATGAATTAATGTGTGTACTGAACGAGTTTGACTTTTTTTCAATGTTTGTAGTGTGACATAAAATGCTCAGCTGTAGGTGTAATATTGAACTGGGAATAACTGGAGCAATACCTCACACTGAAATATGCAAGTAGCCATGCAGTGTATGTACTCGCAGCTGCTGATCATGAAGTAACACTCCACAGCAGCCATCCTAATAGAAAAAAATGCCAAATAATTGTATGCAGTTGTTTTGAACACAGTTTTCTATTCACTTTATTTTACGGCATTTTCTTTTTTAATGTTCAATTATCTTCTCAGATTTTTGATAGCACACACCTGAATTTGTTTTTGCGGACAGCCTGGACTTTGAGGTCGTGGATGTGAGGATAGGTTTTTGGTCCAAGAGTATAAATGAGAAGATTAACAATCCATTTTTGTGTAACTAGAATCTCACTCCACCTTCTGCATTTTACTATTTGTCTCTGCTCTGGAACTGGATTTAATGTAGAAAACAGACTGCTGTTAACTGCTTTTATTTGTATCTTGTATGATGACAATAAGTCAGGATATATTTAATATATGCATTACGTGTGTATGAAGTGAGAAGAAAAGGTATAATATATTCTAAACCATATTTCTTTTCTTTATTTACACCTTGTCTAAGGATAAAAGTCAGAGTAACAAAGTAGAAAAAGATGTTGGGTTTTTTTTGCCAAAGTGTCCAGTAGTTTTTAAACATTCAAGGTTGTTGTTCTTTTGTTATGTGTAATATTATGTTTGAACTGGATTTGGTGTTATGAGTGGGAACACAAAGACCTTTAACATTGAGCTACATTTTTATCAGTTTCACCAGCGAAGGTTAAAACTGGCCTGCTGAACCCTCTGGCGCTTTAAGCTGGTGGTGTTGCAACTCTGCATGTCCAATCTTAGCAAAAACTTCTAAAGGTCTAAGAATGATTTCGCAGCCATCTAAATTTCATGTTAAATGGGCAGGACACTGCGTCCTCCTGGTTCCACTCAAAACACCTGCTTTACTTTCTATTACCTGCATTTCACCCCCACTGAAGCCGTAGGATGAAGTCCTTGTGTCAGTGGCGTGGAGCTACATGTGCCTAGTTTAATGTAGGTGTTGCCATTTAAACTCTTCCTAGTGTGTGCCTTAATGCCAAGATGTGCCCTTTGCTTTACTTTGTAGACCTGTGCAGACTGTTTTCTATCTGAAGGGTTTGTTTGAAAAAAAACAAAAAAAAAACTTCTACGTTGTTATATTTATAGTGATAAAGTAGATAAATAAAGCATTTTGGAAAGGATGCAGTGCTGTTGTCAATCATTTTGTCCACATCATTTCTTTGTCCCACACTGAACCATGTGAAGTATCTTTAGTTTTAGATTAAACTGCAAAGAGATAACAGGGTCAGAAGCATCTTGGAAGCTTCAGAGGACTTTGACTCCGACTTCTTCCACCCATACTTGACCTCATACATCAGCTATTATTGAGCAATGTGCTGTGGTGGAGAGAGAAGGAGCACAGAGTTTGGAAAATGTTTCATAAACTTCTCTGTGGCAGGTCAACTTTACTCTGGAAACATGCTGACCACGGCAAAAAGGTCAGGAAGGATTTTAATAACATGATGTGGTGCAATATGTGCAGGAGAAAGTTCACAGGTGATGTTTTTCCTACTGTGCCACCACATTTCAACCAACTGGTCACTTGTTTCCCCAGAGGTGGGCAGAATAATACCCAAAAGTATTATTGCCATCATTACCCATGCTTGTTTTGAGTATCAATGCTGCCATCAACAGCAGTGAATCTATCTCAAGTTAGATCATATTTGTGGCACATGAACATTTTTTGTAGTGCTGTTTCTACTGCTGCTGCCTCCTCCACAGTGATTAACTCCTCACATTAGAGAAATAACCAGTGGTGGAAGAAGTATTCAGGTCCTGTTTTTGAGTAAAAGTATGAATACAGAAAAAAGCCTGCTTAAGTAAAATAACATCATTTTTAGCAGCAAAGTGTAGGTTAGGTATCATTAGCTTTTTAATAGTGAAGCAGCAGTGTGTCAGCAGCCTGTTACTGTTATAGCTGCTGCAGTTGGAGCTAGTTTGAACTTCTTTATATCTAGTTTTATACACAGGAAAAGCATATAAATGTGAGGGGTCGTCAGATGATTTCTGGGAGAGGAAACAAGGTTTTGGTCTTTTTCTCTAACCTTTGATTCTAGCTGAGATGTTGGAACATTTGAAAATGTATTTAAATGAAATCATGTGAGAAGTTCAAAAAGAAAAGCTGTAAATAACTTGAAATGTGACCTGACTACACACTGCTGTTTGTAAAACATTAGAAACCAAAAAGGTTAAAAACCACATTATTTAACAATGTGTTATGTTTTCAAAGTTTGTTGAATTATCCATTGTGTCAAATATTTATCTTAAAAGTAAAGCTGTCATACTGTCAACATTCTGTCTTAATAAATAAATCATCACTAAGCCTGATTGATTATTTTTAAGGCAGGCGAAAGTTAGACTTAAAGCCTGTGTTATAATGTTGCCATCTGGTGGTGAAGGCACTTCATCATAGCAGCCTGCAGCACAGCTGCTGTTCAGACCAGTCAGTGCAGGTTTTTAGTGGCAGCCATGTTAGCTCCACAGTAATCAGGGCAGATTACTGTGAAAACATAAACCAAACTCAGCATTTCTAAGGTTAAATTATGAATTCAACACCTGCCAGAAGAATGTATGGTGTATTGGGTAAAATAGGGTAGCTTATTAATTCATTATTTTTATTTAACATAAAGTACAAATATAATGTAGGCTACAAATTAAATACTAAAAAAAAAAATTTGACTTAAAATAGTCATTTCAGCTGATAAAATAGGAAAAATATACTGCATGGATGAAACAACTTCCCACAATTCCACAAATATTTGTAATATTCATTATATTATAAAAAAAAAATAAAAATAAATAAATAAATACACTGTTAATTGGCCAGGATTTCTTTTTACAGTTTTGTGTCTAAAACCAATAAAAGCCCGCCCAAAAAAAAAAAAGACACAACTATCCTTACAACAAACTGTAAATTGTAGAGATCTGATTTTCACTACAGTTCCCATGATGCCCCGGAAGCCGTCTGTGCGCACGTTGCTGTTGCACGGCTGCTGCCGCCTTTGCAGATCTACAAACACACCGTCTCGGCCCACTTGACGTGCGAAAGGCACAGGAGGACATCCAGATGATTGCCGCAGCTGCAGACACGCGCTGCCGCTCCTGAATGCGGCCTCAGTTTATATTTGGCTTAAAGGAGACGCAACAAAGCGCACAAAATGGTTGCGCTCAAGGCCTGGGCGAATAAGTAGGTTTACTATAGCTTTAAGAACGAGAAACTAGTGGCTGCTTCTTTAAAATTATTTCGGTTTATTGCTGAATAGATAATTAAGAAAAGTTTTCAATTTCAATGTAATAAATGTATGCATTTAAATTGCGACGAAGCCAACAGAAAATGCAGCACTGTTGGATAAAGGCCGCTTGGACTCAAAACGTCTTTAAAGCAGATGTGGTCAGTTTTTCCTCAATTTGCGAGTAAACCTGCTTGACTTAAAGCGGAATCTAAAGTGGGCTGAAGTGTCCTCACGGTGATGGAACCGGCCGGCGACCGTGCCGGGGATGTAAATAAAGCAAAAGAGCCGACGGGGGACAAGGCCGCAGAGCAAACCCCGGCCACCAGTACGGCCGGGACACCGCGGAGGGCGCTCAGAGAGCGGGGAGCGGGCCGCCCTAGGTCCGGTGTCGCCGCCTCAGCAACGGATGTTAACGGAGCTGCGTCGAGCCCGCAGACCTCGGGACGGGTGTTAAGAGACAGGTCAACCAGGGCAGTACCGGCCTGGTTGAAGGACACCAAAAGCGACGACGACGAGGAGGACGAACCGAGCCCGGACAACGGAGCGAGCAAGCGGAGGAAAGTTTCCAACTCCAGGCGGAAGAAAAATTCAGATTCTGCTGGTTCGGCTGAGGCTGGAGGGGGGGTCGCAGGAGACTGCCTTCAAGGCACAGAGTAAGTTTTTAATTGATCAGTTGTTGCTTACAGAACACCACATTTCTTTATAATGAGCGTACGAGGACTTTCATCGCGTGTCGGTGGGACCAGTTCCTGTCAAAAGCACGCCTTCAGCGTGGCTCGTCCCCTTTCTGCTCTCTGCCTGGGAAGGGTGGAGTAAAACTCACCTGTCTCTCCAAAATAATCACAATTGTTTTCAATACTGCAACTTTTAAAACTATTATCCTATTAGAGATATGATCAATGATGCTGTGTCCCTGTGCAGACAGAGAAAATGTAAGATCTGTTTTTTTTCTTCCCATCTTTCTGCAGCAAAGAAGACCCAAAGAAACCTGCCACAGATGCTCAAGGTAATTCATTAAATTACACATGAAAACCTTTTGATGTGGTTCTATCTGAATTTACATTTAAGTTGAACGTCATGCTGTACCTGTGTGAATATGTGTGCAGTTCAAACAGAGCTGCTGTGTGTCCTAGTGTCATGCCTGTATCACTCACACAGTCTCATTGAATGCTTCTACTCCCGGTTTCCAGCTCTCCCCTCCAGACGCCCCCCAGCACAGACCCGTGCCAAGCCCCCGTCTGGCAGGGCCGTCCGCGGCTCTGCCAAGCCCGTGTGTAAGACCGAACCTGGAATGGAGAATCCAGCTGGTGAGCAACTTGTTGACAGCGAGCTGCTGTGGTTCAGCATGTCGGCCTATAGCTCAACAATCAAATCATGCCAGCACAGAAGCACTGAAACGTCACGCTGCCGACTGTTGCTTAAGTTGTTTTTTTTTTTTTTAAATTCTGCAGAAAAATGTCCGTGACTTCTGGCTACATTCATGTGCACTTGTGGATTGATTGTGAGAAGAAGAAAAAAAACACACTGGGTGCAATCCTACCTTTTGTCTTTTCCACTTCCAGTACTTCACCTGCTCAGAGAGCAATAGACTTTAATAAAATGATTGTTTGATTTATGTATTCCTGCTTTTAGTAAGTTTGTATGAAGGCGTTAGATGCTAAAAGTGATTTTGTCACATTTCTATGACTTATGATGTCCATGTTTCTCTGTCACACCGCAGTGGAAGGAGAGGTAAACGATAAGCAGAAGTATGAAATGTAAGTACAGTTTTGGCCCTTTGGGGGAAAGTGACATAACATGTGGTTAAGGTATACAGGGTTAATAGGTCAATTTAAGAAAGTGACATTTTTTTACTCAGTTTTATCCAATGAGATTTAACTTCTGTCTTGTAATACCACTTTGTATGTTAAGAGGCGATAGTGAGTCACTGTAGGGTCCAGTCTGCCCTCAGTCCTGCTCTCAGGATTTCGCCAGTTCACCTTTAGTTTTTCTGGACGGTTTGTGTCCTCATTAAATCTGGTTTGAATCGTCCAGACAAGTTCAGTACACGTGGTTTCTTCCCCACAAAAATTGCCTTCGGTAGTTGGTTGTCTGGTAGATCGCCAGATGACGAGCTGCCTGGAGAACATTAGCATCAGCAACTGTTTACTGACCATTCAAAAAGAGATATCGAGTTCAACACCGGACTTCCTTCCTTCACTCTCAGAGCCGCCTGCAGCGGTGGAAAGCAACACCAATGCTACCTCTTGTTTTGCTTCTTTTACTTCTATCACTTTGCAAATGTGTTTTCCTGCTGAGAGCGGATGTTGGTGGGGATAATGGTCACTTGGGCAGACCTAACAGTGACTCACGATCACCTCTTGAGGTGCGGGGTAGTGTTTTGGGACAGGATGGCATGGGGCTAGCTGGTTGGCATGCTAACGTCAGTCAACTAATGTGCAACACAATTCATGTACATATTTGTTGTAACACCAAAACTGCTATTTCTTCACATTGTGAATTTTAAATATGTGATTATATAGGATTTTGCAAACAGTCTGTCTTTCACCGTCTTTGACATTCACAGTCAAAAAAATTGCTCTACGAGCTGTAACAGAAATCAGATGTACAGTGGGGCAAAAAAGTATTTAGTCAGCCACCAATTGTGCAAGTTCTCCCACTTAAAAAGATGAGAGACGCCTGTAATTTTCATCATAGGTACACCTAAACTATGAGAGACAAAATGAGAAAAAAAATTCCTGAAAATCACTGTCTGATTTTTAAAGAATATATTTGCAAATTATGGTGGAAAATAAGTATTTGGTCAATAACAAAAGTTCATCTCAATACTTTGTTATATACCCTTTGTTGGCAATGACAGAGGTCAAACGTTTTCTGTAAGTCTTCACAAGCTTTTCACACACTGTTGCTGGTATTTTGGCCCATTCCTCCATGCAGATCTCCTCTAGAGCAGTGATGTTTTGGGGCTGTCGCTGGGCAACACGGACTTTCAACTCCCTCCACAGATTTTCTATGGGGTTGAGATCTGGAGACTGGCTAGGCCACTCCAAGACCTTGAAATGCTTCTTACGAAGCCACTCCTTCGTTGCCCGGGCGGTGTGTTTGGGATCATTGTCATGCTGAAAGACCCAGCCACGTTTCATCTTCAATGCCCTTGCTGATGGAAGGAGGTTTTCACTCAAAATCTCACGATACATGGCCCCATTCATTCTTTCCTTTACACGGATCAGTCGTCCTGGTCCCCTTGCAGAAAAACAGCCCCAAAGCATGATGTTTCCACCCCCATGCTTCACAGTAGGTATGGTGTTCTTTGGATGCAACTCGGCATTCTTTCTCCTCCAAACACGACGAGTTGAGTTTTTACCAAAAAGTTCTATTTTGGTTTCATCTGACCATATGACATTCTCCCAATCCTCTTCTGGATCATCCAAATGCTCTCTAGCAAACTTCAGACGGGCCTGGACATGTACTGGCTGAAGCAGGGGGACACGTCTGGCACTGCAGGATTTGAGTCCCTGGCGGCGTAGTGTGTTACTGATGGTAGCCTTTGTTACTTTGGTCCCAGCTCTCTGCAGGTCATTCACTAGGTCCCCCCGTGTGGTTCTGGGATTTTTGTTCACCGTTCTTGTGATCATTTTGGCCCCACGGGGCGAGATCTTGCGTGGAGCCCCAGATCGAGGGAGATTATCAGTGGTCTTGTATGTCTTCCATTTTCTAATAATTGCTCCCACAGTTGATTTCTTCACACCAAGCTGCTTACCTATTGCAGATTCAGTCTTCCCAGCCTGGTGCAGGTCTACAATTTTGTTTCTGGTGTCCTTTGACAGCTCTTTGGTCTTGGCCATAGTGGAGTTTGGAGTGTGACTGTTTGAGGTTGTGGACAGGTGTCTTTTATACTGATAACAAGTTCAAACAGGTGCCATGAATACAGGTAACGAGTGGAGGACAGAGGAGCCTCTTAAAGAAGAAGTTACAGGTCTGCGAGAGCCAGAAATCTTGCTTGTTTGTAGGTGACCAAATACTTATTTTACCGAGGAATTTACCAATTAATTCATTAAAAATCCTACAATGTGATTTCCTGGATTCTTTCCCCCCATTCTGTCTCTCATAGTTGAAGTGTACCTATGATGAAAATTACAGGCGTCTCTCATCTTTTTAAGTGGGAGAACTTGCACAATTGGTGGCTGACTAAATACTTTTTTGCCCCACTGTATGTTTACCCGGTCGGATGCCGTGGTTAACCTTTGTTTTGAAATATATTTAAAAAAAAGAAATCACATATTGATCAGCCTTGACAAGAAAGAGGCGGCATTTCATATCATGTATTATCACCACAGATCTTCTTTACCGTCTTACTTGTATATTGCAAAAGTGTGTAACTGAGTGAGAGCTTGGCTTTGTGTTGTGATGACCGCCGGGTTTCACGCTTGTACTGTCGCAGTGAAAAGAAAGAGGAGGAGAGCGAGGATGCTGCTGAAGCGGTCATGGATGATGAAGATCCTCCATTTCAGGATGACCCAAGTGACCTGAACTACCAGCCGCAGACTCAGAGGTACGCTTATCTCAAACGCATCACTTGACCCCGGTGCAGACAGTGTGGAACGCAGTTTGAAGTGATTTTGTCGTTTTGCTTTCAGCGGTGTGGAGGAGGAAGAGGTTCTCAGCAGTGAGGAAGATGTTCCCTTTACGGACGACTTAAATGACCAGAGCTACGACCCGAAGGCTGAAAGGTTTGTGTGTGTGCGGGAGGAGTTGGGTTTGCACTTCTGTTTGCTTTTCTTCAGTTTTTCCACTACGTTTAGACATACAATACACATATATATGTAAATCATATGTTTGTACATATTGATTTGTGATTAGGTATTTCTTTTTGTTTTCTTAGGGATGTTCCTAAACCGAAGCGCAGAGCGCCTCCTCGACAGAAGGAGAAGAGAGAAAAAGAGAAAGCACCAAAGAAAGAGAAAGAGGTTGCTGAGATCAAAGTAGAAGGTTCAGACAACGTGGACAGCGTGCAAGAGGAAGTGAAGATGGAAGAGGAAATAGTGGAGGATCCAGACGGACCCAGGAAGTAAGTGTGCTTCAAGAAAGGAAACGTTACCAACCGGAGTCATTCATATTCTGTCTGTCTGAAATGACAACCAACAGTTCTTCCTCTCTGCTTTATTGTAGCTTCGGTTTAAATTTAATGTCATAGAATATGGCTTTGATTTTCTGACACAACACTATTATGTAAATGTCATTTGTTTTTACTGTGTTAGGAGAGGCCGGCGGAAAAAAGACGACAAAACCCCACGGCTACCAAAGAGAAGGTGAACAGCGGATGTTGGTGTGGGGGGTGTTATGATCTGGATTTAATAATATATATTTACAGATCACCGTGTCTGAATTTTATCCAGAAATCGGGTATTTGAGGGGCGGTCAAAAACTTTAAAGACTGTTCCTGTTGAGATCAGCAACATGCCGTCCATCGCTACGCGTGCGAAGCTATAAGCTCAGAGTGCGATTTCCAAGTTTAATTGCTTGGTGGTGTTGTTTTCAATGCTTGTTGTCATGTTGGAGAACCAGTGTCATCGCGCTGAATGTTTTCCTTCAGACATCTCCGAACATCACAGTTGACAGTCTGACCCCGAGCGATGAATTCACGCCTGCACAACCCCGTGAATGTCAAAGAAAATCGACCTGGTTGCACTTCCGCCCCAATGCGCCTTATTTGGTCTTGAACAATGATGTTCTGCCTCAGTTGAAATATTTCAAGGATCTCTGTTGTTGATTTTGTTCATTCTCCTTTTCACCGGATGGTGAAATCGCAAATGTGCACATAACGGTGGTCACAAAAACGTGTCACGGGTGCTGATTTTGATAAAACAACATCACTCGGAATACTTACGAAGGCCAGAATTTTCTTCGTGCTTCATGCACATCACGATGCTGCACAACAGGAACAGTCGTAACGTTTTGTTCGTCCCTCGTATGATTGTGTTTAACAACGGACACAATGATAAATTAATTTGTGCCTGTAGGACATCAGTGAAGAGGCAGAGATCCAATGTAATAAGCTGGCTTCACTGTTGTGGTGTGCTTCACTCACACAGGAAGAAGCCCCCAGTGCAATATGTGCGCTGTGAGATGGAGGGATGTGGGACGGTGCTGGCTCATCCTCGCTACCTACAGGTTCGTCCCGGTTGTTATTTGTCACTGGAAGCTATTCACTCCCAGCACTGTATAGTTGGTGGGAATCTACTGCATTTAAGCATTATAACAGAGCTGCGCCTGGAGATTATTGATTTGTCATTTAAGTTTTTATTTTAATATAAATCAGAAAAAGCTGAGAAAATCCTTTTTAAAATTCCCTGATTTATAAGTATTTCTTGATAAGCTTCGGTTAAATTAACTTTAACCAAAACCTGTTTTCCACCGACGAATTCTGAATGAAATGTTTAGTACATCAGCAACAAGTGGGGTGTGCACAACATGTTATAACATGTTGACACTTCCAGTGAACTTTGTTGTTGTTTTATTGAGAATTTGACGACACTTGCTAATGCCACTGTTGATTCCTTGTAAGTGTTTTTAACACCTTTCCCACCGTCACTCAAGGTAAACTTTCATTAACTGCCAGTTTTCAGTCCTTTAGCTGCTCCGTCCAGCTGCCTCTGATAATCTATCCTTTGTTTTCACTCCAGCACCATATAAAGTACCAGCACTTACTCAAGAAGAAGTACGTTTGTCCTCACCCTTCTTGTGGAAGGCTTTTCCGCCTACAGAAGCAGCTGCTGCGTCATGCGAAGCACCACACAGGTACACACACAGCACAAACATGCTTTATGTTTGTCAGATCATTTCTAGCTGGACTTATTAATGAAAGTAAGCAGAAAACACATCTATATTTGAATGTTTTGTAATCCTAGACCAGAGGGACTACATATGTGAGTTCTGTGCTCGTGCCTTCAAGAGCTCCCACAACCTGGCTGTGCACCGCATGATCCACACCGGAGAGAAGCCCCTACAGTGAGTAGCGCTTTAGTTTTGCTCACATGCTTTCTCAATTTAACTTGTTCCGTTTTCTGAGATTGCTAATGTATTTTTTTTGTCACTAGGTGTGAGATCTGCGGCTTCACATGTCGACAGAAGGCATCTCTCAACTGGCACATGAAGAAGCATGATGCTGATGCCACCTATCAGTTCTCCTGCTCCATTTGTGGCAAGAAGTTTGAGAAGAAGGACTGTGTAGTGGCCCACAAGGCCAAGAGTCACCCGGAGGTCCTGATCGCCGAGGCGCTGGCAGCCAATGCTGGCGCCCTCATCACAACCCCGGCCTCCCTGCTAGAGATGCCGGTAAACCCCGTGCAAGCAGAGGTCACCAGCCTGGATGTGAGCCAAATTGGGCAGGATGGCCAGGTGGACCAGTTGAGCCAGGACGGGCAAGTTGGGCAGCATGTGGCTCAGGTGTCCCAGATGGGTCATGTGACCCAGCAAGTAAGTCACCAGGTGGTTTTACTGGGACAAGACCAGAGCCTCCATACCATGCAGGTGCCAGTGACTATTGCCCTGTCCCCTATCGACCCCCCTTCGCCAGCTGACAACCAGCAGCAGACTCACCTCCAGCTGCAGATGCCCGTCCAGTTTGTGCAGACTTCTCAGCAGCCGCAGCAGCCCCAAATCCAACAGCTGACCCTCCACTCCAGCTCAGTGGTGACCCAGCATCAGCCCCAGCTCCAGCCTCTTCAGTCCTATTCCTCCCAGCAGCAGCAGCAGCAGCAGCAGAGCCAGGGGCAGACACAAATCCTCCAGATGACTTTCCAGCCCGTCAGCCATTCGCAGACCCACATTCATCAGATCCCCATTCTAGCAACCTCCCAGCAGCTCCAGACCCTGCAGACAGCCGCCCCGAGCCCTCCTCTCCTGTCCACCTCGCAGCCCCACCATCCAGCCTCCACCAACGGGGACAGCTTTATGCTGGACAATACAGTGCTCTCCTCTTCCTCTCCGTCAGCCAGCTCCCTTCAGCAGACAGAAATCATGGGCGAGGACAGTGTGGTCTGGGAGCATACAGGACAGGGGGATGTCCTGGCTGATGCCGCTGAGAGACATGTGCAGCAGGCCCTCATGTAAAACAAGGATGCTGCTCACAAAACAGAAGATAGAGGCAATTTATGTCATCAGCGACCTGATATACTGTATTGCCATGTGTGAGGTAAATGTAGGATCACCTTTATGTTATGTACTGTTCACTCATATTTGGTAGCTCTCTAGAATATCTGTATCAGGGAAAGACATGTATGTATTTGTGTGTATGTTGTTGCCTTTGTACATAACAGTCCTGTAACTAGCCGATCATGAGTGTGTATATTGTTGAGGTCATGTTGCAAAGCTGTTGCTGTTATGCAATAATATAGCATACCTCTCGGTAATATACAGCACATCAAATGCCTGACGTGTGGCATCAACAGAGTTCTTACTGAAATAAATCACTTTAATTTATATGATGCATTAAACACGAAATACACAATAGAAAGTTATAAACTTCTTTAATATTGAGGTGAGTAAATTTTGCTCAAAACACTGAGCAGTTATTCATTTCTGGTCCAGTTGTACTGTGAAACCTTCAGTTGACAAATTGGGGGAAAAAAACAACAGACAATTACAAAGACTCACAAAGAAAGAAGGACTAAAAAGAGATATTTCACAGGCCTGTATAAATTCACAGAATGTGCATATTTCAGAGTTTGGCAGTGTCATTAAACCTGTTTCAATTATGTTTGTGCAGCTGTTTGTAGACATTGAGAGAATAATAACCTGTATAGTTTCACTCTCACAAGTCCTTAGTCATCTTCTGTGAATCGGGAGGTGACCCTGGACATCACAAATCACACGTGAACCCGTAAAGTAACAGCAAGCACAGTCACTGATTTGTCAATAACCTTTGAAGTGTAATGTACTTTGATAAGCAAAGCTATGTAGAAAACCTTTTAATGTGTCAGCACCTCTCTGATCTCTCACTTAGGATGTGTGCTAGAGCAAACACAAAAAAAACCTGTCCATTTATAAGATGTAAATAAATGTCTTAACATTTATCTAAAGTATTTTGTAATTGTTTGAGAATATTTTTTGGGGGGGGGAGCCAAACCTTTAAGCATCACGTTTTTTTTCTCTTTCTCACATATTGACACATCCTCGAGCAAAGAGATAGAATTTGAACCAAAATGTCCTGCAATTATGATGTAATTGTAGGTGTGAGTCATTAGTTTATTTTACAATCTAAAGTGCACAAACTCTACATACAAGCTCAGCGTAAAACATGCATCAGGACATATTGATCCGCTCTCTGTCCCGCTGCATATTATACTGCTTCAAAGCTCTTTTGGGGGGAACCAAAGTGTTGCTCAGTCCAACCTTCCTCTTCTTCCCCTGCTGCCCTTCTGACTGTTCCTCTCTTGTCTCCTGCTGGATGTTCTGGGACCTTCCACCGCGGACGACGTCCACAGCTTGAGCTGCCTCCCCGGTTTCTGGACTCGCAGCTGGATGACAGTCTGGATGAACAGCTGGAGTCTGGAGGTCGCTGTCATGAGCAAACTTGCATTTGATCCCGAACCTGCACCTCCCGTCTCTCCTGTATGACACGCACATCCTTTTACCCCCAATCTGGGAGGGTTTGGCCTGCATTGTGAGGGGGACGTGTTTCTGCAGGGCACTGAGCTTCTGGTCTGCCTGAGCCTTGAAGGGGTTTGCAAATACACTGCTGTCAGAGCAGGCATTAAGAGGAGGAGAGGGGAGTTTATTTGGGGTGAAGGGACCCAGGGAGGGAGAGGGCAGGGTGACCTGGCAGCCCGCAGAGGATGCTGCTGGAGATGAAAAGGGCTCTGGATCCTCCTCTAGCTCTGACTCGCTGGAGGTTGAACCAGACTCCAGCAAAAAATTGCGGGTTTTTTGGGCGGCTGCTGCCCCATCAGCTACCCCTTCAACAGAGCTTTAAGACAAGACGAAAAGAGTTACAGGAGAAAGATACGTTCATATTAAATGTACGGTAGAGACATTTAGAACCAGAGTCAGCTTTATTGGCCAGGTACGTTTACACATACAAGGACATTTTTTTACTATTACTTGCTCTCAATGTGCACACACGGAAACAGACGTAAATATGGAGCTTAACAACGTTGTAATTGTGCACAGAGCACAATATGCTCTCATATTATGACATACCATTATACGGTATAGTAATTACCTATTGTACACGGCCATTTGACAAAACTGTGGTTGTCGATGGATGTATTTTAAAGCGTCTACTCACCCAACTCCACCGTTGTTTACATCCTCTGCCTCTCCATCGCTGTCAGACTCGGAGGACACTCCGTAGCCCACCAGAGAGTTCATGCCTTCAATATCGACTGAAGCTAAGCTGGTTAGCCACCGAGCGCAGCCTCAGATTTAAAGTGCACTATTTGTGTTCCTAGATAACAGTCCCCAATAGAGTAAAAAAAAAAAAAAAAAAGATAAGCTCACGAAAATAATCCCGTGGAAAAATATTCAACCGTTTCCTCTTTAAACTTGCTTTAACGTCAGCTGCTATCATTAGCCGTCGCGCTGCGTCTACATCCTCAGAGCCTGCACTGACACCTGCAGGACAGGCGTGGTACTGCACCCTTAAATCATTACTGACCTTAGAATTTAACATATTGGCATTAAAAGTTGGTCATTAAAGGCTGTTGATTTTGTTACGGAATACGTTTTAAGTTTGTATAGGTTAGAAATGTCTTTTCATATTCTTTATTATATATTCTGAACCGTGTTTTTGTAGTGGGTTAAGCCCCAAATTTGTGTTCACAAATATGCCTCAAATTACTTTAATCCATACATTTGTCATTCTTTTCAAGGCCTATCTTTAAATAGCAAATATTTTGCAATATGAATTAACTCTGCAAAGCCTGACACATGAAATACTGTTAAAATGTTTAGTGAAGTTTTTGTCAGAAAAATCATATACTGTGGAAGTTTAAATTGCAGATGATTTTTTTGTTTATATGATGTTAGACTTTTATGGCAATTTATTTATCTCAGTATCTTTAATAAAGTCATTTGCCTTTGTTCAGTGAAGCATCCAGTTTAATGTGTTATATATTTACATTTCCAACATTGTGGTTTTACATACTGTAGCAGTCCTTTAAAGTGTTGACATGTTCTTGTCCCTTGACATGACATGAAAGTTCTTACTGCAGTACAGAAACGTGTCTTGCCACTAAAAATGTTCAAGCAATCAATTGTCATGCAAAGTCTTTTAATTACAAAGTTTTTTTGTCTGAATGAATTACAGCATTGTTAATGCTATTCGTAACACATTTCCTTCCTGCTATTATGTCTGTAATGGAGAGAGGTCTTAATATTCAGTTATTTATGCATTTACCTCTAATTAAATTCCATTGTAGAAATATTTGCAGGTATGTCTTTCCATTAACACTGACAGGCATTTTAATGAGGAGAATATCGGTAAAATCACCATAAGAGCCCTTTATTTGTACGTTGTACTTGCAGCAAAATAGGGCAACATTTTCATAGAACTGCCTCTGTCAATGTTATATTATTATATTAGTGGATTTAAGACCCAACCTAGCCCTGTCGCACGGCCGATTTTATAAGCCGATATTGGCCTTTCACAGATATATCGGTATCCGTATATATTGGCTGATATGCCACGATATAAAACTCTTTTTTTGTTACAAAACATAATGAAAAAGATAATTCGGGTAAATTAGAAATTGTTCAATTTGTGTGTATTTTTCCTTTTTTATTATTATTTAAATCTTTATAATAATTATTTACTCCAGAGGGGTGTTCGTTGTTTCAGTGAGAAAAAACTGTGAAGTATCCAGGCACCATTACACATGTTGGTCAAAAGTATCAAAAGTATCCGAGAATCATTTGAGTGATCATTGCAAAAACGTGTTTTCATATATACTGTAAGTGCAGTATATTTATAAGGAACAGCAGCTGATAGTAATATCTATTATTTATTTTCGACACTATACATCTGTATTGGCGTTGGTTCCTGATATCCAGTATCACTCCGGCTCCAGTTGGATCACTATGACTGATGCATGCGCTACCAGTGTAAGGATTTCAGCGCTGTAGTTGGGAAGTCGGTTCCTGTTTGATCGGGGACTTGTGGTGGTGCTGTGATACTTTCTTCTTTTTTTTTTTTTACCATAAGGAGGACATGCACACACGGAAACAGTCTGAAATAGTCCAGGCTGCGTCCTGCTTAAATTTAGCCCATCTCTGCTTTGGTCACTACCAGTAAATTAGATAAGCCCCTCATGAATAAGTTGATGAGCTCCTCCCCTCCGTGGCTCTCCGCCCCCGCGTGTCCAGTTAAATTCCTCCTGCCTGGCATCAGGTTCCCGGGGGAAAGGGCGGAGAGTTGGCTACAAACTCTGAAACACAAGAAACTAAACAGTAAGCAGACGAAAAGAGAAGAGACGCTTTCTGGCTCCAATTAACGCAGCACTGACTTGAGTTTCACGCTGCGGGGAACTGAGGGGTTAGCTGAAATGAACCGTGACCGGGAATCCGGTGTTGTCGGGATGAACCAGGCTCACACAGGCGGATATTAGAGGTTGGCCTGTTGCTGTGCTGCTCAGAGAGCCCATGTACTTCCCGGTAGAGGCAGCTGGAGGTCCAGGGAGGCGGACTAGAGGCATGACCGGCTCGGATCACAGCAGGACCATTGCGGCCCGGGCTGCTGCCATAGCCGAGCAGCTGCATCACGAGTGCTCCATCTTACTGGAGATCTATGTGAGTACAGGAGCCTGCTTTTTCCACTGGCTGTAACCTGCCAGCAGGTCAGGAAAGAAGTGTGTGTGTGTGTGTGTGTGTGTGTGTGTGTGTGTGCGGGCGCGCGTGTGCGGGCGCGCGCGCGCGGGCGGGAAGAGAAATAGGCCAAGGTTAAATGGAAAGTTAATAGATTTTCTGAGTATGTGTGTCATGAATGTCTGCTGCGCATTCATGCCCTAACTATGTGCAAGTGTGAGTATTTTAAAGAAATGCATAGACAAAGTGTGTGTCTATGTGTGTGTGTGTGTGTGTGTGTGTGTGTGTGTGTGTGTGTGTGTGTAAGAGAGAGAGAAGAGAGAGAGAGAGAGCACAAAAGAATGATGAAAAGGATGCTGTGCAAAAGCAAGATAAGAAGGAGAGAGACTGTGTGTATATTTGTGTGTATGAAAGAGACAAATAATGTGTAGGACAAGGGGGGGGTAGGAATGCAGTGTGGAGGGAGGTGAACCTCTCTGGAATGACAGAGGTGGGCGTTTTTCTGGCACAGTCTTAGATGCCTGGGCACGAAGCCTTCATCTCTCTTCCAGAAGCCTGGGTCTCTTTGCCTATAGGTGTGAGAGCTGCTGGTTATTAAAACTTATTGGTTTCCTGCCAGCTCGCTAGGAGCAAGGGAGCGGCCTGCCATACAACTTCTCATCCACTTCACCCCCACGACTTTGACTCTTCCTTCCTCAACACTTCATGTCTTCTTCAGCTTTCATTCTCTTGACACCGTCTTGTACACACTCTGATCACTGACTTTGTGGGCAGTGGGAGTTTCTTTATGGAAATATTGCTATAGCTCTGAAGTTGCAGCTCCAGATACACTCCAGTGAACACACCATGTAGTGATTAGTTATGTCTTGGCCTGTCATACGGACTTATTTGTACATTTCTCTACTTGACAGTGCGAGGAATTGTCTCTGAAACAAATTTTGGTTTAGTCTTTGGCTCCTAAGTCTCAGATGAATCTGGTACAAATTGAATATTTGCCAGGCAGAGTTTTATTATTTCCAGGCAGGCTGTCCCTTGCCTATTCACTGGGTGGGAAAGCACTCGTTTACGACATCCTTTTCACACCTCTTAAATCCTTTTCAGAGCCTAACATGTTATCGTAGTTCACAGTGAATCAGAGAATATTGTTTCTGACTGCACGTTCACTTCCTGAGGTATCCATAACAGCCTGAATAAGAGTCCTTCTACAGCCTGAGTAGCAAACATCAGCTTCCTCCCTGACTTTCAGAGTGTACAGGTCACACCAGGCCTCTTTGTCAGACTGGTACCAACTTGCACGTAGGGTTCAACAGTAGCGCCTCGGTATAATGTCGCGAGGAGGCCTCTGGGATTCACAGGTCACTAAAGCTGCGGTCAGCAACGATCACAACTGTGAAGTAATGTGACAACATCATTATCCAAATCATAATGTCAGATGGGTCATAACTCTAACTCATAGCTCTGGGAGTGTAGAGGTGCTGAGTTTGATATTTTGGGAAGGTGGATTATTCGCTGTCATGCTGAGAATCTCATACTTGTACGATAAATATGAAGCAGGGGTCGCCAACCTTTTTTCCTCTGAGAGCCGCTTGAAAGTTTCTGAGAGCTACTCATGTTTATTAACGTTAATACACATAGCTGAGCTCCAACCAAACCAGCTGAATAAGCTTCTTCTATGTAAACAATAACAAATTGATATCCAACACACACATTTTGTATCACAGCAGCTTAAATTCAGCAGCATGTGCATGCTTATTTTAGTATTTACAATTACACAGTTTTTCCTTAAACGCCTCTGCAGTGCACGCAACGCTTGTGTGGCAAAACTCGTTTGAAAATTGTCAAATAAAGCGTTTTAATATAAAATTTAACCAGGAAAATTCAGTATTTACCCTTTGATTGGGACCCCCTGGCCCTCCCGAAAGAAGCATATGTTTAAGTCAACACCTAGTATATGACTGGACCCTGTGTGAAACTAGAGGGCCCCTAATTTGAAATGTCATGGCCTTCAGCCAAAGTGTTGTTACTTTGATCTCTCACTCTCTCAATGACAGACACTCGCTTTGTAGCTCTGGCCCCATTGTTGCGGTCCAGCCAAAAATAATGTATTTAATGTATGTATTTAAATAAAGGTTTCAAGAGCTTTGGTTAGAAATCAATGACTTCAGAGATTGGTTAAGTATAAAACCAAAAAGGCAGATGTAAAGTATGTAAAACCGCTATTGATATATTTATGGGAGAGGGAGCCCTTCACAGCCATGACAACAGTAAGAACTGCTCTGCTGCAGCCCAGTGGAGGATAATCCTTAGTAGAGGCAGCCCAAGGAAATTCAATCATTTTGTTCTTATTTAATAAGAAATATTTTCCTTAGTTTATTGTTTGAACAGTTAAAATAATGTATGTCCTGAAAGCGCCTGTGAATTAGTAAATAAAGCTCTCAAACTGCTGGAAATGAAATAATGTGGCTGGATTTCATCTGATGAGCACAAAGGTGACTGTCTTTTTTGTTAATTATAGGTCATGGAAATTCAACTTATTAGTCAGTGAAAGTCAGGGAATTTGACATTTGACTTGAGTAGGGAACCTTGATACAGTATTGCCTGGTATGTGTTTGCACTTACAGAAGTACTTTTTTTGTAGCTTCTGTGCGATCTTGACTGACTCATTTTAACCTTTAACTTGTTTACTTAACAAATCCCTCCTGGAACTGGGCTTGGCACAAATTCCTCCTCAAAAGTTCATTGAATGAGCTCTGATTCCTGTTGCATTAGGAGGAAGGATTTCCCTCATTGTCAAAGATGTTCTCTTTTGGGACAAATTGCCATCAAAGTGACATCAGTGTGGTTTGATAGAAAGCGTTCTTCAATCCTCCAATTATGTGCTTCACTTTCTATCTCCACCCTCTTCTTTCATTTATGTCACCACAAATCTCACTTTTGTTCTTTTCTTTTCTTTCTTTCCTCCCGAAGAGAAAGAAAGAGAGCTTCACTGTAGATGTGGCCGACAGCCGTCTGGTGTCTGTCCCTCCTCCTTCCTCCCAGCTGGACCCCAGAGACAAGCTCCGGCACCTCCACTCTGCTCTGCTACAGTGCCGCAGCTTGCTGGACAGAGCTATCACCAAAGAGGAAGAGGAGCTAGGTAGTGAGAAGAAGGGTGAGTACGAAAACCAGAGGAAGATGGTGAAGGAACGACTGTCGCTTCTCTTAGACAACACTGGAGAACTCTTCAAAGCTGCTGACTGCACGGAAATGTTGACTCCCAGCTTGGAGGTAGGTGTTGCTATATTCAGAGGTGATATTGATGAAGGTCAAATTGCTGGAAACAAAGTGAGGCATCCTATCCTCTTCTCATTGGCAGTTAGACGGCCCCAGCATTGTGTTTGAGCTGAAGCTTTGGGTGTACCGGATCTTCAAAGAGGTGGACCACTGGACCAGGACGACCATCACCACCTTGCAGGACACGCCCTTAGTCATCACCAAGGGGCCAGCGAGGACGGCGATGAGTGTCCGGAGCACGAGGAGCACACGGAGATGAGCTGTAAACATCAGAAAAGTGAAGGAAGATCACTGGCAGAGAACAAAGAGGTCAGGGAGAAGAGAACGATGAGAGAGGAGAAAAGTGTTCAGCAAAGACCGAGGTGAAAAACTGAGTGATATGGAGAAAAAAAGAAACGGATGAATGATATCAGCCCGCTGAGAGAAACACAGATCACTACTGACACAGGGAGACGAGTGAATGGAGTTTTGTAAAAAGAGGCCTCAGATAGAGAGCAAGACACACCAACATAACATTTGTTGGAACAAGTTTGAGATGCAGAGTTTTTGTTTTTTGTTTTCTTTGTTTCTTTCTTTCTTTGTTCAGCGAAAAAGGAAATGAAGGTGTTACTTTTACTTCTTTTTTCCTTCCGCTAACATCTAACTCGCATTCATGGTTTCACTCTCACATGCACGACTCCTTTGACACAGCTGAACTCGTTACTTAAGTTGCAGTGCTGGGATCCTGGTTGATTTTGTGCCTATACAGCATATCATATGCAACATGGATTATTATTTGAGGATGTAGAGCTATAAAGGAAAAAAAAGTATGTAACAGCACCCTCCAGTGTTTAAATTGTGCTATTACTGAGATTCCCTTTCTTTTTCCTTTTCCTCAGTAACACTACTTATTCTGTATCTTGTGGTTTTCTTATGTTTTATTGCACTTTACTAGCAATGGTATAAAACCATATAGTGTGGTTTCGCAAGCACCAAACAACATCACTAGACCAACCTTGTGTCTGAAAGGGATCATAAACGGGGAGTGTAGCAGAGGTACAAGGTAAAAAGTAAAAGTCTATAAAGTGATAAAAGAGAATCATCAACAAAATCTCAATCTAATGACATTCATTTGTGATAGAGATTTTTGTTATTTAAAGTGACAGAAAACCTTTGAAGAAGTTTATGATTTAAAAAAGAAAAAATAGTCCAGCAAGAGAGACACAAAAATCCTGTTCTTCATTACAGTCAACATGAACAAATATTTTAAGGCACACAGCCCATTTCAACGGGATCTGAAGGGTCTGTCAAGTTATTTATGTATTGGGCAGCTGCAATAATCAGCATATTAATTGGTTAATTGGTTGTGAACATGTAACAGAGAAATTAATCAATACCCTCACATACTGCTCTCACCTGTCCATATAACGTGGGCTGCAGTACTAATTAAATTAGCCGAAGACTCGGATTGTCTTTAAAGATGCATGAAGCTTCGGGGTGAAAAAAGAGAAGATAATGTAAATGGGATTGGATCAAAGTCTTGACTGGATAAGCAATAAGATCCAACGTGGAACACGAAACAGACAAAGACGTGATGGAAGAACATCTACATCAACAGATTTATTTGAAAAAAAAAAAAAAATCTAAAAGCAGGCAAATTTTGCAGTGTTTTTATTTTATGGACGAGGGGAACATTTCTATTTTTACTTTGTTACACAGAATTTATTTAGTTAATGTACGTCTTGTTGCATGCTGTGTTTAACCTTTTGGTAGGTGCACTGTGAGTTCAAACAATCTGTGTGATATTTGAGTAATACACTCCAAACTGTTCAAAGCTTCAGACAGATTTAAATGTGTTTGGTCTCTTTAGTCCTTTTTTCCTTTTTTGTATACAGTCTATGGTTTAGTCTGAGTCCATGAAATCAAAGATGAAATGTTAACCCTGAGAAAATAAGAGCTGTTGCACATGTGTGAAAAGGTATTCACCTCATCTGTTGGGAAAGAATGAAAATACATCATACAGCACAATGTCATTCTAAATATCTGATTATGCTCCGGAGGGCAGTGCCTGTAAATGTGATTCACTGTAAATGCAACATGTATTTGCTGTTCTGTTCACAGTATGGGTTGGGGATCACACTCTTTTTCATCGACTCTGGTGACGCTGCTGCTGCAGGACTACGAATCAGACTTTTTTGTCCTCTCAGGCTGTGCTCTCTGTTTCCAGTTGTTCAATTGAGTGGTCTGGTTTGGACTCGACTGCAGGAGTAGTTACTGGCCAGACTTGATCAAAACTAGCACGGAGTTAAACTAACTCATCCTTGAAGGCTTAAAGGCTTATCAGACACAAAAACAAGCTGTTTATAATATCATTAGAAAGTAAGTAAAAATACCAAAATGCTGCTTGCTGGCATTTTACTGTGAAAGGGATTTATTACGAGGAC
Organism: Embiotoca jacksoni; assembly: GCF_022577435.1. Classification (NCBI taxonomy): domain Eukaryota; kingdom Metazoa; phylum Chordata; class Actinopteri; family Embiotocidae; genus Embiotoca; species Embiotoca jacksoni. Next base: position 6,636,791 of record NW_027185392.1, on the reverse strand, counting down.
AGTTACTGTATTATCTGCCTTGGCAATTGAAGAGTAAATTGTAGGATTAAGCAGAACATGTTACAAAGTTCTCTACTGGTTACAGATTTCAATGACCTCATATTATAAACCTCTGTTCTTTTGTCTGTGCTGCACAAATCACCTGCCAGTCATTGATTGACCCACATGGGACTCATACAGCACTGTTCATCTGTCCTTACACATACTACGAAAGTTACATTTCCTGGTTTTGTTCTTGTATGTGCTGTTGACTGATTATAGACTGATTATTTTTTGATCTGTCCATCTTCCTTATGAATGTAGTGTGTTACACCACCGGGTGCCGTCTCTGTTGACCTCTGCTGTAAAGACAGCGAGCTGTAGACAAATGGCTCAAGGCACAAAGGGAGGATCAGTTTACCTCGGCATCTCTGTAAGCAGCAGTCGTACTGCAGGAAACTGCCACGCTTATTAGAGTTGTCACAACCGTAGGGGGATAAGCACATCATGAAGACGGCATGATCAACAACCTTTTCATAAAGAATCTATGGCTGACTCCCTTCAGGCCAACCAAATGTGTTGATTTACTTATGTTATATTTCAGTGTCACTGCCATTTAACTTTTATGGTCAAGCAGCAACACTTTCTGTGGCTTTATCCGCGCAACATTTGTCCTACTGGATTTTAACCCTTTGTGATATGTTAACATGAGATAAACCACTCACCAACGATACATTCAATATTTCTTCGGGCTGACTTTTGTGTTCCACTGTCGTCCAAAAGTCTTTTGGCTGTCTCTAATTAAATGTGTCTTTTGTACTGAAAACTATAATTTCTTGAACTTTTCTAGTAAAGCCCCGATTAGATGTTTAATCTATAACTGTGCAGGGTCAATTTCACTTTTAAAGGCAGGTTTTATGGCTCTGAAAGAGACATTTCATGCTGACTATATGCACACATGACAGGGTGTTTTTGGACAGAGCAGTGCAAAATAAGAGTAAAGCATGACTATTTTCTTTAACATTTTTTTTTTAGAATTACAGGTTTTCCTGATTAATTGTTTTGTTTGGTGTTAGAAAATTGAAAAATTTTGAAAAACCATATTTTCCTAAAGTCCATGTTGTCATATTTAAAAGACTTGTTTTGTCTAACAAATGGTCAAAAATGCTAATATATTCTGCGTACCATCACAGAGGACAGAAATATTCATACTTTGTTTCATATTTTAGAATGTAAAAACTAAAATAAAAAAAATAAAAAAGTTTTTCAGGACAAATTACTTGTTTTAAAACACATTAATGAAAATATTGTTTCTGCTATGGATTTCCCTAAAGATGAATTACCTATACATACATAATAAATACATAATTTATAAATATGAAAATATTTTTTTTATTTTAAAAGTTTAACCACTGGATACATGGTGTGTCTTACATCACAGACAGTCCACTTTTGGTGTGTGAGCAATGCTACATGACACTTGTGTTCGTGTAATATGGACCAGAAATGGCTTTTACACTACTTGTGATGTCACAAATCCTGCTCACAGTAATATGCTTTAAACTCAAGTTTCCGCTGAGAAACTTTTCACTTTCAGTAGACATGGGAGATTTTGGAGTCCAACTGAACATACATCACTGCACAGTGAAGCAGTTGATGCATGTATGTTTTCTGCAGAGAGACTCAACTAATGGTTTCAGCTCTGCTTTGTTTAAAGTTTCAGACATTATTTAAAGTGACACAGTTTACCGCAACATGATTGTCTAGTAATTATTAGAGCGGAGGTAAAGTTGTCTAATTTCAGCTTTGGACCTATTTCTGGCCAGTTTTACAAATGTCATCTTGGAAATGAGTCCAATCTTCTGCTTTAAATGTCCTCTGTGATTAAAGCCCTCAGAGCTTCTTGTGGTTGGTTTGTACACTATACTCAAAATGTTCATATGTAAGAACACTTGAACCTTTTGCTTCTACAGGAAAAGTAGTTGGTGTAGCTTTAACTCAAACGTGAGTCGAGGTAAACACACAGCACTTAAACATTATTTTATGTCTAAAAGGGACTTAAAACTACAGAATCAGTTTATTGTTTTAGTTTTTCTGGTTTATACTTTATGATAATGATACAAACTTACAAATGTATTTAGGATAATGGGGAGATCATCAGTTGAAGCATTGTGAATATGATAGCAAAGTAATAGAAGGTCTTTTATATTCTCCTTAAACTTTTTTATGTTAGTGGTTGGATTTCTGAAGGTGGATGAGTGGGTTGAAATAAATTGATCTTGGCTAAAATTTGAGTTGTGTCTTGTCACTGTGTTACTTTAAATCAGATTGGTTCACAAATGTTGGCGATCAGTCGTGTGCGTGCATGGAGCATTGGAGGATGTATTTTTTTTGTTGCAATAAAAATTTAAGTGACGAAGAACATCTGTCAGTTCACATTTTGAGTGTGAATATTATTAGTGAGATTGTGTGTGTGTGTGTGTGTGTGTGTGTGTGTGTGTGTGTTCATGTTTGACTGTAAAAAAAGACAGGATGTGTATTTGAGCAAAAGGGGCGGAGTGTATGTTTGAAAGGGTGTGTGTTTGTTTGTTTATTTGTGTTTATGTATATGTGCATGTGTGTGCACATCTTTGCATTTGTGTGTGTGGTTGTTAGGGAAGGAGTGGCAGCCAGGATGCCTGTGGAAGAGGGGGAGGTGTGTGTGTGTGTGTGTGTGTGTGTGTGTGTGTGTGTGTGTGAATATATATATATATATATGTGAGTGCAGCAACCTAGAGAAAATATGTGTGTGTGTGTGTGTGTGTGTGTTCGTGTTAAAGGGAGAGAGCGAGAGAGAGAGAGAGACTGGGAGAGAAAATGGGTGTGTGTCTGTGTGCTTGTGCGCATGTGTCTGTGTGTACTTGTACATTCGTGTGGGTGTATGTGTGTCTGAGAGAGACAGTGAGATGAAAAAAGAGAAGGGGAGAGAGGGCAGGAAAGTGTGTGCGTGTGCGTGTGCATGTGCGTGTGCCTGTGTGTGTGTGTGTGTGAGAGAGACACAGACAGACAGAGACAGACCGAGAGACAGAAAGAGGGAGGGGAGAGAGAGCAAGCAGGAGACAGAATGTGTGTATGAGTGTGTTTGTGTGTGCGTGCCTGTGAATGTGTGTGCAGAAGTGTGTGTTCCTGTGTGAGTGAGCGAGTGAGAGAAGCAGAGCAAGAGCGACTCTGTGTATTTACTTGTGAGTGAGTGAGTGAGTGAGTGAGTGAGTGAATGATCGAGCAAGGAAGAGAGAGAGGACATGTACTTGTGTGTGTGTGTGTGTGTGCGTGCGCGTGTGTGACAGAAAGAGTGGGGGAAGGGCGTACAGGGGAGATATGTGTGTGTGTGTGTGTGTGTGTGTGTGTGTGTGTGTGTGTGTGTTGTGTGAAAGGAAAGAGGGAATGTGTGTGTGTGTGACTGTGTGTGTGTGTGTGTGTGTGTGTGTGTGTGTGTGTGTGTGTGTGTGTGAGTGTGTGTGTGTGTGTGTGTGTGTGTGTGAGTGCGCCTGCGTAGGAGGGAATGTGCATGGACTAGTGTGTGTTTGTTTGACTCTGTGTGTGCGTGTGCTTGTGTGATGTGTGTGTGTGTGTGTGTGTGTGTGTGTGTGTGTGTGTGTGTGTGTGTGTGTGTGTGTGTGTGTGTGTGTGTGTCTGACAGAGATAGAGGGGGAGGGGTGTGTGCGGGGAGAGCTAGGAGCAAGCTCTGCAAATGATGTGTGTGTGTGTGTGTGTGTGTGTGTGTGTGTGTGTGTGTGTGTGTGTGTGTGTGTGAGAGTTTGTGAGTGTGTGAGTGTAAGTGTGTGTATGTGTGAGAGTGTGTGAGTGTTTGTGTGAGTGTGTGTACGTGTGAGAGTGTGTGTGTGTGTGTGTGTGTGTGTGTGTGTGTGTGTGTGTGTGTGTGTGGTTGCAGCAGTACAATATGTGCCTGTGCTGAATGAAAGGGAAATGAATGCAGTGTGTGTGTGTGTGTGTGTGTGTGTGTGTGTGTGTGTGTGTGTGTGTGTGTGTGTGTGTGTGTGTGTGTGTGTGTTTGTGTGTGAGTGTGCTGTGGAAGAGGGTGTGTGTCCTTTATTGGAACTGTGTGTGTGTGTGTGTGTAGTTTGTGAGGACTTTGTGTTGCTGCACATGTGCACTGCTTGCACGTGCATGTGAATGTTTGTCTTCAGTAAGGCTTGTGTAGCTGTGTGTTACTGTGACCGCATATGTGTGTGTGTTTGCATGTTTGTGTGCTCGTGAATACACACGCACACACTTATTGGGGGTATTGGTGCGGGTGATGAAGTGTTCATGATAGTGTGCACACGCAAACAGAGCAGAATTACAATTAAACTGAACTCATTCAGCAGCTCCCAGATCTCCATACATTTTCTCTCACATCCTTCTTCGGTTTTATCTCATCTCTGCATCATTTTTTAAGCTTCTTCATGACTGTTACATCTCCTGTGCGACTCACGACTTGTACTTTTTGTCAAGTGGCTCCACATTCAGACCGTCCTCCCCTAAAACACGACTGTATAGATCGTCTGTGCAAGTAGCCTAATACGACGCATATTTACATTCACTGCGACCTCTAGTGGGCATTATAGTTGTAATGGGAGCACAGCATGACGTCAATTGATGCAGTATGAATAGTAATAAGTCTGCATAGGCAATTAGGTCGGGGTAGGTTGGATGGATCAAACGATGGACTTTCACCAAGAAGGTCGCTGTGCGTGTCGTGTGAAAACAAAAGTCAACGTTGACCTATTTTAACCTTCGTTCATGGCGTAAATTATGTAAGTAATACACTCATCTAAATCTAAACCATGGTAAACAATGTTTTTTTCCTAAAGCTAACCAAACTGCAACCGTTCCATCATATTAAGCGCATGTTTATTATTGTTACCATGACAACGAAAGTCGTCAATATGCTAAGTTGGCCGTCAGATTTGCAACAATGGAAGCCGGGACCTACTACCTACCTACTACTGTTTGAGAAAAAACAATGCTTGTCTAAAAACTATGCAAAAGGACAAACATTAAATTTAAACTGGAGTTTTGAAGGCTGTTCAGAGGCCTGAATGTATCTTACACTGAGGCACTCAGTGATTTAGTGGTAAATCAGGGCTTGTATATACAATGTTTTCTTAAGTTTTCTATTGCTGAGTTAGAAACGTGTGTTGAATTTGATGCCAGTTGGCTAGTAGTAGTAGATATAGATTAAATGCATGGTTAATATTTACCATTTACTTCTGCGGGGTCATATTTATCAATAAAACTGCTGTTTGTTTTTTGTGGTAAAAGACATTAGTGGAAGTCATTTATGTTTGTTTTTAATAATTAAAATTTAAACTAGGTTTTCCATCGCTATTCTTACCTGTTGCAAGGAACTGAATAAATTAAGAAGAAAACATTTACATGTCTACTATTTTATTGAAATAATAAATGAGTCCCACTGAACACATATTCATGTCAGTCTATGCACATACATGAAAGACAAAGGTTTACTGTGTGTGTGTTTTAATTTTGCATTTGCTACATGTATCCTGTCTGCTTGGGTTGGCACAAATTAAGTGGTGAAATTGCGCAGGTTTCTGCAAGACATTTTGTAGTTTACCAGTGCAGACTGTAAAGAATCGGGTAATAATCGGAGCAGAGAAGTCCTTTGTGCTGAGTATAAACCTTGTGTGTGCATGTACATGTTTTTGTGACTTCATTGGGACCGCATAGACAACGATATTGTCGAGACCAGTGTCCTTGTGGCAAAGACCAGTCCTAATGAGACAAAATGACATTTCAAAGGTCCTGGTTAAAGTTGGGAGTAAGGTGTGAATTGAGATTAGGTTAAGGTTAGAGTTAGGCATGAGTGTGTGTGTGTGTAATTGTACAACTCTCTTTGAAAGGACCAGTTTTGGTTTTAAACTATTGGAGTGAGGACATTTTGACTAAATGAGGACATCTTGGCTGGTCCTCACTTTCTTACAACCTTTCAAAGGGCTGGTTGAGGGTTAAGACTTGGTTATAGGTTTAAGGTTAAATTTAGGTTTAGTTTAGGTTAGATTAGGGTTAGGGTTAGGTTTAGGCCCTTAGTTGTGATGGTTAAGGTTAGGGTACGGCCGGGGTTAGGGAATGCATGCATCAATGAGTCAATGGAAAATCTTCATTGGGGACAGTGAAACAAGTGTGTGTTCGCGGGGGGCCTGAGTGTCTTGTTTTATGTCCCGCTGGGAACTTTAACCTAAATGCTTACTAACCTACAGAGTCACTGTGGGGACAAAAATTGAGGTCTCACAGGTAAAGTCTGCTTTTTGAGGGTGTAGACCTGGTTCTAGGGTCAGGGTTAGAGTTAGGTTTAGATTAGGTTTACGATAAGAGTGGTTAAGGTTAGGCATTTAGTTATGGGTAAGGGTTTGTGGGTCTTTCCATCCACCACTGTGATCCAAACTAAACTTGCCAGATTGTCATAAAATTTTGAAAAATAAATGTATGGCTCTAAGGTGATGATTGTTGCTGACCCTGAGCTTTGCCAGTGCATCTGTCAGGTAAAAAAAAAAAAAAAAAAAAAAAAAAAAATCAATGTTGGCTAACAACAGCTTGTATCTTTGATTTAACCTAGCGACTGGATATAAAACTGACAAATAACTTCAATAATTATGCCCCTAATTAACGTAATTCACAAAATATGTTCAATATGTTTCTCTAAAACTGTCAAACAACAAACCAGCACTGCATGCGAGAGAGAAAAAAAAAACTTAACCTGTCAAATATGGATGATCCAATAATCTCATTCGTGTCCACTCTCAAATGCCAAATTAAGGAAAAGGTTGAAGATCGAAAAACAAGGAAGCAAATAAATAAACAAAAGCAAATAAATGTTTTTATGTATGTAAGCATGATATGCAGTATGATGAATAGCAAGACATGACCCAAAACCAGGAATAACAACAAGTATTTGTGCATTATGAGATTTTTCTTTTTTTCTATAGCTGAAAAAATTGCAGGGTTATTTATTGGCTCATTTGAATGGAACAACTCAATAAAAGAGTTTTCTGTTACTGTTTACTGTTAGTGTGTTTACTGTCACTAACCCTGACTAAATAAGATGATAATCTGATTTAGGCTCTTATTGATCTCAACATGTTAAATTTGTGTAGACTGCCTCTTCTTCTTGAACCTTATTCAGCTGTGAGTCTTTGCCTTAAAAGCATAATCACTTTTCCTGTTAGGCCCTACATTATTATCACTGGTATCATCAAATTGAGATGGAGCAGAATAATTCCATTCATTCTTTATACAGATTAACATGCATTCATCCTCAGATCAATTTGCCTTTTCAAGTCAGAGATTGAGGGAGTTTGTGTGCTTCTATAAGGTTTAGCTGGGATAGACAGAGGATCTGTAATTTTTTTTATTTCACCAATGTCTTTTCTTCTCTCTTGCTGATTTTTCTGCATCTGAATCTTCGTCCTGTGTCTTTCCCCGATGCAGGTGTCAGAGGTCCATGTGCTGCTCAATCTTCTCTCCCTCTGCTTACTCTCTCTCTCACTCTGTCCTTTTCTGCTTCTGGACCTCTGTCCTGCGCCTCTCCCTGATACAGGCTATAATTAGAGTAGAAACAACAGAAACAGCTCAAAACAAACTCTCTGCAGGACTATCGGTGACTGCAGCACATGCACTCTTTAACAGCTGGCTTCAACTCTTGTGCACTAGAGGAAAAGACGCAGGTAGCGTTTTATCATATATCATTAAAAGTATGTAAATATTGTCTGCCAGTAGTATATTTAAAAAAAAATGTTTCAGTTTTTGAATTATTTCAGTGGGGAAGTTAATGGTCTTTTCTATAAGAGCACAAAGGTGTTCTTTGATGCAATTCGTCTAAAATATTAATAAATATCATTGAAGAGATAAAAGAAACTCATTTAAGCCTTTCAATGATATGTTTGCATAATATGTTTGCTCCATAACATACAACTCATAAAATAAAATTGCTGAGTTTTCTAACAATTTATACAACCAAAAATGAATATTAGTATGTATTGCTGTTTGCTGATTGGACTCTGGCTTTGACAGTAATTTGACACATTTTCAAGCAGTATTTTTTAAATAAAAATATTATTTGAGTTATCAAGGCAAAAATATTCAGAAATAACATCTCTGAGCCTTGTGTCAGTAAATAATTTAATATTTTTATGATGGAGAACATGAACACATTTCTGTGTATGTAGAATGTGTGCACTTATTAGGGTCCGAGCACCGATGGTACGAAAGCCCTATTGTTCTTCAAGGAATTATTATTCCGCGTTATTATTATTCTCCGTAAACAACTGCATTTTTGGAGGCTTTATCATATTCAAAAACTCATGAAAGTTGGTACACGCGTCTCTCCCAGCGAAAGATTTAATATTTTAGTGGAGTTGCGAGTGGGCGTGGCCAAATGGCTCGCTAGCGCCCCCTAAACAGATGCCCCGGTGGCTACATTTACCTACATGCACGAAATTCAGTGGACACGTGTCATACCGAGATGTACAAAAAAGTTCCAATGCACCATTACATCAACTCAACAGGAAGTCCGCCAGTTTGAATTTAGTTGCCATTTTGAATTTAGTCACCATTTTTGGCGATTCACCACATGTACTTTAACGAACTCTTCCTACAGATTTTGTTGGACCGACTTGAAATTTAGTCTGTGCACTCTTAACATGTTTGAAATTAAAAGTTATCAAAAGAATTGGTTTTCGTCGATTGGTGTGCCCGTGGTGTGGCGGCCAAAAAGTGACCCAAAAGTCCTAGTATAGCATGTCGTCTAAAATGTGATAAAAAAAAAAAAGTCATACAAAAGTCGTCCAAAAAGTGACCCAAAAATGACTTTTTTTCTTCAGCGCTGAAGATAGTCTAGCAGTCTATGAACGCCTCTTCAGAGCTGGAAACAACCTAATGAGGACTTGGGTTTGAGCCCCGCTCAATGTAGTCCACACAGTTCACAGAGAGAGGGGAGCCTTAAGGGTAAACACGGTTCACGGAGAGCGATTCCCCATACGGGTAAGCCACACAGTTTCAGGTTTGCGTTGTAGATGCAGCCATACTAATACCAAACCAAAGGTCAACAACCATGCAAAACAAAAACCCTAATACAAAATTTAAAAAAATAATAGAAATCAATCAAAAAATAACAGGTGTGTCTAAATCTTCTCGGTTTTGTGTCAGAACTACCACAAGCTTTATCCCCCAAAATCCGATTAATCCCACATTTGAATGCTATAGTCTGACTTTTTTTTTTTCATATTTCCAATGACATGACACAGTGGTGCAGTCGTTAGAGCAGTTGCATCACAGTAAGAAGTAATTGGGTTCAATCCTCACTTGAAGCATGCGTGTCAGTTCACAAAAAGGGCATATTCCAAAAAAGTCATACTATAGCATGTCATCTGAAATATTCCAAAAAAGTTATGCTATAGCATGTTGTCCAAAAGGGGATTAAAAAAAAAAGACATAGCATGTCATCTAAAAAGTGACCCAAAAGTAATTTTTGTATATGGTATAGAGTATAGCCAAACGATGTGGCTAAGTTTGATATTTCGCTATGACACAGGAAGTTGATGTTAAAAGTCAAACGATGCTCCAAACCTCACGAAACATTGCACATGCGTCAGACACCAACTTTCGTTCAGTTTTTGAAGTTGTAGAAGCCACAAAAATAAACAATTTTTTAAAAGAAGAATAAGGAACAAGATCGAGAAAAATATTAAAACTGCAAGTGGGAATATGCGGACCCTCGCGTGTTGCACGTCGGGGAGCCGGCGGCCCCGACCCAGTGGATCCTGGACGTGCAGCGTGCGAGGGCCCGCCTATCACTGCTTGCAGTTTTAATTACACATTGTTTCTGCTGAATTTATCATAAAGTTCAATGAAATTATCAGTGTTTGACAACAGTGCAAGAAAAAGGTGTTATTATTGATCTGTAAAGTTGATCATTTTTCCCTTAAAATAAATTGACAGTCAATCACATAATTACTTGTAGCATTATATTAATGTTGGCATTGCATTGTCACACTTTTGCATTGTGAATAACCTTTTCATCCTTACAATTTAGTCCTGACATCAAGATGATGCAACAGAAACTGTGTAACTTAAATAAAGTAGGCTGCCAATGAGTGTTATTGTAGTCTGCTTTCACCAGTGTGATGTATGCAACATGTGTCTTTTAATTCTTATAAAAAAACAAAAAAAACAATAATAATGTTTTTAAGAGGACTTGAGAGAGATTTCTCATTGACCTTTGGATAATCAAATCTATTGTATATATTGATGACATTAACACGTTTATAACAGAAAAATAAACAAATTACATAGTTAAAAATGCAGATTACTTAAATAATTTAAATAATCAACTTTAAATGACCTGTTGATGAAAACAGGTGTCATTGAAAATGTGGTGCAATGATGTGATATTTCTTGTTTTAATTAAGCAGGTTAGCATGTTATTTTTTATGGTATAAATAATTACTGGCATATATTTACCCCAATAAACAATTAGGCCATAAATGGTTTTGCATTACTAAAGTAAACACGACATTGTTTTGTCCACTGTTACAAAATGGGGTAAACAAATTTATAAAAAAGATCAACATAATAATTCATCAAAACATAATAATTCATCAAGATATATCTAATTTGCAATGCATTTGTTAGTCAATACAAGTGCAAATCAAAGTTTTTTTTTTTTTTTTTTTTTTTACCCTCGATGTGTCTTTTAAACTTACCAATTCAATGATTTGTTAATATCATCTTAAAATATTCAAGACAAACATTTCAGTTATTTGATAAATAGCTGTAAAAATATATCTGAGCAGTTTCTGTTTTCTATTGACAGATATGCATAATTGTCCTAAATGGAGCTACAGTAAAATGACTGTAACCTATTGAGGATCATATTGGTCACATTTTATAATTTTAATGCATTCTAATGTTAATTTGGATATATGTGCAAAGGCAGTTTGAATAATTACACAATTGGATGATAAGGTAGGCTCCTGTGTTAACCTGTTGATAAAATAAGGTGTGTAAAGATGTGTAAACAGTATTAAATATATCCCACTATGCCTTCTGTTTAAAAGACAAAGAATCACCTCAATGTTTCTCCTTGCATCTGTTTGATTTTCTTGATTTCTTCCCTCAGTTAGCGAGCTAATCACTCTTCTTAGAAACGGTCTAGTTTTTTCATCTGCTTGGTGAGCGCGTCCATTCCCCTCGCAGGGGTGACGTACATCATCCTATTTACTGAAAGTGACCTGCAGCCTAATTTTTTACTCCCCCATCGTAAAAACATTTAAACGTTGTTTTAAATTTTTACCTTCGTCGAACGTTGGCTGGCTAAAATGACCTCACAGACTACAACGCGGACTATTTTGTTGCCTGCGGCGCGCTTCGCACCCCTCCGCTCATCGTCGGTGGGAGCGGCTGGAATAACCTTGGTGTGAGCCAGTTGAGCGGCTGGAGAGAAGAGCGAGAGGCTGAGCGGTGAGGGAGCCGAAGATCAGCAACTGCTGGCGTGAACATGGCGGAGACCGTACGCTCGCTCTTCGAATACCGGGACCCACACAGCCTGGACAGCGACGGAGAAGGCGTCAAACCAGCACCGCCGCTACGAGGGTGAGGGAGCCCGTTCAACACGACATGTATAATAACGGAAAACTGTTTCATGATAGTGTTTTCCTGCCCAATGACAGCCAGACTCGGGTGGGGGTGTGTGCGCGCATGTATGTATGCGTGAGTGTGTTTTTGATGGACTAAAGTTATAAACCCGCGCTATTTG
>NW_027185392.1:6262500-6620000 GCF_022577435.1 Embiotoca jacksoni | reverse complement strand
CCAGTCGGCCACTGTTGAAACTTTACATTTTTCGAGACTAATACCAAAAAACGTTGTTTAAAGAATTTATTTTGCTTTCTCTGCTGTACTGAGGATACATGCTGATCTGTGGCTTTTGTAAGTATGCGTGTGAAGTGTGCTTGAAAGCTATAAAAGAAAAAAAAAAAAGAAGCTCTTAAGTCGGCCGGAGTTCAAATTATTTTGTAAAACTGTTCAAACTGTTTTGTTGCACTGACAATGACAGAGTTGAACGCTTGTTTAGCTTTAGTACTTATGAATATGCTGCCTCTGCTGCTAAAGCTTGGAAACAATTTCAGTAGGGTTTATTTGTTTGAAATCACTTGATGCGTTTTTTTTTTTTTTAATTCTGGTTTTTGTTTGTTAGTTTGTATTTTTTTTTAATAATGCCGTCTTGTACGCCTGTTTGGTCTGGGCATATGGTTTGTGCATCAGCAAATAATAGCACTGATCAAATCAGACTATTTCTAAGGTCAAGATTTAGCTTTTACACTTGTTTTGATCTCATTTGGTGATTTTCCACATCCCGTTGCACCGCACGTGGTCCAGTTCAAGTAAAATACTGTATTGTCCGAATATTTTGACATCGATTTCAACTATGTCGGACAGCCCTACTTTTTAAATACGTAAAACCAAGCTACACAAATGTCCAACATATTCACCAGAAGCACAAGCAGTATTTTGCGACATGAGGAGCGCTCGTCGAGGAATGATCTCATCATTTCTTTATGACGGCCATTACACGGTCACGTGACTTGGGCAATTAGCGAAATTCCACAATTTAGTGCATTAGTTTGTGCAGGAAGTTGTTGTTAGGCACGCTTGAAATGCTCTCTTTTGATTTCTTGGTGATTATCATGTCTTGATTTTTTTTATTTTTTTTTATTTTCAAAGCCAAGATTTGTGCGGTTGGTTTGTTGAGGAGCAAAGCTTTACAAGAGGGAAGAAGAAAAAAAAAAAAAAAAATCGGTACATATGTGAACACAAATACAGGCGCACACGCCCGGTGTGCACTCCCTTAAACATACACATACGTAGACACGCGCGCTCAGTATCACGAGTCCAGATGGGAGCGGAGTGGATCAATAGAAAGACCCTGGGTCTGGTTGATATCTGCTGAATGAGTATCTCTCTCTCTCCCTCTGTCTGTTCTCCCTCTGTCTTTTTTCCTCTTTGTTCCCTTTCCCTGTTTTTCTCTGTTTTTCTGCTGCTTCACTTTTTTCTCTCATAACCCTTTTTTTTTTTTTTTTTTTCTTCGTTTTTTTTTCTTTCTTCCAAGCCTGTTTTGGTTTCTGTCATTCTCTCTTGTCTGCATGCAAAAACACACACACACACACGCGCGCGCACACACACACGCACACACACACACACACACACACACACACTAAAGCAGACAGTAATGAACACTTCAAAATCCGAAGCACGATCTTCCTATGGCCTAGTTTTAAGAGCCTCCAATGTCATGTGAGTAAAAAATAGACTGACGGAAAACAATATTGAGATCTGTGGTAACGGGACTAGCCCAGATTCGGTAGAGGTCGGATCCGTTTGGCTCTAAGTGAGTGCGGCTGTTTTGGCATGGATTTAGTCTGAAGAAGATAATCTCGCTGTGCCGCTCCGGGCTCACACAGGTGGCTGCGTTTGAGCTCTCGGGGTTAATGGCACACTCCTTAGTGGTGATTCAGGGGTCACAGCACTCAAGTATAAATGCTAACAAGATGGCAGAATCTTTGAATGACGGGTCTAGTCATTATTTAGAAATTACTGTTCACATAATCATGTCATGTAGCTGGATTACATCAAGCAGTATGTTGATTTGTCTCAATGTTGTACGTCTGCCTCTTTAACCTCAGCAGTACTGTATCCGTTAACGTGTGAGCAAGAGTTTGACTTTTTTGTCATTTCATGGGAGGTAATGTTCAACAATGAGGCTTTTCAAACGGACAAATTAGAAGTCAGTTTGAGTGGTAGGATTTATTTATTTTTTACGTTAAGCCTTCATATAAGGTACTTCATGTTTCAGTTCGAAGAGACAATACTTTTTTGGTGCCGACAATGTTTCACAATGAGAGTCTGTATTGAACGTAAACCTGTCACAATTAACAAATAGTCGCTTGGTCGTAAATGCTTGAGCTGACCTCAATTGCTTTGCATGACATTGAGAATAGTTTTCATTCATCTGTATGAAACCAGCTGAATGACACAAACACAAATCTCATATTCCATCACTATTTCCATGTTTTCTCCCGATTGACTGACGTCAATTAATTGGACCCGTCTTCTGCTATGGTTCAACGTTGTTTTGATCATTGGTTCCCGTCATTGTAATTTCTTTGCATAGTTTAGTAATAATAGTTATACATTTAGATTATTTATGTCATATACATTTTTATTTTCAGAGCTTGAAGGGCAATAAGAAAGGTCATTTAGATTTCTACCTTTCAGTGTGCCAATCAATGCCTCTTCTACTTAATAAGGTGCATTATTAAACTACGATCAGGCTTATGTTAAAATAGTGGCATAAATTAAATCTTTAATCCCAATTAATTGGCAACTAATATTTTATGATTGTGACAGCCCAAATGAAATGACTGGTGAGTTTTGTATTCTTCACTAATTTAAAGGAACTCTGATAGCGCTGTGGAGCAGTTTTTCAATGAATGGGCCCGCTTTTTTTTGTTTGTCCGGTGAATGCGCACAAGGATGCACATGTATGTGACGGGGACGTGATGCACAACCGTGGCGGGGTTGGTAACGCACTATTCAACCGATCGATAGGTGGTGGTAATGGCACTAAGAAATGCTGTGATGCATCCGCAGGTGCGCAAAAGAAGAGAACTGTTGACGAGTAAAACTGGATGCAAACTATAAAGGAAGCAATCATTTCAGAAAATTCGGCTTTGTAAGTGTTTTACGTGGATTCATAATCATGATAAACCACAAGGATACGCACAATGTGTTTTTGGTCGGTAAACCTGATTGCAAATACAACCTTTGTTTGTTCACAAGAAAACTCTACAGGACGTTCCCTAAATCACAACTCAATTTTAGAGGGCATTTTTTTTTTTTTTTTATTCAGGCAAAATGTTTTCGTTAACATTTGAGATACTTTTATATATAAAAAAAATATTGAATATTACTTTTTTGAAAAAAGTATTGTTTGGGTGTCCGTGCTGAAACTCGGTTATCTTTTCAGCATTAGCATAAAAAAATAATTTAAAAAAAAAAAAAAAAAAAAAAAAATCAAAAAGTGGAATAGTTGCATATTTTTGGGTGTAAAGGGTCAGGAATACCCTGGAACAATTTGTTCACTCAGAGGCTACTGTGAATCACCTATGAATGTCCACAGGGGACAAAATACTCATTCATATAGGGATATTTGACAGCCCAGTGAAATAAATGTGAATGGGTTTAACTGCAAGATTGCTCCCTCCTAATTGCAGGGAATTTTTTTTAGCCTTTAAATTAAAACTTCTCGGGCATTTTATAAACATTTGAGTGCACTTTTGCCCCGAGCTCTCTTTAATTTCTGAAACTGGTGTTTGGTGAGGAAAGATGGCAGAGTTTCAAAATCAGTATGTTTAAAGATTTCTTTGCCAGGAGTTTTGTTGGGTTTGGACTGAACTGTTTTCCTGCGGGTCAGTCAGTGCAGATCGTGTGAAATCCTCAACCCTATGTTGTTTTTTACTCGCGTTCCACTCATAGACAGTGAAAAGCTGTTTAAACAATCGTTGTCTGCTTACTGTGTTTTTTTTTTTCTTTGATATGTTGTTCACTTGGATGTGAGGCCTAAACGCAGTTGCTATTGATCCATTAGGTGGCCATCAGCTTATTGATTACACTCTGACCTGATTGATGTGAAGTGTGGTCAGTAGGCCGATTGATTAAATGATAATTGTGTGTATTTGTGTGTCTGTGCGTGTGTGCGTTTTCTGCAGGCGCGGCTGTGGAAGGAAAAGAAAAGGGACACCCGTGAAAGTCTTTGTTACACACACAGAGGAAGAGAGCGTGCCTGAACACAGCGTCAGCCCAGGTGTGTTTTGTGTGTGTGTGTGTGTGTGTGTGTGTGTGTGTGTGTGTGTGTGTGTGTGTGTGTGTTATCTGCATGCCATATTCTTACAGCCATCAACTGCGTGTGTAGATGTTTGTGTGCGTGTGCATCTGTCTGCGTGCCTGTGATTGGTGTGGGGGTGGAGCGTGTGTAAGTGAGCGTGACCTACTTTTGGGCATGCGTGTGTGCTTGCTCACATACGTGTTGCTATGTGCGCCAGTGTGTGTGCTTGAGGAGATGGGGTGATGACCTTTGTGTGTGTGTGTGTGTCCTTGCATACTCATTTGTAATCCTTTTATGCTTACTGTTGCTGTTCTCTCAGGTGATCGTAAGGAAGCAGGAGAGAATAAACGGCCCACGCTGGACGGGCCGTTCTACAGCAGCGAGCCGACTCCTCACAACTGGTGAGTGTAAATTAGTACGGCTCTATTAATCGCTTTGGGTAGTATCTTCTTTTTACTCCGACTTTATAAAAGAGGTAATGGTTTGCTGATCTTAACTCAGCACTGGAGGACAGCTTAGTCTGAGGGAAGCACTTCTGAATTTCAGTCCTCACCAATACTGTGGGTTTTCATTTTATTCACATAATCGGGCTGATTTATACCTGACATATCAATAGAATGCAGTTGACTTGCCAGTGGGATTGAAAATCAGCAGCACTCTGTGCTACGATTGAGAATCACTGCCCTGAAGTGTTGGCACCAGCTTGTGTGTGTGGATTCAACTGTTAGTTTTACATTCATTCGACTGCAATGATTCCCTAAACAGACTTTTTGGCTTGAAGAAAACATTATAATTACAATTCTGCCACCATTTTCTATCCACCTTGACAATATATGATAAATACACAAACACAGCTTAATCATAAAGATGCAAGAGCAAAGTCAAATCTTAGAATCAGCATCAGTCCTACATTCAATGTATGTACACACAATGAACTAAATATATTAGAATATGACAAAATGGAAAGATGCTCGGGATGCAATTAACAATCAATTTAATTAGTGCTTAATTTACAATTAAGAAAAAAGAAAAAAAAAAGATTTGTTGTTTACTCAATAAACAAGGCGAAAGTTACGAAAAATACCTGTCACAAATTCCTGGAGGGAAAGATGACAACATAAAGTTTGTTTTATTCTCACCAGTAGTACCAAAGCCAAAGAATCTCAGTTTACAATCATTGAAATCAGAAAAGCAGCAAACGCTCACATTTGAGAACAAGGGGAATGCTTGCTATTTTTTCGATAAAGACTAAAATGATTGACGGATTATGACAATTATTGTTGATTACAATTTATGTGAATCAACTAATCGTTCCAGCAGGCCGAAAGGTAGAAACCGATCATATGTTTCCAGTCTGAAAAAGTAGAGAAACATGAGGTCAGAACAGAAGAATACCTCTAATTTAATATCTGATGGCTTTAGTGAATTTGACTTCTCATCCGCCTTCCCCCCTTCTACCTCCCAGCAGTCCATCAGAGCCGGCCCATAATAAAGTCTCCACTGGATCCAAGACCAGTTCCTGCTCAGCTTCCACACCAGCCGCAACCCTAGCTGCATCCTCAGCCCCGACCCTGACACCAGTACCTGCTCCTGCTCCGGCCACTGCGACTTCAGGTCAGGCCCCGTCTCTGACCCCTGCGTCCACAGCTCCAGCTGCTCCGACAGCCTCCGCTCCGGCTCCGACCGCCAGCTCCTTCCCCCCCTCCCCTAACTGCCGGATCAGAGAAGTCCACTGCGGTAGCCAGGTACGCCTGGTCGTCATCGCCATCCGAGACATCACCAAGGGGGAGGAGATCACCGTCGACTACAGCCTGACGGAGTGGGGAGAGAATCTGGTGAGTGCCATGAAATACAGACGCGTACGCTGCACACGAATCGGGACCTTTTGAGCCCAGTTAGCCCACAAAAAGTCTGTTTTACACTCTTAAACCAATTACGTGGCAATGCATCTTGTTGCATCTTGTTGTGCTTGTTGACAATTTAATAATGCCTTCATATTTCCAGTGCGACGAGTTAGTTAAGTTGGTGAGAATATTGTCAGCAGGCCAAAAAAACTAACAAGAAATGTCAAAACTTGGAGTCAAAATTGAAGAGCTGCATCTTCCTGCTGGAAGGAGTATTTTGCACTGGCGTTAACAGGAGAAATTAGTCATAAAAAAGCAAAATACATCAGTCAGACCATGAATAACCTGGACAGACAAAACAATGCGGCCACAGGATATTATGTTTCGATGAAGCGGAGCTGCTCATGTTTGCCCTCTCTTTGCAATTACTTGATTATCTACCTGAATTGGTTTAAACTTTATTCTTAACGTAACCAGTGACAAAACCTAACGTTAACCTCAACTGTAAACTCAATTACTAACTACAATCATCCACTGGAGCTAGTAAGGAAAATGAAATTATTTCGCTTTGGATAAAAGCGTCAGCTAAATGAAATGTAATGTAAATGTAATGTAATTTCATCTTTCAGTTTTCTTCATCCGTCATAAGTGCTCCTAAGTATAGAAACACTGAATATATCTGATGACTTCAGAGAAGCAACCGTATGTGTATTCACACACTGCTGATCAGCCTCACACACTCACTGTCTGTCATGCACAAACACCCTCACTTTTCACACTAGCCACTGCACACACATTCATGCTACACGCACACGCTAAGCAAGGCATGGGGTTACCATGGTGATGGCTGAGCTCCAGCTCTCTTTTTACCTATAGTGCTTTAGCAACAGTAACCATGGTTATTACATGACATCTGTTCCTTTAATGGCTCTCATTAGATTGGATCAATTTACCCAACAAAATGATGATGCCAGCATCCATTTAAGAAAATTAGATTGACAAAATTGGAAAATTGACAGCAGAGGTTGAAGTGGAACCAAATCTGCTCACAGTTCTTTCTAATTCAAATCTTCAACTGAGATAAAGTCTTACTCGTATTCCAGCCTGATTGATAATACCATCCTAATTGCTCAAAAGAGGTTGAAAGTGTTTGACAGGATATGTCTTTTCACCTGTTTTGTTTGGCTTGTTAGTGGGAGATTTGGAGTCCTAATCAACCTCTGTGCGTTCTGTGGAGTGGTGTCCTCCTGCTCTCTGAGTGACGGCTGAGGCTGATTGTGATGGCAAACATTAATGAGTACGGTGCCGGCTGTTTTTTTTCTTTGTTCCGCAGGGTTTCCGTGGCACTGTGTCTCCAGCACAACACGAGTATAACTCTGACACCGAGAACAACAATATTAAAAAGGTAAAAAAAAACAAAAAAAAAACACACAACCTCCTTTCTAAAAGCGCACAGTAAGACTGACAAAACATCAGTTTTAATTTTTTAAAGTGGCAAGCAGACATTGCACACCAAATAGAGTTGCTATGTGTGGGTGTGTGCCACTGGTTCCTTTTTCCCACAGTGAGAGTTGGAGCACTTAATACGTTGGACTGTCATGTAACACTCCCATTTAAATCATCAGTCCAAACATTGAAAAGTGTATGGTTCTTTGATTATAAGTCAAAGGTACGATACATTTTTTTTGTGTGTGAAGTTAACTCTAAGAAACTAATAAACATCCAAACGCTGATTTAAAAAAAAAATAAATAAAAAAAAAAATAATAATAATAATAATTTTGTCACATGAAACCAAAAACTAAAGATTACAGTGGTGAGAAAACTGAAAGCACAATCTGCAGCTTAAATCCACCCTTAAATTCGGTGTCAGGTTTAATAAAATTCAGTGGTTATAATGCCGACTGCAAAGATGAAGAGTATTAAATGCTTACCGCTCTAATTTGTGCCTGTGACCAGCATCTCCTCCACAGAACAGCACCTGACGCTCATGGGTATTTCAGTAGTTAGACCTTTCCGCCATGTCAAAATCACAGGGAATATCCGCACCCATACTACCGTACTATTTAATATGCCAGAAAAAGATTTGGAGTGCGTTCTTCGAATAGTTCAAAAAATGACCTCCTAAACCCTTCCCTAATCTCTATCTCTTGACCCCGTGGGAAAACAACATGAGGTCAAGGAAAGATGAGAAGGAGAACTAATAAGGACTTAAGAAAAGAGAACCGCCAAGTTCAGAGCATCCGACTCCTCTTTCACTAGGCGACGTAATTATGCAACGGCGGATGTTAATGTACGTGACCTGGCCGGTGAAACTACAACTTTCAGAAGATGAACTACTAAAAAGTGCATCTTTTGACACTTTGTCCCGCGTGTATCACCGTGTTGTTTCACGCAGGCTGTATAAACATGGACATCTTCACTCAAAAAGTCCCGAAGCACAATAACAGGCTCCAAGTAAATGAATCAACTTAATCAGCTCAGATCTGCTGTGTGTGCAGCTGATAATCATTTTATTAGTCCAGTTCATCTATGATTCCCTAAACTGACATATCTGTTTATGTGAAATCGGTACAGCAACTCAAAGTAGGCTACAATAACATGCTTTTATTGTTGCTGGGCTACATATTTCCACATTTTAGTAGTTAGTCTAGAGGTCAGAGAGGTCACGTTCGTTATGGGAGCGCATCTATACGCACAATAATGTACTGCAAATATTCCACTGTGAAACAGAAATCGCAGAAAACCATGTTGCAGTTTATTAAACAGATCAGACTTTTACCAGCAGTAAAATAAAAAATATCCCGACAGCTGTCATTAATACTCAGCCTCGCTATAAGGACGGACGCTGTGGATCAATAATTTACCTGCAGCTGATCAACTGTGAGTCTGAGAGACAGCTCACCTGTCTGACGTGAAAAAAGGAGCATCATATTTTCATTTATGCCTCCCGTTGGATCCATCTGCTCTCTGTGTCGGGAGGCTTCATTAATGAAGTGTTTGCTGTTGTTCTTCGTGCGTAAAGCCACACAACCAGCTGTGGAGACGCTTGTATAGATGCTGCTTCTGTAGCCATGAAGTTATAGGGAGGCCTGTTTAATAAACTCAGAGGAAAGACTCCTACAAACAGCAGCAAGCAGCAAACTAAACTTAGTAAAGTTGAGTTTTTATGGGACATTTCTGTTTGTAAAAATGTGAAATTGTAGAGCAACCAAGCGGTGAGAGAGCGACGTGACAGAAGCTAAACTTGACATGCATGAAAGGTGATTTCAGGATGATCTGAGTGAACCTCCCTCAACTAAAGGTGGCAAACTGACATGTTGGTAAACTTTATGAACCAACAGGCTGTTGGTGCAGAAATGGGTAAAAATCCTGATGTTCAGAAAGTCATCTTCTGTAACAGGAAGTTGTTTTTTCCAGGAGGTGGTTGCTCACGTTCACGTGTCTTCATATTTATCGACATAAATTCCAAATATATGCGCATCACATTTTAAGCGTCAAATGTACTACTGCACATACGGTTATATAATAAATGTTGTGGCAGCAAGGAATTGTGGGACGGCGTTATCTCTTATCCTTTATATAGGATGGTCCGGTGAATCCTATACTAAAGGAGATACGATAGGAAGCACTGAAGCTCCTTTCCTAAGCATTGGACGAATTCAAACAGCTCTTAATATGGCTGCCACTTATTTACTTCTGGGTCACGTCACTCACTGAGGAACCTTCCTAAGCAAAATTGACTATTCGAACGCACCCTTGGTAATTGCCAATACATAATATTTGAAATGCAGTCTGCCAAAAATAGCAGGATGTCCTACTACATCCGGTCGTAGTTTTCAGTATGCAGGGCAGCATGTTTCTCCGGCTGTTCTGACCCACAATCCTCCGTGTAGAGGAAAAGTCGTAACATCGACTGAGCCCCCGAACGAGAGGCGCTAACGCTTAGTGAGGTCGCAATGTGCAAAAAGAAAGAGAAAAGGCATTAAAGGGAAGGGTAACGGTCCTTCTTCCATAATTTGCATCCCCCATGTTTCCATGTGAAGTAACATTATGGATATTTTTAAAGAAAAAACTGAAATTGGAATGGAAAATAGGGAAAAACAGCAGCCGCCCCTCACACTTAGCAACTCCGTCTAACCTGACTCGCGCTAAGTGATTGTGTCTTTTCACCTTTGTTTAAATTACGATCTTAAATACTAATTAGTTACTTCGCTGAGCTTGGATTTAGAATGTTTTCTTGACTAAATAGGTCATAATAAATGGAGAATATTAAATAACAGCACAAAAACATCGAGCAGTTTTTATAGTATTATTGTGTCAAAAAGCAAAGTAAAAACAATGTGACAACATGAATTGGGTGACTTTAGTCATGAATCTTCAAAACATTCCAGTGCTCCATTTACTGAACTTTATGTTAAGTTACAGCTCATTATTCTGCTGTGTGAACTCTAGTTTTACTGTTTAGTTGCACGGCTATCATAGAGTTGTTTTCAGCATGAAAGCATTAAAAATCCCACTGTACACCTGCTCAGCTTCAAACTGCAGATAGACACAGTTGGAGAGTAGCTGGTGGACACAGTAGCGGCTCACAAGCCACATATTTCCCCCCAGGAGTTGGTAGAGACCAAAAACAAAGCTGAAAGAGACTGAACAATAGACTTACATTTTCTGGGTGACCAGAAATGCAACTCCAAATGAATTTATGCTGTAGCTCCAGTACTGCTGGTTGTAAATAGGCAATTGTTTGATAACAAACTTGCCATAACTACTTAAAAAGTTGTGGTAATGTAGTTGTTCTTTTAACTGTCTCAAGATAACAAAAAAAAGCAGCTTTGCAGGTTTAAAAAAAATGGTTTCTTTTGAAACTTTCAAGAGAAAGCAGGAAAAAAAAAAAAAAAAAAAAAAAAAAAAGATCCATCTAATATTTATAGAACCTTCACTGTATGAGGAACTTTTATTTTGAAAATACTGCATATAGTAAATATGGTACATGCATCTGATATTTGTCTACTGCTCAACAACAAGTGTTACATTAACATGTATGCAGTAAAAGTCACCACTGACTGGCACAATACATGCATGCCTGCAGGATGTCACCTGTCTGTACGAGGGCGGACAACTATCACATAATCATTATCATAAACTCTTCCTCCCCCTCCTCTGGATAATTGTTTTATTATGCGGAGTAATAACACAAAATGTAACATAGTTTAACCCCTTGAAAGAAAAACAGCACGAGTAACCTCAATTTCTTGGGCTACAGGTCGCTGTGCTGTCTCTTATCACGCCACACTAAGTGGTCCAATTGGGAAACATTACAGCGATCGCTCATCACTATCTCTATAAATACATTGTTGATTTTCTTGCCTGTAATGCTCACCTTCTGGTTGTTACTTTAAAACTGAATAACTCTCCTGACAGTGAATCTAATTGGATTATGAAAAGTTAAACCGACTTTTAATATTAATGTTTCAAAGTCAACAGCGACATTAAAACGCTTCCAATAAGTGAAATGGTATTGAGAGCTTTTGAGAACAGTTGGTAGATCTCCGTGGTTTGAGCAGTGCTATAGTAGTGGACTAAAAGCACCTCTGGGCAACTGGTAGGATTTTTCTCTGCACATACTGAGCCTTAGGTCTTATCATCTATAAAAAAAATTCAATGAACTAGAATACACTGTTTTATAACGCAGGGGAACAAAGTAACAAAAAGTCTCAGCTCTTGATAGAAAGATGTGCTCCTTGAGTTGGGTGAAGATTTAGTTTTCCGTTTGTCTCCCACTTCCAGGAGGATGAGCCTCTCTCGCTGACAGCCCAGCAGCAGCATCGGCAACAACAACAGCAGCAGGAATACGTCACCCCCTCGTGGTCCCTCTCCCCCTCCTCCTCCCCCATCTCCCACTCTGACGTCAGCGACTCAGACGCCGGAGAGGAGGACAACTCCAGCCCACGGGGGCGCGCTCAACGCCGGCGAAAGAAACGCCGCGGCACTCCGTCAAAGAAGAAGAACCCCCATCGGACGCCACCCGGGCGACTTCCACACGTTTCCCCCTCCGGCGTCCCTCATCACCACCGTCCGCTCCCTTCATCCCATTCCCCGGTGCAGTCTTCCCCTTCGTGCTCGTCTTCCTCCTCCTCTTCAGCCAAGCCCGTGTTCAAACCTCCGGCTCCGCTGGGTTCCAACGCCGCCGGCCACATCGCATCGAATGTCCCCAGAGGAGGAGTGTCCATAGACTCCATGCGTCAAACCTGTGAGTATTGTGGACGCCACTTCCGCTCCCTCGGCCGCCACTTAGACAAACACCACGCCCACCAGCCCGACGTGTGCTCGGCCCTCGTCGAGCGCTACACACAGATGCCCCGCCTGCATTCACAGAACACAAACCCCACCACAGCTCACACACAGCAACACTCAAAGTTGTCACATACCACAGGACACAGCCACATTTCGGACCTTGCACAAAGTGGCGTCCAGGACCTCTCTATGTCTCCACCCACTCTCACAGCATCGAGCCAATCGCCTGCCGCCCCGGGAAGGAACGGCACCCCTCCTGTGCTGACTCCTCCACGGGGACAAAACGCAGTGCCGGTGTCTGTCCTAAAGAGGAGCCCGCCTCCTGTGGCAGTGACGCAGTCCGGGAAGGGAGCAATAAGGAAGTTTAAGAAAGAAAGACAGGTGGCGGAAGGTGAGGATGAGGAGGATGACGATGACGAGGACGTGGAGGTATTGGAGGTAAAGAGGCCCAAAGAGGAGGACGACGACGTAGAGCTGGTGTGCCCCCAGTCCTTCAGCAGCACGTCGGCCAAAGAGATAGAGCCACCAAAGGAAGAGGAAGAGGATGAGGAAGAAGAGGAAGAGGAGGAGAATGGAGTGATGGAGGTGGAAGATGAAAGTGGGGCAGAGGATAAGGAGAAGGACTTGCTGAGGCAAGTTGATGTCTTTTCCTGTTTTGTGTGAGCAGATGAATTAATAGTGTGTACCCTGCAGTTACTGAATCTGTTCTCTTTATTGCACATGAATTATAATTCATTGCATTAAATACGTTTGATAGATGCCAAAGATAAAACTGTGTTTGCAGCTGGCGCTTCAGGTATATTTGTGTCAGGCCAAAATTAACTTGAATTGTAAACAAGGGTTATTTACTGTCCATCTCCTCATATTAATTATCCTTTCGTATATAAAGGTGAAAAGCAAACTGTTGAAACAAATGAGCATCAACGCTGCACGAGAAATAGTGTAGAAGTGATGAGGACAAAATTAGTGCTTGTAAATACTTGTAATTTGATGAAATCTGTTTGTTAATCTGCTATTAATACTTGCTCACCAACTGACCCAGACTTAAACTTAAGCTTAACTTCCTACCACCTACAGTAACGTAACTCTTTATTTACATTGTAGACACAAATTAAAATAACTAATGCTCACAGCAAATAAACTCGGAGATGTGGATTACGAGATAGACGGAACAAATTCCCTCCGCGAAGTTTTCTTGCGATGCCTGTTGAGCTCCACCGTGAAGCTTTACGGGATACTGTAACAAGCTTCTATGTTGTTGTTGTTAGATCATTTGAAATAAAGGAATTTAACTAATAGCTCACTTTCTCTCTTTTCTGTTCCCCCCCCCCCCCCCCCCCCCCAGCAGTTCGGGGCGCCACCACTTGCTGCCCCTCCTCTCGTCCCTGTCGTCCCTGGTGCTGTACCTCCGTCGGCTGCAACACTCGGCCTTCTTGTCTTTGTCTCGGCAGCTGCAGTCTGCAGAGGCCTGGCGCCTCCTGTGCCACTCCAGCCTGGCGCTCCTCATCCTATATAACCGACGACGCGAATGCGAGGTCTCCAAGCTGTCCATCGTTGAATATCGCGCGCGCATTACTCCTCAGTGTCCCGTTCCTGTCCCGCCCGGCGCTCCGCCAGCTCTCACGCCACTGGAGGCCTCCCTGTCCCCCTTCGAACGCCTGGTGCTTCCGCATCTCCCGAGGGTCGGGGTCCAGGGTAAGCGCGGACGTGTCCAGCCCCTCATCCTTCCCCCTCACTGCGAGCCCTGCCTGGAGCTTCTCCTGCAGACGCGGCAGGACGTAGGAGTCGACCCTGCGAACCCGTACGTCTTCGCCCGGCCCTACCACTCTCCCGCTACCCCGCTGCGTGGCACTGACCTCCTCCGTAGCCTGGCTCGCTCCAGCGGCACCCGCAACCCCGGTGCCCTGACCCAGACCAGGGTTCGCCGCCAGGTAGCAATCCTAACCCAGCTGCTGCTTCTAGGAGAAGGAGAGGAGCCCGGGCAGCCAGGGGGCAGCGCCGTGGAGAGGCTGGAGCACTTCCTCGAGAGGGAGTACCACGTGACGCAGAATTGTGCCGGAATTGGCCAAGACCCGGGCCTGATGGGGAGAGTGGGCCGAGTCGTGCTGTGTGGAGAGAGAGATGGAGTGCTGTTCAGGGGAATGAGCCTGAACCATATCTGTCTGGAGCTGGATGGTGAGATGGGTGGATAATAAAATGAATGAGTGGGGCTGATGTCTTGTTCTACTGTCCAAGATTGGAAGTGTCATTCCTCCCTCTGTGCTGTCAAATATCCCCTAGCAGAAAAAGGATTGCGATCCCTTGTCCAGTTGTTGTGAATGTTTGTGAGTGAGTGGATTTTTTGTTGTTGTTGTTGTTGAAACGTAGAGATCAGTAAAAGATGAGAGCGACTTAAGTTTTCTGCTTTCTTCCCTCGTCAACATGTCTATTCTTCCCCTCTGTCCAGTTATGTCAGGAAACTCTGCAGACTCGTACTCTGAGGGAGAGTCCGAAGGGGAGCACGTGAAGGAGAAGCCCGAGGCGCCGGCTCCCGCTCCCGCTCCCGCTCTGAACCCGACGCCGACCCTGCTGTATGTCAGGAAGGGAAAGAACAACGGGCGGGTGGGACGGCCCAAGAAGCTCAAGAGCATCCAGGCTCCCCCTTCGACTCCTCCGTCTCCGTCCGCTAACCGGAGGAGAGGCTCAGGTCAGCCACAATCAGGTTTGTTTGGATGAAGAGTAGAAGTGTACTTGCACAATTTATTAAAACGGAGGCAACTGTGCTGGTGAGATTTCAAAACAATAAGTAAGAGAATACAGTTCTGTGTGTAGATGTGTAGATGTGTGGAGGTGTGTGTAGATGTGTAGGTGTGTGGAGGTGTGTACTTGTACATCTTTTTTTAAGAGGACTAGTTTCCAGACTATTGGAGTAAAGACATTTTGACAAAGTTAGGACATTTGGTCTTGTTATCACTTTCTCACACCCTTCCAAAAGGCTCCTTGAGGGTTAGTACTTGGTTTTAGGGATAGTGTTAGGTTTAGGATAGGTTAGGGTTAGGGTTAGAGTTATGTTCGGTTTAGAGTTAGGTTAGGGTTAGTTAGAGTTTGGTTAGGTTTAGGTTAGAGTTAGGTTAGGGTTAAGTTAGGGTTTGGTTTAGGTTAGGTTAGAGTTATGTTCAGTTTAGAGTTAGGGTTAGTTAGAGTTTGGTTAGGTTTAGGTTAGAGTTAGGTTAGGGTTAAGTTAGGGTTTGGTTTAGGTTAGAGTTAGGTTCAGTTTAGGTCATTTAAATGTCTGTATTTAAAGAAATTCCTATCCAAAGGCCTGACCTGAAGTTCAGAGCTATTCTGCTCTCAAAATAAAAAAGCAAATTAGAATTTTTCCAGGGTTAGAGTTAGTGGTTAGTGGTTTTGAATTTGTTTTTTGGACATGAGAAGTCTTCAGCACATTATGTTTGGTGATGAAGTGAGAAAACTATTTTTTCCACAGTAACAAATACCCCAGATCTCATCAAAACCTTTTAATTTGTTAGTGTTGACAGATCATCAGTTCTTAGATAAATATACAATATATTCTTGGTTGTATTTGTATTTGACAAAAGAAAAACCTCAAAACGTCAAATGATTTTTTTTTTTTTTTTAATTCATTTACTACACTTCACCTATATATATTTAAATTACTGTACTGGCGGTATATTTACGACAAAACTAAAGTTGCAGAGTTTATTCTTGGCCTTGATAAAAGACAGTCTCACAACAAGGTCCATTTAGTCGCTGTTCTAAGTTTTTGATGATATCACAGAAGATCAACTTTGAACCTTTCAAGCCAAGAGCGACATGAGAAGTTGCAAACGTGGTCAGAAAAAGCAGAACTTTGAACATCTTTAACTTTTTTATTTGAGGAGTTTTCCTTTCGTCTTGTAGTTTGGAAATAAGAGCAGGAAGAGAACTGGAATGTTTTATGATCTCCAAGACCTTTCACGTCTGACGTCTCAGAGACTTTGCGGTTCTTCATGAGCGTTCAGACTAAGGGCGACGGTGGGAATTGGGAGTTTCGCGATCTTAATACCGAAGGTGAGAAATTGTTGAATCGCATTCAGTCCCCTGACTCTGCTCGTCTCTCCTCCGTTACAGGAAAGCGTGGCGTCTTGAAGCGTCCCTGGTCAGAGGCGGAGCGTGCGGCCGTGGAGGAGCACCTGACCCAGAACATCAACGAGCTCCGAGTCCCCGCCAAGGCCGACTGCGAGCGCTGCCTGCAGCAGTGCCCCCTACTGGTCAGTAACCAACGCGACTGGAGAGCCATCAAGTTCTACTGCCACAACCGGATTCAGCTGCTGAAGAAAAACCAGCGGCGGGAGAGCGAGCCGCTGCCCCTCATCGTCTGCTGAGAGGGAGGGGAGTTCGGGGAGGCGGGCCCGGAGGGGCCGCCTCGGTCAGATGTTGAGTTCGGTGCAGCCGATCGGAGCAGAATCTCAAATGGTACCCTGTTGCCCAAGAAATGCACTCATTTTGAGAGGACGGCCCTAAATTTCACTCCACTCTCTGCTAGTGTGGCTTGTTTTTAACGCGACTTTTAATTTGACACCGGATGGCATTTTATTTTGAGCCAAACAAGAACAGAAATTTCCATTCGCTTTTTTTTTGCTGCTCAATTTTAAGGTCTTAAATTCACACTAGAGTATTTATGGCGCCCCTGGTTTTGACGGTTACAGTCCAGGTCTTGTCAAAAGCAGTGCACTAGGAAGGGGGCCGTTTGAGACACGCCTGAAGGGACTTCAGAGACCACGGCACCGGCTGCAGCCTGTGCTGTGTTGTATATGGACCTTTTTTTTTTTTTTTTTTTTTTTTTTTCTTCTTTTCTTCCAAAATGGATTCACCAAACTGAAATGAAAACAAGGGAGGCAACTGATCCCTACAGTGTTGTTATATAAACGTTGTGAAGTAGCATTAGCGTTTTATGCACTCGACGACATTAATAGGACAAATGGCCTTCGCTCGGGCCACACTTTACTTCATAGCAGCTTTATAATTAGAGTAGGCCTAACTACTGCTGACTGAGGAGAATAGCCAGATTCTTCCTCAGACGAGCTAGTTCTTCTGTTCATACGACTGACTGTGCAATTCTGACTGGTTTCGTGATATTTGGACCTTAATGTACACGTGAGGTATTCGATGACGAATGAGAAGATTCTGCAGTGACGACGACATTAAGTTGTTGTTGTTTTTTTTTTTTTTTTGAAGTGAAACATCACTATGTTGGAGACGTGGGGTTTCTTGACAGAGACAATTTAAACGGCCTCAGAATGTTGTGAAGTTACTTTTGGATACCTAAGAAGTCCAGAAACACGAGAACTGTTGTGAAACCTGTTGTCTCTTCCTCCAGATGTCAGCAGGTACACCCCCCCCCCCCCCACCACCACCACCACCACCACCACCACCACTACCACACCCCCACCACCACCCCGAACAACGGTGTGTTCATATTCCCTGTGTTTTGTTTTCCCGCCTGTTGCCCGTGTGTCATTGAAAGCAGTTTAAAAAGGTGCTACAGGCCAATAAGCTGGATATCACTTTGCGTGTGTGGAGAGGAGGCCGCCGCCCACCCTCGGTTGTGTTAAAGGTTTCATTAAAAAAAAAACAAAAAAAAAAAGGGGGCATTTATCAGAGACGCGATTGTTCTGTCGTGCCGCTTTTCTGTTGCGTTGTACGTGTTGTCTTTCCTCACGGCTAGAGCTCCTCCCGTCCTTCCCCCCTCCCCCGGTCACGCTACACAGTCCGCAAACCTCCACCGCGTCTTCGCTCTCCTCTACCGGCGGGCTGGAAATCTGCGCCCGCCGGACTCAAAACCTCCACGACACCTTACGACAGATACTTGAAGTTATTTAAAACCTTTTGCAGAATCGTTGTGTTCTCTCTTGCTCTAGCCTTGCCAGTTACATTGTACATAACAAATATATTATACATTATGCTAACTGGTTGTTTGTGCTAGACAATATGTAGCTTTGTCCATTTCTGAGTTATTGCTATCTGTACATAAGCCAGTTTTGTAAATATTCCTCAGAGAAACAAAGAAAAAACACAATGTATGACATGCCTTGGTTATTGTGTTATGTTTTTTCTTTTTTTATAAGTCTTATAAAAACTTAAAGCTCGATGTTTTGTGCTGTGGTTATTTATTTTATTGGCATATTTTGGCCAGAGTAAATGTTTCTTTCCGGTAAAAACATTCCAAGTGATTTATAAAAGTATTTTTTTTTTTACTTTGATGTTTATAATTGATGTTATTATTTATATAAAAATGTGTTGGAAAATAATTGATCCAATCATTTACAGAACTGTCCGCCACATGCAGTTCACCGTTAAAGACACCAGATGGCGGCTTTGCGTCATAAACAGCTGGAGTTGACAACCGCTCCGCTCTAATACCAGTTTCTCCCGCAGTTACAGATGTTGAAGTCGTCACAGAAAACAGCGAAGTGGAAACGTGCTGACAATATGAGTCGATCGGGAAACCTGAGAAATGAGCAGGAGGTCAAATTGAATCTGCCTCCGGCCTCCATCCTGGTCGGCCACACTGCACATTCAAACACGACAATGATTTTTCAGTTACTCATTGAAAAAAAAAAAAAAAAAAATCAACATGAACAACTAACTTATTGTACAACTGGATGTTTATGATTTCAAGCTATAAAGTCAGGACACCAAAAAGAGAAAGGCGGGAGTGATGAAGAGCTGTGTGTGTGTGGGGGGGGGATTTCCCCGTCTGGATCTAAGCCGTCGCTGTTTAAAGGAGCAACATGTCTCGCGGTGAGGGTGCAAACTAAAAACCAGTCTTCTCATCCTCCCCATCCAAGCACGGGGTTAAAACCGATGACCAAGAGGCAGAAGACGGACACAGGAAAAGGTGTCCCGCTTCACCCCGAATGCACCCTGAGTGTTGGTGTGACACGACGTCAACTTTTTTTTTTATTATTTTTTTTTTTTAACTATCCTGAAAAAAATAAAATCAACTCAAGGTCCACAAAGTCTGGAGTTTTCTACCTCTTGACTCTTCACTTAATTGTCATGACTCGAGTCAAAAAAATAAATAAAATAAAATAAAATCACCGCACAGGAAGCGAAGTGAGAAGCGGGCATTTACCAGGATGGTCAACCAAGTATATACACTGATGGTTGCATTTTATTTATCATATTAATGTGTTTCTAGAGCCTG
Organism: Embiotoca jacksoni; assembly: GCF_022577435.1. Classification (NCBI taxonomy): domain Eukaryota; kingdom Metazoa; phylum Chordata; class Actinopteri; family Embiotocidae; genus Embiotoca; species Embiotoca jacksoni. Next base: position 6,600,600 of record NW_027185392.1, on the reverse strand, counting down.
GACATCTCACCCGCTGGCACTTCAGGGTAAAACGTTGGTGTATTGTGAGTCCTTCAACTTCGTGGAAGTGCAACAATAAATCATGAGCCTTTATTGATTTGCGCTTCAGATAGTCCTATGTCTGTCTGTCTGTCTGTCTGTCTGTGAAACGTCAGAAAATGTTCATATGTTTTTAATATGTAACACAGTATGTTAAATGACCGTGAGTTCGAAGGACGTGTATGTGGTGCCGTTTTGTTCAGGAATCTCTCGTTAAGAGTCATTAGACGACCATCCCGGTTAAATAAAGGTCAGATGCAATTAATGAGAATAAAATATCAGCAACTCCTGCTCTGGTAAAGTAACCAATCAATTAAATCCTCTGAGTTAGGTCGACAGTCTCGCGGTCTTCACCGAGGATGGACTGACTGCTGAACAGCAGTAATCCCTGATCCGTATGTTTTTTTAAAGTCTTCCATTTTCTCTCTGTATTACGTCCGAGCACACAACACTTATTAATGACATTTAAAGGGAACTCCGCATCACACAGATGAAGCTGAACAAATCTATTATTTGCTCCTGGTTTCTGTGATTTATGACAATAACATCTTCTCGCACAAAATGCTGTTAACAAGGCGAACAGAAAAACGAACTCGGGAGGCTCCAGCGAATACAGATTTGTTAATAGTGAGTGTTGATGAGTGTGTTTACCATCAAACTATAATAACCTTCCGACCTTCAACAAGTTATTTGCTCCATTTAAGTGTAAAGGCATTGTAGGTGGCAACCGAATAGGTTATTCTTGTCCATTCTCCTTGAGAACCTATTTTGCAATTCTAGAGATTCCTGTGTGTCTTGCCATTGAATGTTAGAGCTTTGCTTTCTCAGGCTTTCATTTAAAAAAAAATAAAAAAATGCCATTTTCAGTGATTGGGATATCAAAGAACTTATTTGTCTGCGTTTGGTAAAAGTGAACAAATTAGAAAAGGCAGGACAGGCTGCTATTTCCCCTTTTTGACCAGAAGATGGGAGTAAAGAGCCAAAATGAACCATCATCTTGAAGTCAAATCATTTTAAATTCATGTAAGATAAAGAAAGTGTAGGCTGATGTGTATGCACTGCTCACAGAACAAAACTTCAACACACTTTTCATGCATCACAATGGAGGGGGAGGGGGAATCAAGATGAAAGCCATCATTCCTCTTTGATCCTTTTCATAAAGTCTAAACCAATCACCAAGCAGTACATGTATATGAGCAGAAGCAGATATATAATTGAGATATTTTGAAAGATGCTCTCCTCTTAGAACAAATGTGCCTTGCAGCATATTCATCATTTTACCATGCCTAAACATCCAGGATGCAGCGGCTACTGGGGACAAAATAAAGGCTAACTTAATTTAGGGCCAAAGGTCACGGCTCGTAATTCTGGCTTTAATTAAAAACCTAAACAATATCACAATTTAAATTTGCAAGAGGATTATCAGTAACAAGTGAATAATGAAAACACTGACCGTTTTAATGGCGTAATCCCAAAACAGGGCAACAGGCAGGGATATGCCAAAGCATGGAGGACATTTTTTTTTAGGACATGTGGATATCATGTTCAAGGCAAACTTTTTTTTTGTTTTTTTTTTTAATCTATGTAACACCAAATCACAACATAAGTCATCTGGCACTTAACATTGTAAGGTTGAGACCTTACAAACCAAAAGTGGGGCAATGCTCTAAGGTAGTCTAAAATGTTGACACCTATTCAACCATATTGGTGACAGGTTGGATGCCAGAATGGCTAAAGAAATACTTTATTTGAACTCTTGAGAAATTGCTTTTAACTTTTAAGTTCATCCAGAAACTGCTTTGATTAAAAATATTTTACGTATCATCTTCACTCTAAAATTTTAAAGTACGACTAAGTTATAGAAAAAAAACATCTTTGTTGCGCATCAAATGCTTCTATGTGCTGTTAAATGAGAGCTGTTGTTACCCACCTCTCATGAGGAAACGACAAATCCAGAAGAATGCCACGTGGACGGGCCTGATGTAAATGTGTTTTCACGTCTGGCTTCACTGATCACAGCGAGCCGGCCGATTCAGGATGGCGAGACGCACCTCGTAAACTTTCTGTCAGATCCGACCTGTCACTCAACAAGACAAACCATTCCTTCCATTAAAATATAATAATCACAATCTCACTAAAAGAGCACATTTTGTCCACAGTGCGGAAGCCACGTTTTCATTGTGGCGATAAGAGCTTTGATTATTGAGCGCTATCATCGCAGAAAAAGAAGCCCTCGATCTGAACCTCGTCAGGACCGGCGACAGCCTCTCTTAGCAGGCTGTGCAGGTTCCCCCATCGCTCATGTCAGTCAGTCCAAACACTTGAGAATTCACACTGACTGCAGGTGTGAGCTTATCTGAAGGTGTGAAGGTGCCTGTATGGCTTGGTTTGGACTTCAGATAGCGCTGTTCACACTTCCTCTCCCCACCTAATGCATCTTGGCCTGAAATAAGATCCTGAGTAAAGTCAAGAAAAGGGACTGATCAATAGAAGGCACATGATAGAGCACCTTATTGTATGAATCTTGGAGTAAAATAAACATGAAAGCCTGAAAAACACTGAACTGTCAGGGTTTTATAAATGAGATGGGGGGGGGGGGGAGATTCACAAAAACTAAATGTCCTCTGGACACTTTTAATAAAAGGTGAAAAGAGACGGACACATTGCAGCTATTATTCACACGGGCATGTTGGTGGTTTTAACCCTCCCGCTGTCCTCGGGTCAAATTGACCCGCAGCTGTGTTCAACCAAGTTCTATTTTATTTTTATATTTGTGGGGATCATTGACGAGGAGGCTCCTATAATATAAACTATAAACTATAAACTATAAAAAATAAAATAGAACTTGGTTCCGCCAACTCGGAAACGTGAATGTCACTCAAAACACATCTCAGGGCCCATTGCTTCATTGGCGTAGACATTTACTATGAATTTTCCATTGCGTACTTTTTAGCAAAAAAACAAAACAAAAAAATCACAGTTTAGGTCAAATGAAATACATTATAAGTTATGTACGTACGTCACAGGAAGCAACATTGTGAATATTGCATCAGTTAAAAAAACATGAATTTTCTTTACAGGTCACCTGACTTCCTTTTCACCGTGAACATTTCTACAGCCACCGGAGGTCTTATTTACTGGAACCTTCTTGCCTCCTCGATGCACTTTGCCCGGTGGGTATAAATCCCCGCTATCCCGTACGCGTGAGACAGAAGTGTGACGATAACTGATTACTTATTTGAAAACACCAGATGAGGTGTTTTTATACTGCGCAGCCTTGTTTGTAGTTCTGTCAATTTTATTTGAGTGTGATTGTGGTTAGTTTTTACTGGGGAGGGAAGGTCCCTTCACTGTTTGCTGGGGGGGGGCGAAGGCACTGGAAAACATGGGCAACCTGTTTGTTGTGTAAGACTGGAGGTTTTTCTCCCTTAAAGAGGAGTTGTTTTTTTCCCCCCCTCCTAGCTTATGTGGGAATTGTTGAATTGTTGGGTTTCTCTGTATAATATTGTAAAGTCTTGCCGTAACGACTTCGACGCGTTAAGTGCCATGAGTGCCTGTTGTGATTTGGCGCTATATAAATCAAATTGAATTGAATTGAATTTGAGTGAAGATTAACTGTGATTGCAGTATCTGCACTTGGGTGAGTAAAGGCAGTGAGCCAAAACACTCCTTGCAGCTCCGTTCACCAGCTTCAGGCTGTTTTTGATTCTTTGTTGTCTCAATCTATTTTATTTTACTGCTTATTTCCAGGGGGGACATAGTTGGTCTCCCATGGAGACGCCTACCCCCCCTCCACATTATCATTTCACCTTTCTTCGGTATCGAGACATTTTCATCATCTTCTCACCACACTTAATTACTGGTAATATTCATTACTGGCTTGTTCCTCCAAGACGCTCTGACACACTTCATTCTACCTCACGCAGGAAAACAAAAATAGTTGTGGATTGTGCAATGGAAAGAAGCCACTTACTAAACATGAGGTTTTGCATTATAACAAAAAATCCGTGGGGAGTATTGATTGAAAATCTGCTGTTGGGATAATAAACTCAGCTGGCAGAAGAGTAATGAATTGCATATTCATATTCATGCATGCTTTACTGACTGGGATAACATTTCCTTAACGTGACCTAGCAGGTTATATTAATAGATTTGTATTTAATTAACCTCATATTGTTGCATTTCTTGGTTATGTTGCAATTGTGTTTTAGCAATTACCGTTTCCATTTGACCTAACACTATTTCCCAACACACACACACACACACACACACACACACACACACACACACACACACACGCACACACACGCACACACACACGCACACACATGCACACACACACACACACACACACACAGAGACACACACACACACACACACACACACACACACACACACACACACACACACGCACACACACGCACACACACACGCACACACATGCACACACACACACACACACACACACACAGAGACACACACACACACACACACACACACACACACACACACACACACACACACACACACACACACACAGAGCTGGACCAAAAACACAATTAAACAGCAGTGGTAGAAAATCCCAGATAAATGCTCTTATACAGGCAGAGTGTGTACTGTAAGTTAATTAATGAGAGAACATGTGACATACCCTTCAGTACTCTCAAACACACGCTTTAATGTGCACAAACATTAAGATGCACGACTAGATAGCCTGGAAGCTATAATTAATTAGCCCTTCTGTTTACTGGTATTTCTGGTATTTCTTTTGACTATGGTCAAAGACAATTAATATGATTCTAATTGTAGAACGCAAGACATGTAATTAAACAACTTGTGAACTTTATGTCTTGAAAGTCCTGACTGCGCAGAGAAAGATGCAAACTTTGACCAGGGATTTCAATCCCTTAAAGAAAACAACAGGTGAGATAAAAACACGAAAACCTCCATAAAGTGTCAGAGATAAGCGGAAACTGCACTCGATTGAAAGATTCTTTTTCTTTTTCTTTCCCTGCATGACAGTGTAAAATGGAACAGACGCTTTCCATGTCAGGTCATGAAGATGTTTCATGTTATCAGACATTTAAGCATTTGATCATCTCACATACATTTGAAGATGTCGTTATTAATTACCAAACAATTTCTATTCTGATTTGAGTATACATTTCAGGGCACAACATATTTACAGAGCAACTTAAAATCCAGAACTGGTTTCAAGTGTCAGTCTGGAGGAGAGAGGTGTCGGAGTGCAGCATTACATCTGTTTTTATATACATGTAACGAATTCTATTCTCTCCTCAGAGAATTCATTTATCAATTTATAAAAAAGGTCAGATAGCATTTTGTAAGATTAAACCTGACCTATGTTTGTCTTATTCAATGTACAAACACACGCCAATAATTGGCCAACATAGGATGACCGTTCGCTCTAGCAGCTTCTGGCCTTTTCAGGCTATATAAACTGACCCATCTCTGTCTCTCTTGCCTCAATTACTTTCCATCTGCACCTTCATACACGCATGAGAAACATTCAATCACTGCGTGCATTACTGACATTGCTGACATCCACACACCACAAATTATATTTATTTTAAGTAAATATCTTGCATGAATTACTAACGTCTGGAGGCTTCCAAACACAATGGAAAGAAACTACAGTTGTTGTTGTTTTTTTGTGTGTGTTTTTTTTTTTTTTAAATCAACTGTACATAAAGCATACTCCAGGATTAAACTATTTCTGATCTGCAAATCTCTACCTCCTCTATAGTGCTCTGCTGGGAAATATCTTCAATCAGACCATGCAAACGTATCATTGAGCATCCTACCATATTATGATAATTCTCAAACACCCGGGGGAAGGTTCAACAGCTCCCTGTGAAAGGGTCAGGGGTTCAAAAACAACATGTGGCACAAGTAAAATTTTACATTGAACCTAATGTCCCAACATCCCCCTCTGCAGGTATGGCATGGGACTCTATGAAGGTTTGCCTTAACAGAGTCATCACTCTGCTCACAAAATCAAACACAATAAAGATGAGATTATACAATTGGAGTGATAGAAGTTGCAGCACTCAAATCAAAAGAAAATATTGACTGATAAAGAAGAGTGAAATTGGAATTTGACTCTTCACTAACACAAAAAGGTGGAATTCATGCAGCTCAGGTCAAGTGAAAAGTACTTTGACTTGAAGGGAGCAGATTATTCGTTACATATGTCAAACTACGCTGGCCCTGAAGGTCAAACGCAAAAACATTTCACAGAACAAACCAACATTTCACTAAACACAAACACATTTCACAAATCAGAAAGGGTTGGACAAGACATGTTGTTTGTGATTGGACAGAACCCAAGTCAATCTGCTGGCAAAATCACGACGTTGACCCTCCCATTATACTGTTTCTGGTCTTTTACTATGTCAGCCCAGAGAGTCGCTGAGCGTGACTGATGATATGAACCTCCAGGCGGAGTGACATACCGCTGCTAGGTAGCCTACCAATAGTTGGCGGTGTGCCACTCCTTTGTCCCGATCCAGTGGCCCAGAGGGCCACCGTATTAAACACAATGAGTCAAGGTCAGTAATTGCTGCTATGCGGGCTTATGATGGCAAACTAAGTACAAAACTAAGAGCTATCAACGAGTCATCCAAAGAATTCTTAAGGACATGTACATCAGATTGTAGAGTCACTGATTCTTTTTCTAAAGTACTTCAACCTGCTGAAACTCAACACCACTCAAAAAGAAGCTTTTGACTCCCCTGTGACGTGGGAGGGATATTGGAAGTCGACACGGCATTACAGCTGAGGTTTGTAAATGTTACACAGATGGTCTTTTACTGTTCCTGGAAAAAAAAACATTTTCAGAAACCCTTGATAAGGGCAAACTCACTCCTCACTGGAGCACGGCGTCATTACTCCCACATATCTGGGAAAGACACCGCAGAATGGAAAAGCTACCGGTAACCATACCTGAATCATACTGGCTGTATTAAAGATTTTTGCTGACAGAATATATCGCAATTAACTAACTTGTAGATCTTGATCAGGTAAGCTTTATTCAAAGGAGGAACTTGTCTGATAATATTTGAGTATTATGTAGGGAGTGCGCATTTCAAGCTCTGCTGTCGCAGCAATCTGTAAGGATGAATAATTCTTATTTTATTACCCTTCAATTTCTCTTTAGTAGCTTGTTGAACATTAAGTGCCTTTAGTGTGTATTTGAAAATGTATAGTGTTTGTTTAATTATTAATTTGTCTATTTTTTTTCCTCTTGTATTATCATCTTTTTCTTAACTTATCTTAACTCTGCAGTGCTGAGTCTATGTGGGAGATATCTTTTTGTCAGAAAAAAATACATACTTTTGCCCCTTTGTGGAGACTACTAATGGTTTTTCGATATTTATTTTAAGTTTCACTACGCAACATAAGAATGACTAACAGCCAGAAAAGTTGTTTTTTACAATGATACCGAATAATCAGTGTCATACACTTACTTAAATCATGCAAATGATTAAACGAATACAAATGATTACATATACAAAATACAAATAAGGTAAGTCTGTCAGCAGGTCAGTATTTTGTGCACTGTCTGTTATGGATGTGAAACAAAATAAAAAGAATTAGAGTACGCAGGAAAAGAGACCGAGGCTGTTAAAGTGTGCTGCATCACTGAAAGTCTCAGCCTCGGATTTGAAGTATAAAAGAAAAATCACAGCCAACCTTGTGGCCATAACAACTGCAAAAACCTTCAGTTTCTACAAGTTAGGAATGATAATAAGTAGAAGAGTATTTTTAGAATCCAAAAAAGTTCAAGGTGTTTTTATCTTAACATATGAACTGTAGCATAGCACAGCTGCAGATGAGACTCACACAGAGTGCATCAAAGCTGTGTGAGCTGATGAGTTTTCAAATTAGCACAGCGAAGAAAATATATAATTAAAAATCAACTGCATTTATACTGCTGGTAACATAATTAGCTAGTAGCTGATTAAGCAAGAAGGAAAATGAAGATGTCTTTTTGCATGCAAATTCAGCTTCGCGTTCACAGAAGAAGACAAAGAGTGGCTTCAAGGGCAGAAGATAACAATGAAGTGACTTAATTCGATCGTCACCAGAAAGCTGGTTTAATACTAATAGTAATAGAGGTCATGAGAGCAGTGACTGAATATCAATTTGGTGTATAATTTTATTTTTTGTGAAGATAAGAAAAGGTCATTTTGTCCTTTGTGGTAAACAAAAAGTTTGGTGTTTAACTTTCCTTAGTTATTTGGTTTAAAGAAAAACATATTTAGCCAACTTCATCAAAGACCATCATACAGTGAAGAAAGATTGTCACTGACAATATCAGTCTTCCTCACGCCTACTCTGTTTACATACTCTAATCCTGTAAAGTCATTACATAATGATTACTGTGTGATTGTTTTAGCTGAAAACCAAGAAAGACAGAAGAATAAGAACATGTATGTAATTATTGTGTGTCCCTATCACTGTCGTCTTACAGCAAGAAGGTTCTGTGTTCGAACCTCGGCCGGGGGCCTTTCTCCCTGCGCCTGCACGGGGCGGGCACTCCGGCTTCCTCCCACCATCCAAAGACATGCATGTCACATGCCCAAAACCCAAAGACCATGATGGCGATTCTCTGAGGTTGTCTACCAGAAAACGTGGATTGCTGCCTTCAGGTTGGGACAGATTTCCTGCAACAAGTGAAGGAGTTAGTATCTTAAGGCTTTGCTCACGCGCAAGATAGATTGACAGGTGGACCGGGGCGATGCCAGCTGTGAATCAGGCGTTGTACATCTGGTACAAGGCAAAGCTTTCAATTTACCAGTCAACCTACGCTCTTACCTCATTTATGGTCACGAGCTTTGGTTGGTGACCGAAAGAATGAGATGGCGAATGCAAGCAGCTGGAAAGAGTTTCCTCTGCAGGGAGGCCAGGCTCAGCCTTAAACATTAGGTATGAACGCTGACATTGGGGAGAGGCTTAGCTTGCGTGCAAACATGGACGAATGGAAATTATAAGACACTCCAATGAAGCCAGATTTAAACAGATGGGTTTTCAAAAATCTATATTTTCGGTTCATCTCAGATCATGTAGAGGCTGTTCTTAGCTGCTGAACAGAGAAGAGAAGAACCAGAGGATCTGAGGGACCTTCCCCATAAATCAAAATGATTTACCATGGACTGATAAAAGAACTTTAAAACGAACGTGAACGCTAATAGGCAACCACTTTACGTATGCTCTTCTTCTGGTTTTATCACTCCTGCTGCAGGATTCTGGATTAAAAGTGCAGTGGATTTATTTACATGTTTGAAGGACCAGAAGAAGACATTGCAGTTGTGTGGTTTGCTGATAAATAAGTACGCGTTAGTCTCTCTGCATAGTTCAGAGAAATAAAATTCACCTTAATTTCAAAATTTTCTTTAAACCATCAACTGCTATTTTTGTGACACTTTGCACGTGAACTTTGAAATAAAACATTTTGAAATAGGAGGGGTGAAGTCCCGAGCTGCTTCACTGATTAAATGTTAAACAATTCATCAACCACTCCTTTTTCCCCCCCAAAGTAAATAATGACATAAATACGACTAATTATTGCCTCATCATACACACATCGCAGGTGTGCTAATATTTGTGTGTCTATGTGTATGTGGTGGTGGTGTAAGGGCTAATAGTTTTGGAAACCTGCTTTTTTAGAACTTTTTTTCTGTACATGCTTTTATGTTTTTACTGCGTACGTGTTTAATTGGTGTGCCGAGGCTTTTACTGCATCACAGAGTTATGTGTTTGCACCTTGCCATCTGCTTAAAGCAGCACAAATTTCAAAATTGTCACAAAAAATGTAAATAACAGATGTGAGAACTGGGAAACAAGTCACTATAGATCTGCATATAATTATCACTCAACTGCTCTGCAGCTCTATCAAGCAGCTTTCCATTAGTTTCACCGCTCACGGTGTCACTGTATTGGCTCACCTACAGTTCTCAAAGCGTTACATTCTGCTGCAGTTGTTCACAATGAAAAAGCTCTGATAAAGTTACAGTATTTATTGTACCAAAACAGCAGGTGAACATAGTTATTGACTAAGTGGTGAACACAATGAAGCTTTTACCCCCTAAAGTGTGTATTCAAAAACTTAACATATGCACAGGTTATACAGTGATAAGGAAAGATTATTTTAACCCTTGTGTTGTCCTTGGGTCAAAATGACCCGCAGCTGTGTCCAACCAAGTTCTATTTTATTTCTATATTTTTTGGGATCATTGGTCATCATTCTTTAAATAAACCCTCCCAGCCTCCTTGTCACCAATGATCCCAAAAAATATGAAAATAAAATAGAACTTGGTTGAGCACAGCTGCGGGTCATTTTGACCAAAGGACAACACGAGGGATAATTATGCTCAAGTGCTTGTAAGGACCCATTACTGTATGTCCTGTTATATTCTAGTCCTTCATTTGAACATTGATTATTGCCACAAACATGCTCCAACCCTTTTCTCAACAAAAACCTTCGGTAATTCTACCCGAAACTATGTCGCAGTTCCCAAACAGCTCTCGATGAGAGAAAAACACTTTATCATCTTCAAGAACAAAATGTCTTCACTCTTAATGAGTCACAATGGCCCTCACAAAGACATACAAGAGCACACACGTACTCTATATCAGGTATTCACAGTGCTGCTAGTTTTTTTTTTTTTTAACAATCTCTGGACTAAAAGCACTGAAGGAAAGCATCAGGATGCTGTAATGGAAAGGCACTCGAAGAAAGAATGGCCGGGCTATTCCTAAGACCTCCAACTGCTTAATGTTCAATTAGCCCTTCATGGCATGAAGAACTGAAAGCAAACTTCCTACCTGTTTGCCACCGCAAGAAGCTCACAGGCTACGATAGCATGTTGCCAAATTCAGGTTTAATGTACAACTTATTGTACAAATTAAAGTAACCCGATGACTAACTACTAACAGACAAACTTTTCACTCAAAGCATATTTAATCAGTTTTTTGCAACTTTGAAAAGTCCCACAATTTTATTTGTATTAAAGCTATTTGTGACAAATTTCCTTGAGAGCACAGTTAACATTTTCATGATTGGAGAAAACTGAAAATATATTACACAAATTTTGACTTATTTGTTGGGAATTTTACTCACCCTATTTTTTTAAAAGAAATATCATCCTGTAATATAAACCTATGCAGAAGAAAGGCATTTGCATTTCACATTTCTGCATTCTTGCACTCCACTGTCCTCAAAATTCCAGGACCAATTTCAGGGATCAGTTATTTGCTGGGAATTCCCTCTCAAAACTTTGTTAAATTTTTTTTAGGAAATGAATAGGAAACTCTGAGGCATTATGCTGGTGGCGCTCCTGTCTTGAGTGCATGAGAACAACATGTTTAACCAGGTGTATTACCACATCATTAAGCCTGTATCACTGCATGTGCAGTGACTGTTTAATGTTCTGATGCATCTTCACTTCATTATAATAAAATGCCATTAAATAAAAGACACCTGTGGCTGCACAGCAGCAGCTTCGAAAAATGTTTCTCTGGCATTAACTCTGTGAAAGGAAAAAGGATGCATGAAACACCCCTGCAGTGCAGATTCTTTTTTTCTTTTCCATCACCTATAGACAGACTTTTGAGTCTGACCTTTGTTTTTTCCTTAGACTAAAAAGTCATTTGTTTTCCGCATTTATTACTGCACACTTGCACCCAGTACTATTTGCTGGCTGCCACCGGCTGCTGGTATAAATGTCTTTTTGTAATTAATTTACACAAAGATACATTTTGATTTGATAGGAGTTACAATAAAAAGCTGCTCAGAAACACCAGGCTGTGAGAAAAACATAAAAAAAAAAAAATCAATGCCTTTGTTCTTGAATTGATATATTTTTATGTTTAGCCTGCTGAGCTTGTGTAAAGTATAATTGATAGATAGGACAGAACAATGCTTGTGCTGTTTACTTAGTTTTACTTAATGAGTCAGTGAGAAGCCAGTAATCACTTTTTTCATACCGAGAAAGCAAACCTTGGACGCAGGTAACAATGAGCAACATATTTCAATGTTGGAAGTGTTACCTGGACAGAAAGACGAATCCAAGCAGGAGAGAGATGAATGAAAACCGTATTCAAGTTGATATGCTCCCACCCACCCTGTAAATGAGCATTCTCATTGAGACAATCAGTTTATTTCTGTGCTGTTTCATGAATACACCCAAATCTCTGACCAAGCATCACATTGTAGGCTCTTTCCAATTACAGTAAAAAGTAAAAGTTTACCCAAGTCACTGTTAGCCAATTAGTTAGTGAATAGAAAATAGTCTCAAACCATTCTGAAAACTGGTTAATTAAGTTGCTATATTTGAATGCAAATGCTGACATTTAAAGGTTCCAGCTGGTTAAATATTGTAAGAGGATTTTCTGATCTTTTTCATTTTATAAGATACATATCTTTTGACTGTTGACCTTTTGGATGAATTAAAAAAAAAAAGAGTTGAAAGACACCATGTCTCTGGTAAAAATGTATTTAATTTTTCACTTTTTCCAAATGTTTTAAAGTCCAAATGGTAAAGGAAATAAATTAAATTTGGAAATCATTTTTGAATTTCTACTCCTGATTAAAAAAAAAAACCCTATTTAAAGCATTATCAAACTGTAACAAAGTACTCTTAATAAGTCTCGAAATAGTAATCGTACAATAACAATTGGTTACTCCAGATGTCGCTGTTCAGCAGAAAATTCAACTGTCCCTTTTTTCCCCTTCAATAGAATTCAAACAAGACCAATGAGACATTTCTCATCCATTAGGCTTGCTGACATCATCAGCTAGATGTGTACATCCACATTGGGTTATAAGCTACTCATAACAAAATCATTTTCCAATCTTCCCCTGAAGACAAGTTTTCTGAAGCAGGGTGCAGTTAAACAGACTCCCTGAACTGCCTGCTCACTACTGTTATTTTATACAGTGAATCTTGTACAGTAAAAAAAAACTTTCAGCAATTGTCCACAGTATCAACATCATTCAGTGACTATTTTGTATGCATTGAGAGGGCAATAGAATTTAGAGGGATCTAGTGGCAGGAATTGAATATTATATTCATGATTATGTTTTCATTAGTGTAAAATCCACCTGAAACGAGGAGTCACTGAGATTTCATTGCCTTAAAACAAGCCCTTCATCTACGTAGGGAGTTGGTCCTTTCCGACAGAGGACGCCATGTTTCTACCGCCGTAGACTTTCCTACGCACTTGGAAGGGGAGGGTGAGGTGAGGGGTGTCAGATCACACACATTGGTCCTTTAACAATAAGGGTGGACATTTATCTCATATTCACAGGACATAAAGCATTTACTGTTGTACTTATACAACTCTTAACACGCACACACACACACACACACACACACACACACACACAGATTCGGTTACATCTCGAGGAACTCAGCAACATTAACTTAACCTCATGTGCTTTGACACCTCTTAAAAACTTTGTGCCATTCATCTCAAGATAATTTCTCTTTAAGAGAAGGATTCTGTGGCATGTTTCACAACCTCTGCTTTAAGTGCCTTGCTGAACTAGAAGAGGAAAAAAATAATGTGTGACATGGCTCCGGGTGAGGCTCTACAAAAAAAACAACAACAGTGATGCCTGCTGCGCCTTAGAAAAACTCCAAAAATAATCCTCTGAGGGAGATAGGTGTAGAAGCCAAGGCGAACACGTAATCAAAGACAGATTCTACATAATGACAACCAGAAGGGCAATCTCCTTTAATTCCTTGAGTTCCTGCATTAAAAAAGACCACTTAGTGAGCAAAGAATTGCTTCAGAGACACAGCATGCACACACAGTCCTTGTTAGTACATGAAACAACCTCTCAGCTTTGAGAGAGCCTTGTTTGAGCTCACTGTCTATTGTTTAGATAGAAGAAAGAAGCAAGGTTGCATTTCATTTCCAAGAAGACCAATAATGCAAAGAATACATTTATCCAAAGATATCACATTCATTTATTATGATGCTCGAACGGGGAACATAATCATGACACAAATGGTACCAACCTCCGAGCATTTTCACATTCTCCTGCACAATGGTCCGTTTCACATACAAATGAACGCGAGCCTCCAGTTCACGTCGGTTTTATGTGCAACATCTTTAACCCACCGTATAGCTGCAACAAATCTGGAATTACTAACATATATACTGAAAAAAATATATTATATGTTAGTAAACTGGATATCTTTTAAGTTTTGGACTGCTGATTGGATGAAACAAGACATTTCCTGATGTCACCTCGGGATGAAAATTATATCAGGCAACATTTTTCTGACTTTTAACTAGGGATCGACCGATATTTAGCATTTTTACGATTATCGGTATTTTTTGTGTTCAATCGCCGATAAAATCTATTAATTAATTAAAACTGCAAGCAGTGATGTACGGGTCCTCGCACTCCCGAAAAATTTCATATTCTAGTGGAGTCGCGAATGGGCGCGGCCAAATGGCTCGAGAGCGCCCCCTAAAGAGATGCCCCGGCGGCCATATTTACCTAAATTCACGAAATCCGGTGGACACGTGTATCGCACCTAGACGCACAAAAAAGCTACATTGCACCGTTATGTCAACTCGACAGGAAGTCCACCATTTTGAATTTAGTCGTCATTTTGACACGTTGTACTTTGTCGAACTAGTCCGAGGAATTTTGTCAGACCGACTTCAATTTAGGGTCTGTGGATTGATCACATGTTTGGGATTAAAAGTTATCAAAATAATTAGTTTTCGTCGATGTGTGCCAGTGGCGTCGTGGACAAAAAGTGACCCAAAAGTCATGCTATGGCATGTTGTTCAAAAAAATAACCGGCATTTTCAAAGTCAGAAATGACTAATGTTCTTTTTTGTAAGTCATGACAAAAGGGCAGAATTGAACCCCAAACCGTCTGGCTGAGAGGCAGCAGTGTTAACCACTGCACTACCAATCTTCCCAGGAGTTAGACAGCATTGTGACAAATCTTTGGCTCACTGCAACCTGTACCTCCACCGTCCACAAATGTTCATTCAAATGCGACCAAAATTGCCGCAGACATTCTTTGGATAGTAGATATACATGTTTTCAACGGGGTCTGCAGTGATACTAAATATCTTCCTGTAATGTGTTGTGAATGCAAAACTTTTTCAATTTCCCCAAATGTTTCAACTTCACTAAAAGTTGAATCACCATCAACAGGTGGAATCTGAACCATTGATAGTAACCTTGGTGAAGTAGAATCTTTTACCCGTTGAGTTAACCAGACTGTCGGCTGAGTCTCTGGAAGCTCAGAGTGAACTCCGTGGTACACTTTCTCCTGCCGCGACTCGCTCTCCGGCACAGAAGATAGTCCTGCGGTCAACGACCCCGACTCCCAGCTGGAAACGACCTCATGAAGACACGGGTTCGAGCCCCGCCGAGGTAATACAGCACGCATTGTTCACGGTTTACCCGCCGAGGTAACGCAACACACACGGTTTACCCGCCGAGGTAACACAACACACACGGTTTACCCGCCGAGGTAACACACGAGGTTCACGGTTTACCCGCCGAGGTAACACAACACACACGGTTTACCCGCCGAGGTAACACACGAGGTTCACGGTTTACCCGCCGAGGTAACACAACACACACGGTTTACCCGCCGAGGTAACACACGAGGTTCACAGAGGGCGAGTCCCTGTAAGGGTAAGCCACAGCTTCAAATCAAAGGTAAAAAAAAAAGTCCAAAAGAGACTTTTTTTTTTTCATTGTGTACTGGTTGAGTTGCCTCACAGTGAGAAGTAACTTGAGGCATGTCAGTTCAGAAAAAGGTCATACTCCAAAAAGTCATACTATAGCATGTCTAAAATATGGAAAAAATATCATACTATAACATGTCGTCAAAAATATGATTAAAAAAAACAAACAAGTTGTACTATAGCATGTCGGCTAAAATATGAAAAAAAAAAAGTCATATTTTGCACGACATGCTATAAGTATGACTTCCGTTCAAGTTATGGAAGCCAGCATAGTGGTGCACCTGTCAATGTTGTCGTCGCTCAGTGTGAAGGTACCAGGTTCAATTCCCACTTGGAATGTTACATGTGGAATTTGCATGTTCCTGCAAAACTAATAACCTAAAAGTAAAGTTAGTCATCCATAATATGGATGACTAACTTATGCATGTAGTCCATAATGTAAAACATTACATTCAAGCAAGAACATGCAATAAGCTGTTTCATTCTGTTCCACCTAAACATGTAGTTGATGATATATTGAGACATTCGTTCGACTTTGTCAATGGGCGTCGCCGTGACGATGCAGCAAAGTTGGATGTCTCGCCGTGACACAGGAAGTTGATGTTTAAGGTCAAGGGATGCTTGATTGGTTACATCTCATGAGTAATAGCCAATCAACGGTGAGAACTTCTCTGCTTCAGAAGAAGCTCAGGTGGCTTCAGTAGCAGAGAAGCTCCCAGCAGCTCAGAGGACTTTGTCAAAGACAGGAAATATGGCAGAAGTTAAAAAAACATGACAGTCCTCTCCGCTTAAGTTGTAAAAACACCACAATCATGTCATATTTACTTGTTCTTTTTAAAAGCTTAACGGCACACATTGTGTTTCATTAAAGTTCGTTTCAGACCGAAAGCGACTCGTCATCCCGTGTTTCTCCTACCACTGTCTGGGGGGAGGGCGGCCCCGCCCGACGGGGACCTCCTGCCCCGCCAGAACCAAACAAGATATTATGGTATGTACTGCGTCCCTATGATCCCGCTTCATTACAGCTCAGCGAGACTGGCTCGTGCATTTTTCTGTCACCGAAAGTCGCGTTAATTCCTGTGCTGCTGCTCTTCTGTTCGCTCTCTGTGTTTCATGAAGGTTTGTGTGTCGCTCTCAGACACACTGCGGCAGAGCAGAGAGGAGACGCAGGTGGACGTTACGGCAGTTTATAACAACTACGCTCGTTACGTAACTGTAAAAAAAAAAAAAAAAAAAAAAACCTAACAGAAAATTAATAAATTGGAGTGACTAATGAATGACATAATTATGACTTGTAGAATTTTTTTTTTATTGACTTTGTATTTCATGAGAAGTTCAATACGAGTCTGTAGAGCCTGAGCCTTTTTGGAGGCAACCTAGTGGCCATCAGCAGCGTTGCTGTATAGGTCACTTCCGCATCAGCCTAATTTTTCAGACCCAGAAGCTACGTCCACTTTTATATGCAGTCTATGCTTCTGACAACATTCTGACTTTTACTATGACAAAAAAGGACCGGTAGAGAAAATGACAGCGTGAATTGTTACCTGGAGCCCGAATGTATCTGGTGTGCGCTGTGCTAATGGTAAAAACGTCATCGCTTTAATGTGAGAAATTGTGTAGGGCTGTGATTTTGTTCATAATATTGGTACCACATTGACACAGTCTTCGACCATCTCAAACAGAAAGTGATGTGGGCCACTACGTCGGGCCACCTCACTGGCCGTTTCCCCGCTGCTGCTGAGGAGCCCTGGCTTCAGGTGGCGCTGAGAGAGGAGGAGCTCTAAGGTGTGCGCCGAGTCTGTTTTTGAGGGGCTTGTGTAGGAAGCGGCGAGGTGTAGTGGCGTGAGCCCACCGTTCGTCTGGGCGTTCAGCTCGGCTCCGTGCTGCAAGAGACAACTCGCCACAGCGACGCGGCTCCAGCGGCAAGCGCTGTGAAGGGGCGTCCAGCCGTCGACGGTACGAGGGTTCACGTTAGCGCCGCTGGCCAGGAGAGCCGAGACAACTTCAAAATGGCCGCTGTATGCTGCACGGTGCAATGGAGTGTAACCATCCTCGTCGCAGCAGTGCACCAGCAAAGGATCAGCAGTTAACAAACTGTGGACTGTTGACAGCTGAAAGAAAACCACGGAAATGATGAGCTTCAGAACGTTAAAAACTACTCGTCTTATTCCACGTTTTTGCTTGAGAAGCTTTTATAGCTGCAACTTCAGTGTGATCATTGCCTGTTGGCGTACTAACAATTCTCCTCTATTGAGATAAACTCTATCCTCACAAGGTCGTTTTTGCTTAAAGCTTGAATGCTTCTTGCAAGCCGTAAATACTTACTTTTAAAAGAATCATCTCAAAGAAGGATTGCAGTGAAGAAACTTCGCTCAAGCATGAGCAAGGCAGAGCAAATTGTTTACTACTGCTCTGTCCAATTGGAAAGGGTCAACACTTAAAGGGGCATTCAAGCACTTAATATTGTGCTTCTAGTATGTTGCATTTACACAACTGTTATAATAGGCTGAGTAGCGCTACCCAGCAGACTGAAATCAGCAGCTTGCCATATTCAAAGGATTAAGTTCAAGTTCACAACAGTTATAATTGACACCGGCACTCTTTTTAATCACGTTTCCTAGCACCTGCCAGTCCATAAGCTGCATGACGTTTTTTAACCAATTAACCACGGCGTACATTGTTTTTTCATAGCTTTGATACATTTGAAAGGTTTTAGGGTGCATTAAATCTCTCGAGAGGAATTTTTGCATTTGCTTACACAACTAAACGTTGCGTTAACACAGTATTCACATGGGTTGTTTTCTACAGTGGTTTATTTCTGGCTTCTTACAGTTCAAACGTAAGGTGTAAATTTTATTCAGATTTAGTAACATTACATGACCTTCTGTGTAATTAATTACCCGACTCTGATCTTGACCTCCCGACCTTTCAAAAAACAGTTGCTCTCCATTGTCCCAGATTTGTTCACTGGTGAATCTGCCTCCACAATTAGATTCATATTTAAAAACAAACAAAAAAACCCCGGTAAGATCAACTTGTTTCCTGACAAGACAACTTTGTGGACGACACTGTTAGAAGGTCCTGAATTCGTACAGCATTTCTCCGGACTGAAGCTTGTCTGTGTTTTTACGTTTTATATCTTTTTCAGCATTTCAAAAGAATCAGATTTTTAGTAATGGATAATTTTAATTCCCATTTAGTGACAGATGCCACAGTTCGCATCTGAATATTTAAAAAAAGCTCCACGAAAATCTTGCTCCGTAGACGCCCATTCAACTTCTCATGAAATACAAAATTGATCATTTTTTTTGCAGTCGTTGACGGCATTAATGGCCATCTGAAAATAATTCCATAATTAATTCTTTATTAGGCTTCAAAAAGTGGTATGCTTAGGGGCGTGTCTGGTTGGATAGACGTGCCTGGTGTGCAGTCAAAAAACTACTAAGAGAGAGCAAGTGAGGAATGATCTCAAACTCAATTAACACCCGCTGACCACCAGTGAAGCAAAACAGCTGAAGTTTGGTGGTAAATAATTAGGTGCTTGAACAAAACAGCACTTACACGATTGTTTTCCGCTGCCCACAGCACGAGCTCCTTCGGGTTTTCTTTGAGAGCTTCCTGCTTTTCCAGATACCACTCCTCACTGCGGCCTGCCTCCTCCACCTCTTCCTCCTCCTCCTCCTCCTCTTCCTTGCTTCCAGCCCACAGACTGCTGGCTCCTCGAGGGATCAAGTGTCCGTGCGTATCAAGAAGTTCAAGTTGGTTAAAATCTTCTGGAAACTCCATCACTTACTGTTTTTGTCACAGAAAACCAGGACAAACGAGACAGTGAGGAATTAGACAGATCAGAGGGACCAAAGTGACTGAGGAGAAACTAAAATCAGAGCTGGAGAAGAGGGTATTAGAAAATAGTGTGCTAATTAACGAAAACACGACAATTCAGAGCAATGTTACCATTTATCACTTCCTCCCTCCAGGTGCCCCAGGCTTTAATTTGACACTCTTGACCCCCACTGATCAACCAAATGTGCCAATTCATAATTTCTACCAAGTGTCTGGTGTAAAACATCACATCGAATGCATCTGAAATGTCCCTTAAAAAAAAACACTGAGTTGCCTCAGGATGTCTTTTTTTTTTTTTTTTCCCACTCAGTTTTAATATGATGTCTGGATTGTGTGTAAAGTCAGACTCATCCTCATAAATTACCTAATTTGAAAACTACCACCCCTCCTGTGTTGTTCCTTTGTTAACATGCAAGTTATTCACCGAAGCAGATCATTACGGGCGTGGCTGTCACTAAATGTTATAAGTATAAACAACAAACTTTTGCGCAGGTGCTGCCTCAAGAGGCAAGTATGGCTGCGCGGTTATTTTTGTCTTCCTTTTTGCTCTCTAAATGTGATTCTTACAAAGACACAAAATAAGCATTACAAGTCTTTTTTTTTGTTTTGTTCTGCCTGTTTTAACTGGCAACTGTTTGATAAATGAACAATGTTTGAGTCCATTTTTTAAACGTGAATTATTGTCCTTTGCAGGATTAATGCCATCATATGGGTCTTACTAGTGTTTTCAAACCAGTTAGGTGCAGCCTGTGTTTTTTTTTTTTTTCTGTCACGACCAACAGTTACACCCAAAAGATATATTATCATGGAGGACTGCAGGAAACAAGAAAATATTTACATTTCACAAGCTAGAATCGGATAATTTAACCCCTTTTACCATTAACACATAGCTATGAAAACAGGTAGCGATTCATCTACTACTGATTAAACACAAACGCCTTGTTTTCACTGAAAATATGAGAAAGAAAAGCATAAAATCCTCATATCTGTATGTATCTATATCATGTACATACCCCAAGTTGTGAATTTAGTCGCAGACAATGGACGCCAACAAGTCCGTTTACGTTGACTTAACGCAGCCTGCTGCACAACAGTTAAGTGTTGACAAACATTTCGTCAACATTTCTCGTGGCAAAGACGAGCAGCTTACTCGAGAGGTTTAAGAAATGCAGCTAGCACAGTTCAGCCGCACTTGTCAAAACCACCAAATCAAACCGGCTGTCGTGAAGACACACGGGAAGTGTAGTTGGTTGTCAAGTTATCGTAAAGGGAGGCACGCTGTTAAAAGACTACACTACCCATAAGTCCTCGCGGCCGTTCGCTTCTTCTGTGGCAACATTTTTGGTATTCCCAACGGCGCTTCCGCCTGTTTCAATTTTGGCCCGCAGACTCCCGAATTAAGGCTAAATATAACCATATTACATACATATCTATTTAGTAAGGCAGTATAGTCCATAGCACAGCCTGCAAATGGAGATCTCTGTTAGTGTAAGCACACAAGATGGGCTAATTTATTGGACATAGATAGATAGATAGATAGATAGATAGATAGATAGATAGATAGATAGATAGATAGATAGATAGATAGATAGATAGATAGTTACAGTTATAGATAGATAGATAGATAGATAGATAGATAGATAGATAGATGGATGGATGGATGGACGGACGGACGGACAGATGGATAGATAGATAAATAATAGATAGATAGATAGATAGATAGATAGATAGATAGATAGATAGATAGATAGATAGATAGATAGTTACAGTTATAGATAGATAGATAGATAGATAGATAGATAGATAGATAGATAGATAGATAGATAGATAGATAGATAGATAGATAGATAGATAGATAGATAGATAGATAGATAGATAGATAGTTACTTTATTAATCCCACAAGGGGAAACATGTCAACCTTATTTGCATGGAGAGTAGCTAAATCCATCATATCAAGAAGCACTACAACAACAAAAAACTGAAAAGGAAGACAAAAACTCAGACTCTAATTACTGCATTAGCAACAGGTGCACTCAGCTGGTTGGGATTAGTCTGGCATGTTTTAATCAATGTGTAATGGAACCTTTGACATATCAAAATCTTATCCACCATTTTATTGATATTTAGAAAGCTCTGATTTATTGTCACTCAATGTTGAAGTGTGCAAAAATGTGTTTCATACTGCAACAGGAAGAGACCACTTAGGGTTGCTGGTAGGCTACTTTTTCATGCAGAACCAGGTTGGCTGTTTCCAACTGTTTTCAGTCGTTGCGTAAATATAAGCGAAGCAGCTGCTGATTAGAGCCTTATATTTAGTGTTCAAATGTGAGAGTGGTATCACTCTTCTCGTGTAACTCCCTGTCAGAAAGTGCATAAAAGTATTTCCCAACATTTGGACCTATTGATTAAAAAGTGATGGAATATATTAACCCGACCACGGTAAATAAAGCATATAACAGTATAGTACAGTGTCATTTAATTGCAATTAATTGTAGTTAACCCGAGTGCCTTTGGCTGAGATGGTTAAACGTCATGACACACGACCACTGTCTGATTCAAATCCAGGCCTTGATCATCTTGATCCACAAAAAAAGCTGCATGAACATGCCAGTGCAACTGGATTTGTGCTGCGCTGCAGTTAGAGGGCGACCGATACTAATAGAACGAAAGTTACATCCATCAATTCTAACTCTATTTTCAGCTTCCCGCTGCAAGAAAGCAAGGATCAGCCAGTTGTCTAAACAGTATGTCAAGATCCTCACTCTTTTTTCCTGAGTGAGATTGGCACCCTCTTCACACATTTGGAGAGAGTATGTGGTTCCAGTGAGTATCTGAATCAGGAGTGGCAGTACTAATGAATTCCTTCTCCTACTGCACAGTGCACATACTCCTTGTACAACCGCATAATGGGAACATAAAAATGTCTGTCAAATTTATGGATTTTATTTAGTTGATCGACTGGATGCAATACAGTAGATGTTTGAACATTGCGAACAGGATGCTGCGCAACATGGCTATTGAGCGTGAGCAGGTATAATATTGGCTTTATGCCATTGGATTTTATGGATGGAAAAAATGAAATGAAAATAATCTTTTCTGTTCCTATGACAAAGAAACTGCAGTTATTGTTCCGTTCATTAAATACCAGGCTAAGGACAGAGATGTTCGCAGAATGCTGATAAAAGGTGGAAACTGACAGCAGAACTGTAACTGTTGAATATGAGTGGAAGGTCTCGCTGTGTCTCAATCCCTTTGATCAGCCATACTGCACAAAGCAGGTAAACAGAGTGGTTCACCTCTTCGGTTCAGCGGTGTAACTATTTTGGGGAGCTGTGTTGCCCATTAAGGCGTCACCAGTTTGATTAACTGTGCGATTATGTTGCACTGTGGGTGATGTGGGCAATATAGGTTTTAAGAAGGAAGAGGAATGCATGCACTAAATATCTCGTACTCGTGTTGATGCAGAAAACCTGGTGAAGCTGAGGTCCCTATGGGTTTGGCAGTCCATCCAGTACTATATCTTACTTGGTAGGTTACATATAATGTGTCTACTATAGGCACTGGACACAAACTGAATTTACATAACATATTCAAACACATGTCTGCCTGAGGGTGAATTCATCCCCAGGCTGCATTTGACTTGGCTGAGTGTACACTTAATTAAGAAAAAGGCACAACCAAGGCAGAGTGTGAAGGAAATCTGGCCACCAAATTGATTGTCTGTGGGCCAAAAAAATACCTAAACACATCCTGGCCGGTCAATCTGTCAGTCAAGCCAGACAAGAGTCTCCTTAGATTGTGTCTCAAAACATGATGTTAAATAAAAAAAATTCACACAGAGATAAATATGCACATTAAATAAATAAATACGGCTTTCAAATACATCACAATACCATAATAACTTCTAGAAATTTCACTGACTTTTTATTTCATGATTGAAGTTGAATGGCAGTTTGAGGATTCAGAGGCTTTTTGGAGTCAATCCCTAGCTGCACTCGGAGGTATTGCAAGTTTATAGCGCCTCAGCATTGGCGTCATTTTTCAGACCCGCACGCGACGTCCACCTTTATAAACAGTCTATGTTAATTACCAAGGATCCGGTGTGTTCGCAACTGAACTACAGTTTTTCTCCAAAGGGCTAAAATAACTTAAAAAAAATAAAGATCAAGACACTGTCTTTGTTTTACGCGCGGTGAAAACACCTTACCTTTGTTGGTGAAAGCTGCTTGAATACTTACACTAGTGTAAACAGATAGAGAAATAATTTCTTCAAATCCTCCAACATGGTCTCTCTCTCTCTCTCTTTAACACACACACACACACACACACACACACACACACACTACCAAACAGCAGCCGCTGTTGAGTCGCATCACACAACTTGTTGCTCATGGTTCAGCCTCTCTGCATCACTTCAGTGACACCGGTGACGGAGCGCGTGTGCAGCTCCATCAAGTTACACAAAGACTGGAGAAAAGAAAAAAAAAACCAATCATAAAATGAGAGGAGTGTGTGTTTGGTTATCGATGGTCCTCTGCATGAGCACCTCTGACAGGACAGCAGCGGGACAGAGACTTAACGACTCCTCACTTCTGGGAGATGCGGTGTTTTCTTACAAGGAGCGTTTCCTTAATGTTTCGGGACAGTTGGGTAACCGGACCTCGGGAGTTTTCCTCCTGGACTTTGACGAGGGGATGCTGGAGGACTGGCACTCTCTGGCCAGTAAGAAGAGCGGTGGAGGGCAGTCACAGGACGGCAGCGTCAAGGCGCTTCTCGTGGCAGCCTACTGTTTGATCATCGTGATCTCCCTGTTTGGGAACACACTGGTGTGCCATGTAGTGGTCAAAAACAAGCGCACTCAGTCTGCCACCAGCTTGTTTATTTTGAACCTCGCGGTGGCTGATATCTTCATCACGGTCCTCAACACACCTTTTACCCTGGTAAGATCACTTTTAACCCTGGTTGGAGATTTGACAGCTTGATGTGTGTGTGTGTGTGCTGTTCCCTTGCACTTATGGCTCATGTGAACACCACCCAATATGTTCCATAATAGGGAACTCTCAGTCTTTACAATTAAAAAAATAAATAGTAAAACTAAATTAAATCATGAATTCAATGGGGCACTGCTCCTGCTCCCTCCTCTCCACATTGCTGTATTTGAGCATTATGTAAAGGACATACATAGTGTGTGATTAAGACTGTTGACACCAAAAGATGGCGCCAATGGTGTTATCTCTGTGTGTTAGTAATCAATGCTCGAAGTCCTACTTATACTGAAACAGAAAACATATTCCCATTGGCAATTTAATATTACCTCAGAGACTTTATGAGCATTCATTTGTGTTTAATCAAGTGGTTTTAGTAATTTGACGGTATTGAAAAATGTCTTATATTGACGGCTGGATGAGGTGACACAATGTACACTACCTACACTGTGTGTGCATGTGTATTTTCTCAGGTCCGCTTCGTGAACAGTACCTGGGTGTTTGGGAGGACAATGTGTCACATCAGTCGCTTTGTACAGTACTGCTCCCTGCATGTCTCCACTCTCACTCTCACGGCCATTGCCCTGGACCGGCGACAGGTTTGTTTACATCAGGAGAGGAAGCAGCAATGCTCCTCTCTAAACGTCAGCTCGTTCACCATCAATGCTCAAAGTCCTACTCACACTGAAACAGAAAACATATTCCGGAATTATTGAGCTATTGGAGCCCAAACATGGAAGCGCTAGAGAGAAGAGGTGTTGGACATAAATCCTGAGATCTCCTTGACTTTATGGCTTTATGTTCAGTTCGGTGGTAACACAATTCTTTTTTTTTAAGTAGGGTAGCATTAAGAGCAATAAAGAGACAGACAAACTTATAAAGTGAAACCATATGATGACTAACGAGTTAGGGATAACTGCAAAAAGTAAGAAAGCTTGATGTCCAAGGAACCAAGAGGCAGTTCAAAAATATTTTAAGTAGGTATATTATCTACAGTGCTACCTTATTCTACCTCATCTTTATAATCATCTATCTCTGAACAGAGAACAAGATGTCTAACTATGTGAACTGAAATTGGTCTGGATTTCCAAAGATTGGATGAAAAGGAAGCCCGCTGCTTACTGATTTTACTGGCCAGCCTGACAACGTTGCCCAGTTTATACTTGTTGTATGTGGTGCCATTAAAAATACACAAAGCATGAATCAACTTGAAATTTAGAAAGTAGCTGCATACTCAAATATAAGCAGGTAGCTGGTCTCCCCTGCTGCGGATTCCTTTGCACTGGACCACTTGAATAAGACCAAAACAAATTCGAGCAACAGCTTTGTCTCTTAAACTGAAGATAGTTGAAATGTTTTTGAAGCCACATTTTAAACATTCTTCTTGTGTCTGAAGGTAACAGTGAAATTGACCTATTGTGTTGTGGTTATACAGAGCCACAGCACATTTGAAGCAACTGTGCAGGTTTTAAACTGAAATCTTGTTTTGTAGCAGTGTCTGAAATTTCCCTGCATGAATCAGAACAATTTAGACTTCACACAGTAAAAGCCCCCAATTAAAAAACAACAACAATGACCACTACCAAACAATCCCCACATAGGAGTACTGCACTGAATAGTAAACAGACTGTCATTCATTATTTGTGTCACTGCTGAGAGAGTGATGCAAAACTGTGATTTATGACCATTTCCTCTTAAAACAAAGTAGTGCACACATGAGCACCACATTTTCTGAGTTAATTCCTAATAAAGCCCAAATACTGTTTAGTTGCTGTTAATCGTGTGGGGATTTTAGTCAATGAGTTGCAAACTTCTCATATAGTCAAGCTCCATTTTTAAAATCAATATTCCCTGCATTGCCACAGGAACACCCCTTTGATGAAAACTCATAGGCAGACCAACAAAAGCTAAAACTTACACTTTTGATCAGAACATTTGCTTATTTTTTAAGTAATATCCAGTAGATAACAATGTAAATCACAGGTTCATAGAAACCCCTGGAGACTTGTAAATAATAAATAGCATGTCTAATAAGCATGGTTTGCAACAATGTGACATAACATAGTATTTTTCAATTGAATATGAAACAAGCAATTGCTTATTGAGTGGATATAAGTGATCAGTGATATTTTAAGTTAAATAGTGCAACGTAAGCATACACTTGTGTTTCAGTATAATTAGCATTGTCGCCTCACAGCAAAAAGGTTCCGGATTCGAATCCGGTCCTGGGCCTTTCTGTGCGGAGTTTGCATGTTCTCCCTGTGCTTGCGTGGGTTCTCTCCGGGTTCTCCGGCTTCCTCCCATCATCCAAAAACATGCACCTCAGGTCAGGTTACCTGGCGCCGCGCTAGTGGCAGCCTGCTGCAGCAGCTCCCCCCTGAGAGCCCCCCTGCTGTAGTGAAGAAATTTCCCCTCGGGGATTAATAAAGTGTATAAAATCAAAATAAATTTTTTTTTTTTTTTTTTTTTTTTTTTGCAGTAACATACTGCTGCAGCTGTTAGCACTCTGAGCACATCGAAAACATCGGTAAATCAGTATTTATGTCTGTTCTTAAAATAAGTAGAATATTCATACTCGCAGATATTGTGAAAAATATGTTATATGCAATAGAAACAGAAGAGTGAAGCTAAACTGCTGGCATAATTATAATAGAAGACAGAGTTTTGGTGAATTGAAAATACAGTATGTAGTGTGAATATGTACTCCTGGAAGTGAGGACAGGTTCTTTGTGAGTTCATGGTCATGGACTTAGTAGAAAAGGGCTGAGTTGGTGAGTCATGTTTTTGTATAAAAAAATGTTTTTCAGGCATCCTATGATATCAGAGATGTGGGTGTATACCTGAATGTCAGTGCTGTCCACACCAAGCAGTGCAAATTAAATACTGTATATTTCGACTCACACTCGCTGTCAAGATAAGAACGTAAGAAAAAAGCTGTGAGTGGAAAACAGATGTGTTTAAGGTCAGTTTAAGCCTTGAATGTCAGTGTGGCAACAACCACAGAGAATATTAATGCGGACTTCTGGAATTTTTCTCCCTATACTATAACAAATGACAATAACTTGGTCAAAATCGCCATACCACCAACTACAAAAGAAAGCCACACAGCTGTGCCAGACTGAGAGAATAAACTCCCCTGAGCACCTCCATCTCCACTCTCTTCTTTGCCCCTTCTTCCATTTACATCCATGAAGACAGTTGTCTCCCGAAAAGGTTTGTTTTAGTTAATTATTAAGGTTCGTTATGTTATTTTGATCAGTTTTTATTTTTAAAGATCTCTTGAAACCAGCTTGAACTGTGAAGTTCTGTTCGGTGGGCATTGTATATAAATCCTTTGGGGGTGAATCAAAAGAGTATGAACAGTGCGCTGCACCGTGGAAAGCAGGAGGAAGCTTTTGTTGTGTAAGTATTCCAAGTTATATTACTTGATTAGCACCTGAGTTACGTGTCTTTTTGTGGCCACTGGCATGTGTGCATTTGCAATTTAACGATGGACTTGAGCAGAGAGCGCACATAAAATGTTGTGTAAACTGGAAAAATCGGTAAAGGAAAACTTTGAAAGGCTGTGTCAATGAAGCAATGAGATGGGCGAGATGTTTTAAGGAGCATTCGTGTTTCAAGAGGGGCAGAATGTCACTGTCTTAGACCGAAGAAGGTGCATCATGGGCAGGAGCCCGTAAAACAATAATCACGTTAAAGCACACCCTCTCGTGTAATAATACTTAATTGTAATCTTTATAGTCAGTACAGCAGGAATGTTGTGTTTCCACTGTAACACCTCTGTTCATCACTAAATAGAATTCACATTCACAGTAAGCAGTCATGTCAAGACCTTCTCCCTGTGACATTTTGTTCCAGAGCAAACCAAATATAGAAGTAATCTGATGTGTAGTTTGTTTGATATTTGTGGTCATTATCTTTTCTTCTCAGCTGATTTTACATCCTTTGAGACCTCGCATGTCTCCAGCACAAGGTGGTGTCTGGGTCGCTGTTATCTGGATTATGGCCAGCTGCTTCTCCCTCCCACATGCAATCTATCAAAAACTCCTGACTTTTACATACAGGTAAAAGGATACAGAGTTGTACCTATCCATAAAGAGAAGTAACATTTTATGAGGTTTGCAACAGAGAAAGATGATTAGACTCCATTGATGTGACTTGTCTTCTTCAAGTGTAGGCTAATACAAAGACATGAACTAGGAGGTTTAGGCACAAACATTATTTGGTAAGGGAAAGATAACGATTTAAGTTAAAATCACAAATTTGTTCATGTTTGGGATCCCTCATTGCTAGTTACAATAGCAAAGAGTGAGGATTGGAAAATGAATGACATCCCTGCTTCCAAGGGGCAATACTTGTACTTCCTGCAGTCCTGCTATGATGTAGTGAAGTGCAGAATTCTAAATGTAGGGACTTATAGACTCTGTCTATGAGTCTAACTATATAACTATAGAAAATGTGAGTCAGTTTTCAAGAAAAAATGCCTCAAATTATCTTGTTCCAGCTGCTCAAATGTGAGAATTTTGTGTTTTTGGACTGTTGATTCCATTAAAGCATCTGTCTCTTTGGGCACTTGGGGGATATTATAATTTCACTACATTTTCAGACATTTTATAGACAAAACAATGAATCAATAAAAGTGGAAGGTATTCGCAGTCTTACACTAACTTGTGTCCTACGTCTGACCTTGTCTACTTTCCTCTAATCTGTCTTGCCTCCACTGTAATGACTTTCTCTCACCAGTAAGGACAAGGAGCGAAGCCTGTGTGTTCCTGACTTCCCAGAGCCTTCAGATGTCTACTGGCAGTACATTGACCTCCTGACCTTCATATTGCTTTACATGCTCCCACTTATCATCATCACTGCCTCCTACACCACAGTGGCCCGACGGCTGTGGCGCCACAATGCCATTGGTGACACCACAACCGCTCAGCACGCCACCCACAGGAGGAAGCGGCGGCGAACGTTGGCAATGTTGCTCCTGGTGGTTGCGGTGTTTGCTGTCTGCTGGTTTCCCCTTAACTGCTACGTAGTGCTGCTGTCCAGCCAGGCCATCCACTCCTCTAATGCCCTGTACTTCTGCTTTCACTGGCTGGCTATGAGCTCCACCTGCTACAACCCTTTCATCTACTGCTGTCTGAATCCCACCTTCCGCCAGGAGCTCCGGCTCCTCTTCGACAGGTGCAGGAGGAGACAGAGGGCGGTGGTCGGGTTGGAGCGCGAGGTTCACCCTGCAGTTGCTTGCGCTCCCTGTCACAGAACTGCCTGGCCCGACAACAACGAGTCTTCAAGACCAAGACGCGCTTTGTCGCACCCGGACCAGGCCTCCTTAGAGCAGAGTCACGCTTCTTCTAGTCAGTCCCACAACCTGAAAGACACACATGTGCTCTTCACTGCCAGGCAGGCCCTCACAGGGAGGACAGACATCCTCTCAGTGCAGCCCATCGTGACTGTGAGCTAACTGCAAACAGCTGCTTCAATTCAAATAAGGCTGAAATTAGTTTTGGAGATCTTTAATTCTACTTTAGGAAGACAGGAAATCTGAAAATCTCCCAGATGTTTGGCGGGGCCAACACGGGACTTCAGAAGCCGCACGGCGAGAGGAGAAGGCTTCTGTGAAAATTAGAAATTAGAAGATCATTAAATTACTTCTCCATGGTCAAATCTGGGTTTTCTCTTTTCATGGGGTCCATTTAGCAGGTGTTCTGGAGCCTTTGATTATTTCATATGACCTTCCGAAGCAGATGGAGTCTGCTCATTTTCAGATATCCTTTTTTTAGCACTAAGGGCTTTTTGTCCATTGCAATGAGTGGGGAGCAAAAAAAGAAATAAGTCTATAAGTACAAGGCTGTCTCTGCTGTAGGATGGTGTCGGTGTGTGAAAGGACATGGAAATTCAATCTATATCTCATTTAAAAAACACCTTCATCCACTGGTTTATGAACAGCCGTTCTGAAGGAGTTCGGATTTTGGCCGTCCCCTTCTTTCTATTCTGGAGCCAGAAGTGACCATATTTGGACAAGCTGGGAAGGAACGAGAGGTGGATGTGACTCAATCTGATCGCGAACCTGAGGACACCCACAGCGTAAACCTGACTTCACCACAGGCCTGTCAAAACAAGCATACCGCTTTTTGAGGCTTAATTTTGAATAAGTGCTGGATATAAATTTTTAATGGGAACTAATGGGAAGGAGGGACTTTAGCGAATGACACCGTTATGACATGTGTTAAAATTGTATTAACTTTGTATTTCATGAGAAGTTGAATCAGAGTGTATGTGCCCACATCCTTTTTGGGGCCAACCCTTCACGGCCCTTGGTGGTATTGCAGTTTAAGGTAATTCCGCATCGGCCTCATTTTTCAGACCCCAAAGCTATGACCACTTTTATATGCAGTCTATGGTTAAACCTGAAGTTACCTTGACAACTGCAAATCCTACTTTGTAGGCCACTGTTCTTGCTTGTTTTGTTTTTTTGATGTAGCATTGTCAGTTCCAGCCAACTATATAAGCACCGAGAGGTCTGAGGACTGCTCTTGTTTTTATTAACATTGATTGCGAAAAAGATGTTTTCTAAAAATCAAACAATAGATGATACAAAATACGCTAGCCATTGCAACATTCCATAGGTGCCGGTTTTTACTAAGTTCAAGGGGTTGTTTCTGATGAATTCTTTAAAATGTAAGAGCTCTCATAATGCACTTTTTAGAAACTCAAAAGTTTTAGAAACACATGAGTGAGTGAGTGAGTGAATGAGTGACTTACTACGCCACTCATTGTTCAAATTCTGCGTAATTAAGTTGACCAATTTAAAAACCCTGTTTCAGATTAAAAGGCCTCCAGCATTTCATTGACAGGGTCCTGATCCACCCTCGCAGATAGAAGGCTCTCCTCTGCTGCGATAAGATGCAAAACAACAAAAACATTATTATATAAGCTTTTTAGAAAAAAGAATAGTAACTAATTAAATTGCACATTTTTTCTTAATAACATTTTGAACACTTTAGTATCAATTATAATTTAAATACGTAACTGGTTTTGAGAAAACTAGTTATTTCCCAACACTGCTTTAAGGGTCATTGTTATTGCACAGTCTAAGCCTCTTGCCAATTGAAAATGAATTGCAAAACAATAGATACCAGTTAACATTGCAACTTTTGTCAACCTTAGGAATTTGAACATGTATTTGGTGCACAAGGTTGATAATTTCAACATAACATGCAGGCCAAACGTGACCACCTTCTTTATCGCACATTGTGGACATATTGAAATAATCGCATGCATTCAATATGTAAGCTTGAAATGACAAAATACAGTAAACATAAAATAACCAATAATGGTACAGAGGATGTCAAGTTGGTGGGAAAAATGCACATCCAGAATATTTTTGTGTTTAACTCATGTACACATTCACAACTTCAACAGTCTCTGCAAAAAGTATCACAAGTGAGCATATAGTTATACAATTGACAGCAACAATCTCTGAAACTTTCATTCAAAGACAGAATGCAACTTTTTCCATCTTTTTAATATTCATAGACAGGAGTGATGTTCGTACCCTTTGTAGGGATAACGAACGTGGTTACTTTACTTTGTGTGTGAAAGAAAGCAAACTGGGAGCACATGCAGTCATCTCATTCATCTAGAAAACTGCATTCAATAAACAACAATTGTATGCCATATTTTCATAAACATTATAGAGGTATGTTAAAAAATGTGGGTAAAAAATATGTTTCTTCAGAACATTACTGTGTTGCAACATTGTTAAATGAAATGGTTATTTAATCTTTTACTCAGGCTTCTTCACAATGCTGGTTAACATGAAGTGAAAAATGCATACTGAAAAAATATTGTTGTGAGTGTTCAGTGTTTCTTGTGAAAAACATATTTTATGCCTCAGGTAAAAATAGTTAAAAAAAAAATGTGTTCATGTGGGTGTACATGTATTTATGTATAAGAAAAACGGGGACTTTTGCAAGGTTTTTGCTCCCTGTAACTATTCAAGTGTTTGTTTACGTCATGGACAACAAAGAAAATGATCAATGTGCCAAAATAAAATCTTTGCAACTTCAAGTCTACTTTTCATGGAGTTATATTTTGTGTTTTTTTTTTTAGTGTCTACTGTTTTAAACATCTGTTAATTAAATGGCCAAAACTGCCTTGTGTAAATTTCCCTGAACATTTTGTGCTGAAATGAAACAGTTTCACATTCTGTGGTATTGCACAACTGTCTAGATTACTAAACTAGATGAGTAGGTGAAAAGGGTTTTGAAGTTTTACTCATTTTTGTGTAATTTCATTGCAATTCTTTTGTCGGTAACCTGAGTGCCTTTTATGACTAAGATTGACTACTGTGCCATGACACGCAATAGCTGCTTGATTCACATCCAATTCAGTAGACAAGAGTCAGCTTAATTTTGTATATGATTAACTGAATCAGAAGGTTGCATCCAAAAAAAATTGTTTTAATTACTAATGTAAGTGGCATTAAATACATACAACATCCACCAAATCGGTCCATAGGATTTTGGACACGTCTGTTTATGTGCACTCTTGCTCACTGAGGCCACAGAAACAGCCCTGCTGCATTGCACTTGGGCCTAGTTTCAGGTGGTGGAAGTGCAAGCCTGATTTCACCTCAGAATTGACATCAGAATTGCACTGCACCAACACATCTTTACAGAAACACCCCTTGTTGTACCAATTCACCCATCTCAGTGCATGTTGAGCCACAAAAAAAAGCACAGAAAAAAGGCCCTTTTACTGCATCCAAAGGCAAATGTGCCTGGATATGTGCTTTGACCAACTTTGCGCTGGCCTTCACACCAGGGGAATGTTGACCCTTTAAATGACTTTTGTTTGCTGTATGATTCAAACTACAGAAATACTGATGGAGTTGAGGCAATTCTATTACTAGTGTCCAACTGAAAGTTTTTGAAAAAGGATTTGACCTTATGTCTTCAGGGGAGTGAACACTAGGTACATTATTTCTATTGAACAGTTTTTTTTTCTAAACTTCATAATATATAGTTGTTTTACGGGTTACCTTTTTAGAACCAAGAAAGTGGCCATGGCAAACAAATTTTGTATCTATTCATATTGACACCACTCACTAACTCCACTCAACCACATAACTTGTTGATAATAATGAGAAAAAAATAATAGAAATACCGATAACAATAAGAACAAGTTTTTTTCTCCTTTCACACTAGACAAAGGCTTCTGCTTTCAGTTTTTGTTGCTCAGAACATACCATTAGCTATCCTATCCAGTAGTGAGACACGACAAACATTCTCGTCATTACTCTGTAACACAACGTGAATGAATTAATGAAAGCATATTTACTGTGAGATATGCTGAGGCACAATCCCACCTGTTTAAATATAATGGAGCCATATGTTGATATTGACAAATTAGAGCAGATATGTAAATTACTGCATCAACAGACCACGGTATTGAGGAGCCTCACAGCAAGCAGGAAGAAGCTATTGCACAGTCTGCACTTTACTTTTTGAAAGAGTGATTTATAACAATAAAATTTTAGTACATCAATTATTCAGTAGTAGAGAACCTCTTTCTACTTATTTGAAAACCTAAGTTAGCCTTGGTCTTTGATGCAATCCCTTCCTGGTTTACGGTTGCTCATGAAGGGATGTAATCTTTCCTACAATTTATGTTCTCTTGACCTGAACAATACAAGAAGACATCAGCCCACTGTGACAGCACGGATAAGAGAGTCGGGTAGGAAAGAGCAACTCTCCCTGCAGCATTTTAACAGCCAAACCATGAAAGATGCAGCATTTCAGCCAATGATTAAAGTACTTGAGCTGCATTATAAAACCCTCTTCTGCCAACATTAGCAGTGCAGTAACTCACAGAACTTTATGAAGAGACAAAGCAAGGACTTGTCAAAGAAAATGTCAACGCAGCCTCGATAACTCTATGGATAGATGGGCCTCCAGGTTTACTGAAGGTTACCTATCTATTACTGCTTACTGCATCACTTCGGAGTGGGAAATAAAAAGAAACGCCCCTTCGCTACAGAGACGAGCATCTCTCTGATGCTCTTTTAATGTTGGCCTTTTTCTATAATGCAAGTACTCTCTATGTTTGTTTGTCCCTCGCATATCTTGACACCCATTCCTCCCATCTGCTTCAAACTTGGTGGGTGTATTATTGATTTTCCAGGGATGTCGAATTTGGTGCGTCTGCGATGGCTTACTTGAGAAGAGAGCGAACATCAAAGCCTCACGCCTCAGAACATCACAGCAGAGCTCAGTGATTTCACTTTGACCCTCTTGAGGCTGAATTCACAGTGCACAGCCTTGCCAATGTCAAAGAAAACCCACCTGGTTGCGAACCTGACCTGGTGCACCTTTTTCAGTTTTGTACAGTGATGTTCTGCCCCTCGGAAACGTGAATGTCACTCAGAACATATCTCCAGGCTCATTGCTTCATTGTCGCAGCCGTCCTGTAACATTTTAAGGGTCTCTGTTGCTAATTTCCAGAGTTTGATACAAAATCTGACCTGCGCCCTCTGGTCATGTCCACGAAGTAATCGCCGACGCACCCGGTCCACTGCTCACAAAAATTGTAAGTAACTCAGGAACTGATGATGATCAAGAGATTCAATTAAAAAAGTATTCATCAAATTTGAAAAAAAGGGGACCGCAGCTCTGTTCAGCAGCAGGGGCGGGTTCACCGCCACATAGACGCAGTTCCATACAGCATCGCAGCGGTCGTAGTTGGGCATGTGTACCTACGTCTGCAGCGAGCTGTTCTCGTGAAAGCAACACAACAATAATACAAACAGGCAATCATACTATCAAACAGCCTATTTTCAAGAAGCGTTGCACTAGTGTCTTTAATGTGGCCATTTTAATTTAATTTTAATCAAAATTTTAAGTTAAAATAAACTTTTTTTTGTTTATGTTCCAGAAGTTCTTAGCCTGAATATTGTTAAGGAAAACAGTTGTGAACTTTTTTTGCCAAGTAAATAAAAAGTAAAAAGAAGGTTGACACAAAAAAAATGGTCACCGCACATACTCTACCAAAAATGTACCAAACTGAGCCAAAAACCGTCACCACAAAACCATGATAGAAACCGAACCGTAAATTTTGTGAACCACCCATTTTTGTTATGTTGTGGAAGGTTAGGGTTAGGGACTAGTTGTCTTCGGTTAAACCAATCCAGCACCAACCCTGTCCAAACATTAGACTTAAAAACTCTGTATCCTGTGAGAGAATTATCTTGTGGTGATAGACTTCATCAGCATTGCATGGACTCATTCGTGAAGGGCTTGAATTTAATGTGCAAAGTTCAGTTATGTAAAAATCCTGCACTATGGCTGTAAACAAAATATATTTTAAGAGTTGAGATGTCATGGCCCTGCCCCAAGACTTGAATATGATTCTGCCTGTTGCACTTAGATGTTCCTACTTTCATAAAAGAAGTGAACAGCTCTGGAAAAAAGGTCGCAAAAGTACATGGTGAACAAAGAGCTATTTGCAGAGAATGATGATTGCATATAATTAAAGAATGATGGGACAGAAGCACTGCTCTCAATTTGAGTCTGCCTGACCTTCAGTGCATTTGTCTATTATCAAAATGCCACAACCAAGTTTTATATTTTTCGTAATGATAGGAAAAATTACGGAACAAAAATTACTCTGGAAAAAGCAGCATGTTAGTTTCAAAAGTGTTTCACATTTTATCCTTTTGGTATTTGCCTCTGGACTGCAGTGCGTCATCTCCCTGTCGTTTACCTGTTGTGTACTTAAACACAGAAGCAGCAATATACACACTGCCGCAGCACACCGTCATGACACCTCACCACTTTTTTTGTCAAGGTGACAAAACAACTTGTTCACAGTTATTTTGATCTGTTTTTGTTTGCAGGAATCTGTTGTGTTTACACAACCTTAGAAATCAGCTGCAGCATGTCACAGGAACGCTCCGGTACTTAAACAAATAGAACTACAGTCCTGGCTGTCGTGTAAGGAGAGCCAAGTAGTGCCCGATACCAAATCTAAACAAGCTCCTATATTTATACTTATAAAACACGAATAATGAAAAAATAACTATCAAGTACACTATAAACGCTACATGTTTTCAGATAAGCCACTAAGGAGCCTTGAGGCCAGACCTGGGCATTGTACGGCCTGCGGGACCGGCCCGCGTGAGTTCGATGGTAAATTAGGAATCAAACGTAAATAAGTGTACATCATGCATGTGTAACCCAGGTAATGTTCAGTAGCCCAATTTACAGACGTTCCCTAAACATCTCACCTCACGAGCTAGTGGTCTGAACGTCCTGGCGTTGCATGTAGCAGAGCCCTTAGCCCAACAGCTAACACATAGCAGCTATGTAATAGCTGTTATGAAAGCCACATTTACACATTGTCTTGATGATAAAAAGTATCGAAGACCGACATTTAGTATTCACAGACAAAGCAAGAGACCATCTACTAACAATAAATAATAGTCTGATTGTCATTTATAGGCAGACTGCGTAGTGGCATCCGAGGCATATTTTACTTTCTTATTTTTTAATTATGTGTATTTCTAACTCTTAGAGACCTACCATTGACCCGATTCTTTTCTGGGTGGTGTGGATGTGGGGAGTGGTCTGGCTGCCCCGCTGTTGATTCTGAACTACTGGTTTTTGCTTTTTTGATGGCTTCCTGAAGAAATCCGAAAGTCGGTTTTACGTTGCCATTTGCATCAGCTGTTGGGGTCACCTTAAACCTTTGACCTTTCTATCTGAACTTCAACGTCATTTACCAGGCCGTAAGTTGGAATCATAAAATTCTGCTCTTAAACCGCTTACTGGAATAAAAATATCATTAAAATATGAACATACCCAACAAATATTAAATACAACTTTTATCTATTGGTTTTCTTTCTTTATAGCTGTGGATCTGCCAGAAGGTTCTGCAGCACAGCAGCAATCTGCGCACCCCAACTCCCAAAGCCTTGATTAATAAAGATTGTATTACACATTTGATTTATTCTGTCAAAAGACTCATTCTGATGGTTCACATTTAATTTATAAAACCGTGTAAAGCTTCACAAAGTCAGCATGGTTTAATCATTGGGATTGCCACTGTAAATGTAATCATATATACATTGTAAAAGTAAATAAGGGACCTGTTACTAATTCACTTGTGTTTTTTTAACCCTTAATAATTATCATCCAAATATAAATGTGATTATTTGTTGTTTTTAATTCAACGAGAGGAGCAAAGTAAAGCAGGTAAAAAGTGAAAAAGAATGTTTAATTTCAACCATTTCTCCAAAAAAATAAAATACTTCTAACTCTCTCAGAGCTGTAAGGCACCCCAAAGTTGCCAATGAGAGAAAAAAAAAAGTTTAACTGTGCATGAAATAGAAAATCAAAGCCACAATTTGTTCAGCAGACTTGTTCAGCTAGAGTTGGAGAAAGCTCATCTTATATGTGAAAGGAAAGGAACAAACACTGCAGTGTTGGGTTCCCAAGAAAGCTCTCGAATATGATGGAGGTAGTTCTTCCATCCACTCAGGCCAGCAGCAGCAACATGTGGGCCAGTGTATGATTCTAAGAAGGAAATGGAAGCAATGAAATGGAAATATATCAATTTGATTTAGCTCAGTTAGTGTGTACAGTACAAGCCTATTTGGGTTGGAAAAATGGAGTTGTACCATTTTTACAAAAAACACGTCACAGTAAGAAAAGTGCATATATTAAAACGTAATCGGGGCAGCGTGGTGGTGCAGTGGTTAGCAATGGCACCTTACAGCAGGATGGTTCATGCTTCAAACCTGCCAGTCAGCTGGGGTTTATCTGTGAGGAGTTTGCACGTACCTGCGTGTGTTTTCTCCAAGTGCTGCAGCTTCCTACAGTTCAAGGACCTGCATGCTCGGTTAAATGTGATTCGAATGTGTCAATTTGATCCTGATTAGTTATCTTTTTTTCTGTGTTGGCCCTTTGATGGCCTGGCCGCATGTAACCCTGCCTTACTAAGAAAAATGTGATCCCGTACAGGATGTAGCAGGTATAGATAATAAATGGAGTTTCAAGGTCCTTGTATTGTTCAGGTTAACTCCCTGGCTGGCTTGCTGGAACTGAAAAGAACAATTTTTCATGTTGTTAGTGTGCTCTCCCAAGACTGTGTACTGTAAAGAGAGAAAAAGACTTAGAGTTCATGATTTAATAAGTGCATGATGAATGGGCGGCCTTCATTCTAAGGCAACAAGAGTAATGATAGAGATGAATAACTATTCATTAGACACATAAGCCTAGAAGCTATACTTAACTGATAACATGGAGAAAGTTTACAACTTCTCTGTAGATATACACAGCACACATATGGATAAATTACATAATATGAGATTAGATGTTGAGTCTCGCTACAGAACTTGAATCAGAGCGTTACAAATATGCTTTCGGAATCTTTTCCAGCACCATTAATCTAAATGTGTGCAGCCCTTGTTTAATAAAACACTCTATGGCCTCAAGTGACAGTTGGCTGGGGGTAGCAGTGAAAGTGAAATGCCTGGTAAAGAAGAACCTTTTAATGGGAAAATGCATATAAATATTTTTTTGTAATTAGTGTATTTAGGCCAAAATTATACAATTTCAGATGTGTCCTCCAAGATACAGACATTCAATTCCTTATTATCAAAGGTATGAAAATGAAATTCATGATTTTTCGATAACAACACATAAAATCATCCTTAATGTATCGTGAGTGCTGTTGATAATACAGTAATTAAAGCTAAGTATCATATAGAGCAAGGAAACTGAAGCCACAAAACACCTCTGCAGTGGTGGAAAGTGCATTTACTCAAATATTATATGCCTACTTTAGTACCATTTGCAGGTACTTGTACTTCCCATATCTATGCTACATTTTAATGTTTTTATTTTAATCAGATGGTACCATAAATCTCTCATAAGAAGACAACTGTAGGTGAAAGTAAACTTAACTCTCTGACATAAAAGTTATAAATACTAGAGCTCCTCAAGGCTGTGTAAGCTGCCCCCCTAATTTTTGCATTATATATGAAATATAAGTACACAAACAACTACATCATCAAGTTTTATGATGATTGACAAAAGTTTCAGACATATAAGTCAGAGACAAAAAAGATCGTTGAGTGTTTTCACAACTTGATGGTAAAAGTTTAAAAAAAATAAAATTATAGAAATGGTATTCGATCCCAGGTCTGCGGGGGATTACAGCCCAATTTCAATCAGCAGGGAGAGCTGAGAGAATAATAACTTTCAAGAAATTTCAGTTAAAGTGTGCTCATCGAGCAAAGTGCTGTCTGGTTGGTCCCAAATCCGTGAGTGTCTTTAATGTCTGCAAAGATTCAGGTAGCTATTAAATGTATCATTTGTTTTTGTATTACAACATGGTTTGGTAACCTTTGTGTCAAATCTCAACTCCGAAACTGATTTGACAAGCCAGAAAAATAATTGGCATGCTGCCCCCATGTCCTCTCAAGGAGATAGTGAGGAGGCAGAGCCGTAAATTATCTGTGACCCAAACCACATTCTTCAAAAAGTGTCGGAGCTCATGCCTCTGCACAATAACGCAAAACTGATTGTGAGGAAACTCAAAAGTTATCTTCAAACAAATTCTTTCAATTCAGCCTTTTGAGGGCTCTTTACTTCAATAATCTTAAGCCAGCCTAGTTGTCCTTGACTTAGCTCTTTCATATAGTAGAAAAGGTCAAATAGTTATTACAAAAGTATATAACAGAACCTTCTCATTTTTTTCTTTCTTTCTTTTTTTGTCACTCATAAAAGTCACCCTACCCTAACTAAACTATTTAGCTGTATCAAAAGAATATAAGACTTCAGCTCCACCACTATCAATATGACCAATCTAATAATGTCATATCCTCTGAGAAAGTCTGAGACCTCTAAATTCAACACTGTTTTTACAATCTATTGGAGTTCTACTGTAAAGTCAAGAGTACATCCTGGGCTTTCCTGTGGAGCCACATTTGTAAAGGAAGTGGTTAACAGAACACACTGACTTTCATTTTAAAAAAATCCGGACTTTGCAGCTTTCTCATTTTCTGGCGAAAAAGGTATTAAGTGATTCATTTTTTTGCCGTTATTATGTTTCTATTTCAAAGGATCAAATTGTCATCAATTCATCAATATTTGAGTCTTAACTTCAGCTTAGTAAGATTCCATAAGTGCACAAAAATTGTAACCCTTTCTAAACACAACTTTTATTTAATGGCCTTTGTAGTAGACAGAAGGATTTACTAACTACTAACTTTTAACCAATCTCAAACAAAGTGTACAGGTCCTTGTGAAGGAGTATACTTTGCATGCCGAGGCTGGACACAACCACCAAGACAGGGGAACCTCTGAGCACCTCAAATGAGAACATCTGGGTCTCAGGAGGATATAAAATAGTATAAGCCAGAGCAAGTAGTTTTGTTTTTGATGCTTTTGATTGTTTTTATTTTAGCAGATAATACTTTAATACTATGATTTTGAATGCATGACTTTTACCTGTGGTAAGTTACACTTATTTAGTTAGCAAAAGATCTGAGTACTTTAAAGATTTTTTTTTCAAAAGAAATTGCTTTAAGCCTCATCACGTCAAGCATTCAATTCTGATGATAAGCAATCTATGATTCATCTCCGGGTAAGATATGAAAAAACTATTTTTCTGCGTTCAGATCAACCCACTGCTATTCCCGAGTGTAATATTTGATCCTGCACTATTACCCTCACGCATCTAATTTTTCTTCTTTGTACAATATTCAGGATGCTGAAATCTACAAACACTTTGGGGAATAACCAGTGTTAATGCATGTATGCATGTATTTTCACAGGAACAGGTTTACACATACCTTATTTAGCATAATGCAACTTTTACCACAAAACATCACCTATTTATTTCCCCTCCTTTTTAGCCCTGCCAGAGACAAAGAAATATCCATAAGCATGTCACTTGTGTTTTTTTAATTGGTCTCCTTCTGACAGGTCCTTTGAATTATGAACCCTACAATAGGCCATTGTACCATCTTAGCCATTTTTTTCTAATTGCATCATCTTTTAAATCATTCTAAATAGATACTGTCCAAATCTTTTTCTTCTCCTTTGTTGCAGAGAAACTATTACATCATCCCTCTTGCCCCTACAGTACCACACCTTTCTACATTTTCTTGTTTTAAGAATCCTTAAATCAGGTCCCAGCTACAGTTGTAACTCTAGTATGAGTGCAGACACTTTACTTTGCACATGCACATCTTCAGCTCTTCAGTCACTTAGATCTACATTCAGCTGCAACTGCTGCTGATATTGCTTTGGTTTGAGGTGCACAAACAGCTTATTGATTATAAGTATATTGAGGTCACCTACTAAATGACCCACATTTACTAACACACATACTTATAAGTGAGCAAGCATTGTTTGAGTTAGGGGTCACACTGCAGAAGTGTTTGAGGGCCTATTTCAGTCCAGAAAGCAGATAGTGATCCACTGGTTAGGCTCACTGCTGAACATCTACTGGCCTACGTTTTTTTTTCTCACAACCATCCCTGTAAGAGAGAATTTGTTTGTAACCCAAATCATTTTGTTAATTGAATTTTGAATGTAGTATGAGGAATTCACTCAAGAAACAGTTTTTTAGTGTTTGCATAAAAAGACACAAAACTACCTTTATAACTGCCTAATTAGGACACCAGAAAGCACCACAAACACTTACTGTCACTATTAAAGACACGATACTGGTCAGTGGGTAGAACAATTTGTATGGTTTTCGTAAAATCAACAAATTTGATCTGTTCTCACTTGAACTCAGCCGAGAAAAAAGGATCCACTGGGTTTCTACGACTTTGTTCTACCTTCTTTATTGATGTAATAGTACCAATATGAAAAGAAATTGAAGTCTTTTTAACTTTCCTTTCATTATGGAGTTTCAAAGTGAATTCTGAAATGGGGAATACTTCTTTGTCATTCTAGTTTTTAACAGAAATACATCAACGAAAGCTTTTAATCTGCCGCGAGCCCAATACCTGTTTTTAATTCATTAAAATTCATACGAATGCCGGCCTAAATGTCTCTCAGGAAAAACCTCAGAAGCCACTGCTCTGCGTTATTAATCCGGCTCTAAGTGTCTGCTCAAGTAAATTAATTTCCTTATTTCAGCTGATCTATCTTAAGACCTCATTAACTAAATGTCATATTTTAAATTAAATATTATAAATATTACATTGCCTATTATAATATTCTGATATTGAATATTGTCAGTCAAAGAGAAGAACAGAATCAAATGAACAAGAAACATATCGAATGTTTTTCTCAGTGATTGTTCTTGCTGATTGTCATTGGTTAAAAACCATGTTAAAGTATTAGTAAATACTGTAACACATTCAAACCCTTGAGAACAAGGCCTTATATGATAAATCCAATCATGTTCAAAAACCTAAGGAGTGTCCAGAATCTGCCAATAAATGTAATTTACAGTACTACGTAGAGTTAAAAAAAAAAAAAAAAGACTGACACTGCTGTCATCACTGGCACAAGGCAGGAGATTAGATGAGATTAGATGAGACCAGACTATCTAATAGATCACTTGTTGCATTTTGGGAAAGATGACACACTCATTAAACAGTGAATGATACCACAAGGGGTCAAACAAGGAGCACTGTGTTCTACTCTTTTTTCTTGTCCTTGTTCATGTCCTCTTAGCCAGGAACCATATTTTATAAACACTTGTTATAGGTCACCTGGTTAAAGCTAAGGTCGCCACATGAGGGATAGAAAAGACCTTTCTTGCAATACAGGAATAGAATCGTGACAGAAAGGCCTTTTTTTTTTATAGAAAAGAAATGTGACAGAAAGCTAGTTTCCATATGAAAGACTTTTATATCACATTTTGTGATGGACGTTTGCGTTTTCACTTTCCTTTACGTCTCCAGGACTTCCTGCAAATCATTTTTATATTAAACTTTTACATTGCAAACAGGGACATTATCAAAACAACATCGGTGGTTTGCTCGTTTGGTTAAAGATAATTTGTCTCATTTGATGTATCTTGAAAAAACACATGTCAATGAACAGCCAGTTGATCCAAGAGGCCAAACAAAAGAAGGGCGACCTAACAATCGTCTGGTTAGATCTCGCAAACGCCTATGGGTCAATCCCACACGACCACTACTACATCCCAGCGGCTATTCAAGAAATGATCACCAGCTATCTCGCAGGGATCAAACTCAGATTCCCATCAGCCTTGAACCTTCTAATAACGGCAGCAGAGGGCATAACCCGAGGCCCCACAGTGGAATTGGGCATCATCCAGCAGGTAATGCGAGGGTTCATGGACAACTTAACAATAACTATGGTGTCACATGTCCAAGCAAGATGGGTGCTGGAAACCCTGGACAACATAGCCACCTGGGCAAGGTTGTCCTTTAAGGCCAGGAAATCCAAAAGGTTGGTGATCAAGAAAGGCAGTTACCAGCAAGTTCAGCCTCCACGTTCAAGGTGAGATCATTCTATCCATTGAGGACAGCCCGTTGAAGTGTTTGGGGAAGTGGTTCAACGCGTCACTGACAGATGGAGCCAACGTTGCAGATGCTGTAAAGCAGACCGAAGGAAAGCTGAAGAAGATTGACAGGTCAGGACTGCCCGGCAAATTTAAAACCTGTCTGTA
This sequence comes from Embiotoca jacksoni, assembly GCF_022577435.1. Lineage (NCBI taxonomy): Eukaryota > Metazoa > Chordata > Actinopteri > Embiotocidae > Embiotoca > Embiotoca jacksoni. The sequence goes on along the minus strand of NW_027185392.1, from coordinate 6,556,311 downwards.
CTAGCATGGCCTTCTGCCCAGTCTTCTTTGGTTCTTCACAATCTATGAGTTCCCCATGACGGCTGTAGAAGGTATCGAGAGGAAAACCAACAGGCACCTGCAGAGATGGTTGGGAATTCCCCCAATCTTCTCCTCGGTGGGTCTGTACATCCCTTCTGGGCAGCTGCAGCTCCATCTGTCATCAGTTGAGGAGGAATTCAAGGTGGCAAAATGTAGAGTCTTGTTAAGCCTAAGAGATTCCAGCAGAGACCAGGAAAAGCAAACAGGCGTCCCAACAAGATCGGGCCGTAAGTAGGCAACCAATACAGCAGGTGATTAGATAGAAAGTTCACTGAAGCCTTAATGAATCTTTTTTTTCCCACCTAAATATGCTAAATTTGTTTGACAGAAGAAATTGTAATAGATTAGTTACTGTTTATTATGTCTCTCTTAATTTGTGAAGTTCTATCTATCTATCTATCTATCTATCTATCTATCTATCTATCTATCTATCTATCTATTATCCATCTATTATCTATCTATCTATTATTTATCTATCTATCTAGTTGTCCTGTATTTTATTTTGTTAGGAACATTTAGAACCGACGTCATAGGTTCCTCTATTAACCAATCATCTTGCTCCAAAAGTAAAAAAAACAAAACAACAGTCCACTTGTTCTCTTCTGCGCAGACTCACGCACAGAGGAAGAGCCGGGGCTCACCGTTCATACAAGATTTTTTTGTCTCCTTAAAAAGGTAAAAAAAAAATATCCAACTCTATTGACTATTTTGTGGTCTTCTCAATGGCCAGAAGCGTCGTTAGCCCTTTCACCATTCACTGTCTGTACGTAGAACATCAAACGCGCCATCACGACTAATTTTTCTGCCTTTTTACTTTTTTTTTTTTTTTTGTTATGCTAACCGGCAAGAGCTAGCTAAGCCAGCTAACGTTAACAAGTGGTGGTTAGCTCGGCACCTTCCTTCGGATTTCAAGCTCACGTCAGCTTTTGTTTCGTTTAGCACCTCCGGGCTCTGCTCGTTTCACTTTGAACGCTCACGGTCAGGTGATCCGCGCTCCGAAAGGCTTCATTAGACCCCGCACACTTGAGCAAATCAAGTGAAATCCATATCTAACTTAACACGTGACCCAGATGGCTGTCAGACCCTTGAATGATGAGTGAAGACCAGTCTTGAGTGTTTTATACCATTCACAAACAACGTTAATACACCGATTTAAAAGTAGCATCACTGAGGATTTATTATAATATTTTGTGGCTCTAAAGGGATGGCTGCTACAAGATGACATGACAGGGTTGTTATGGATTGGTTTCTAGAAAAAGCAGCACTGATTTAAAATGCTTTGGATTTTAATGGATTTTCGAATCCACTCTTGTTTAAAAGTGGAATTTAAGTCCTCTTCCCATTTAATTGTGAATTTACCTAAATTAAATCTCTTGGGAGTCGTAAACAACTCTTCAGTTGCTGTCGTTAATTGTAGTTCTACTTGAGTTATTGCAGCTGGTATTTCACAACTGATCTGAGGAAGAGAAAACTGCAGCGGCATTAAGAATAAATCCTGTCGTGCATCAAGCCGGAAATCTTTACATTTAAAGTTCAAATGTTGACGTTTTAACCGTTACAAGCATTTAAGGTTCAGACGTCATGAACCACAGCAGGGACCTTGGTTGCATCTTACTCTTTAACTTGTTTTGTGCCGTCGCCGCTTTCCGTTTTAAAGGCACAAAATCGATCATGAAACTGAAATGTCAAACGCCGATTGGTCAGTCTGGTGTTGCACAAGTGAAGTCGTTGAGATTTAGCCTTGATGTTGGTAGAGCTTTCTCACATTGTTGGGAGTCACTGAATGCCCCAAGATAGGATATTATCACGACACTTTAGTCACAACATGGATATTATTGCCGTTTTAAATATTTTGCAATATGCTGGGTATTGGTGTAACATATTGCACGACACCATGATTTATTACCTTTTTTTTTTTTTAACTCAAAATGATGTGCCCAAAGGAACACTTTGTGAACATCTTTTTTGATTTCATAAAATAAAGTTTGCAGTCTGTTCATCTCACTTCAATCATTTTTATTGCAGCAAAATGGGATTGTGAAGCAGACCAATGGATCAACACTGTCATAAAGGTTGCATTCACCTGACAAATTTAATTATATCATTCAATGTCAATCCTCAGCATTCAAAATTGCAACGCAAAATATTGTGATTCTATTGTTTGATTTGATTTGATTTTTTTTCCTAACTCTCCTTTCCCATATGTAGTCAGAAGTATACAGTATACAAAGGCTTGAACATTGCTGTTAGAATTTTTTTTTTTTTTTTTAGATCGCTTTGCATCCTACAAACTGGCGGGAAAGTGCTTCCTTCCCGTTATTCTGAAGCTGCATCTGAATTTCATTTTGTTTTACTGTTATTTCTTTGTATTTATGTTCTTTGGATCAGCTCTTAGGAGCTCATCATCAACAGTAAAGCTGTATAAGCACCGGGTTGACGGGACCGAAGGAAGCAGCGTATCGTACGGGGAGCTGCCTGCTGAAATCGCCATGAGCTACAAACCCATCGCTCCGGCGCCATCTGGCTCCAACCACACTCCCCCAGGTACTCTTGAGACCGCACGGCCTTCAATGATGCGCGCGCAATTATTGGCTCGTTGTCATTTCTGTGTGTTAAGGATATAAAACATTTCACACCGTGACCACAGAAAACATGGTTTGAAAACGATAACCGGATCCGGTAGTTAAACCGGAAGAACATTAAACCGAGTGATGATGATATCGATATTTAAAAACAAAATGACCCCGGCATTTGAATTTTTACAAACCTTACAGTGTTTATTAATGACTTGTACCTCGCATAGATTAAATCAAATGTTTCAGATGGTAATTCCTCGTCATCATTTCTCTTTATGTGATACGTCTATTCTCTTTTGACCAGGCTCCTCTGTGCCGTCTCCTTCTCTCCCCTCGTCGTCTAACTTCAGGCCAGCTTTCAGTGACTTCGGCCCCCCCTCCATGGGCTTTGTTCAGGTATGTCTGTAATACACTCTGCTCGTACTTTGGTTAACACTGCTTGTTACAAACTGGGGAATGTTTCTCGATGCGATAGGGCACCTGGCATGTGATTACCAGGAGATGAGCTTGTATAATACCAGCTAAGCAAATTAATAAATAATAAAAAAAAATGATTTATTTGTCTGGAACAGAGCAAAAATGTTTCAGCCCACGCTGGGCCAAAGGTACCTCATGACTATTAATTCATATAAGAGGATTAATTGTTGCTTATTTTATGATGAACGTTTCCTTCATTTGCAGCTCATGCAACAGATCGTGTTATAATTTCGTGGAGATTTGTTCTTATGCATCCAACAAAAAGATAAAAAAAAAAAAAAAAAAAAAGGGGTCAAGACTCGGTCAACAGGAGAGTTTTTAAGTTGAATTTAAATCAGAGCATTCAAATATCCAAGAAATGATTTTAAGATATCTAAAGTCAAATTCCTTTCTGTACCAGATGTTTCTCCACATCTATGCTGTATTGAAGTGCAGTAAATATTGACTGTCAGGGAAGGCTGTTACTGAGGCAGCTGCAGATAAACATAGCGAGAGCGCTGAGGGAGCCATGGTGCATGTAAATGAAGAAAACAAAAAAAGGCACATTATTGTTGGCATAAATTGAAAGGGTGGAAAGGAGAGCTCGATTTCATTACAGTTCTGAAAGCATGACGGTGTGGAAGCGATTAAATGGCAACAGTTATGTATTATCTATCATGTGAAAGAATCAATACGTCAAAAACACTTCAACCCAGGTCATGCGCTTTTACATTAAGTTTGCATTGCGCAGTGTCCTGGAACTAAAAGTCGACATTTATAATGCTGTTTCTTTTCATTTCTGATGCAAATATTTCAGCTATGACAAGTCTTGATGGATCTTTTTATTTATTTTTTTATTTCCCCGAACATCATATGTTTGTGAACACAGCCTGTCAAAGTGTCCCAGGGGTCCACCTACAGTGAGCTTCTGTCTGTCATTGAGGAGATGAGTCGTGAGATCAGGCCTACATACGCTGGGAGCAAGAGCGCAATGGAGAGGCTAAAGAGAGGTATGTTTCACTTGTAAAAGACGCATCTGTTGTCGGAATACATTTGCGTGTTGTGAAAAGGTAAACCGAGTCCTAAAGGCGGTGCAGCACGCTGCCTGTACTCCTCTTGCTTTTACGATGTAAATGGGCGACGACGCTGGTCATCGAGTAACAGAAATAAAACAAGACTTCTGCTCTTACTCTTCAGTACAGGCAGATCTGTTCTGTAAATATTGAATTATTTGGTGTAATAAAAGTGCTTGGAGCCTGACAGACACACACACACATCCCCTCTTTCGCGGTTGAATTGCTCAGGTAGTATTCATCACCGCGATGTGCGGCGCCTATCAAATGAAACGGCACAAGTTGACCTTACCTGCATCTCCAATGGCAACGTAGCGGCCTGAGCAGGGAGTTCCTGGTCCAGCCGAACATTTTGCTGCATGTCCATTCCCCTGCTTTCTTTTTTCCTCATTTTCCCGTCAATCTCCACCGTCGAATAAAGACAGAAAACGCCCGTAGAAATCAAGACAAATGAATGATGCGTTTGCTTGTCATAGCAGTCATTCAAAAGTTATTACCAAGAGACGTCGGTCCATAAACATAACAATGACGTTTATTTCCACCATGCACTGAGCACATATTTTCTCATATTGCCAAGTCACAGTGTCCCACCATCATGGTTCCACTACGTAATTATTAAAAACGATATCGCTACTGCCAGTATTTTATGTTGTGATGCATATAAAAACATATTAGTTTCATCTGATGAAATCCTTTTTTCTCCTTGATGTACATTATAATATAAGATGATGTAAGATCTGGATAGCCTTGACTGCTATGAAAAAAAAAAAATACATGTATCCTTAAAGTAGTGAAATTACCCTAAAAATAGACCAGAATGTTTTGGGGTCAAAGTATCTTGAACTGTAATGGTTAGTTGATCAACAGAAAAAAAAAAAATCACCAACTCCTTTGATAATTGATTAAATGTTTTGAGTCATTCATAAAAAATTCTCTTGATTCCATGTACTTAAATGTGAATATTTTCTGCTTCCTTCAGTCCTCCATGATAATAAATTAAATATCTTTTAGTTGTGACTGTTGAAAGGAACAAAACAAAACATTTCAGGCTGCACCTCGGACTTTGGGAAACACTTTTATTTATTTATTTTTTTTACCATTTTCTGACATCCATCCATTATCGATACCCGTTTTATCCTGAACAGGGGAGGCTGCAGAAGATCCCAGCTCACTTTGGGCGAGGGACAGGTTGCAGGGTCAACACAAACAGACAGACAAACAAAGACCACTCGCGCGCTCATTCACCCCTAAGGGAAATTTGTAGAATCACCAAATTAACCTGCCGTGCATATTTTTGGATGGTGGGAGGAAGCCGGAGTACCCGGAGAGAACCCACGCAGGCGCAGGGAGAACATGCAAACTCCGCACAGAAAGGCTCCGGGCCGGGATCCAACTCGGAGCCTCCTCGCTGTGAAGCGACAGTGCTAACCACTGCACCACCGTGCTGCATTTTTACACATTTGTTATCAAATGAATCATAAAATGAATCAAGGAAAAAAAATAAATTGCTAGATTAATTGTTGATTGCAGCCGTAAACACTTCCGTCTTTGTAATTAAAATGCTAGTCTTTCACTGAGGCTCTTCATTAAACGGTAATTAAACGGTAATTATCCTCCTGAATGACGAATTGTATACAGATGTGGCTTCATTGGGGTCATGAGGCACGGTTTCCCCCGTTTATGGGAAATGTGCCAGCTTGAAATAAGCTGTAATTATCCGTGAACTCGACCAGCAGTTTTCTTGCTCAACAGACCTATTGTTATTTCAGCAAAAAAAAAACAAAAAAAAAACAGGTTTTGGGTGCATTAGTTTCTTCACGTTGGGGTCGACTGACGCTGAACATTTCTACATATTGATTTTTTTTTTTTTTACCTTAATCTATTTGTCCCTTTTTTAATTGACCTCATGTTTGTATTGTCCAGGTATAATCCATGCCCGTGCACTGGTCAGGGAGTGTCTTGCAGAGACTGAGAGAAGCGCCCGTACATAACCTTTTGGGAAAGTCCCCTCACCCGTCACTGTTTCCCTGCAGAAGCCTGCCCTCATCATGATCCTCACTGTATGTTTTATGACCACTTTTTATCCTCTCACCTTGAGCTTTCTTTGCTGGCTTTTTACAGAAGCATTATGTCCCTCTCGTGTCCTCTGTCCACTGCATTTGACCACATCCATTTTTCATGATGACAAACTTTCTGTGACCTCCGGGCCGAATGCAAAACCACGTTTTTTTACCTATTTTAAAAAAGAAAAAAAAAAAAGAGTGGGGCATTTCAGCAGTTTTTGTGTCAAACTCTGGGTAAAAACGTAGTAAAATGGATGGGAATGTTTCTATTACTCTTTGTTCAATAATGGCAATTGATCAAGAAAGTTGATTTCTTTTCTTTAACAATGACATCGCTGTTCAAACTTCACTGATCCTCCAGTTTCTCCAGTCTGATCTTGAATATACCCTTTTTTTTCCCATTCACCCTTGCTTTGTTTTCATCATGTCTTGTAGTACAACCACACATTAGATTCTCATTCCCATGAACTCTGTACATCAAGTCAGTTTGTTAGTATGGAAATTTTGTAAACCAGATTTTTGCAGTTCGGTATGTATATCTTAATTAAATAACAAAAAAACGATTTTGTGTTTTTTCTTTTTAATCATCTGTGAAACATTTTCAGCTTTCTATTAAATTGGTGGATACATTTTAGACTGTTATAGCTGTAGAGACACCCTTCTGTGAATTTTTTTTTTTTTTTTTTTTAAAGTTGAGGTTAAATGTTTTTTTACTGACCTCGGCAAAAGCAGTTTGACAAACAAACTGTAAACACAAAGTTCACTTGCTGGAAACCTTTCAGGGCTCGCTGTCACCAAACCCAAATTCTCAGAGTAAATGGGGTCTTGCCTTCCTCTGTAGGGAATCATTTCCGCTCGTCGCATCCTACTTGGCGTAGACTTCGGGTTAATTTGGAAACTACTGCTGCAGCCTTCAACCAAGGAGCATTGAAACTACCGGTGCTGCAAATATATTCAGGAAAAAATGTAGGATGACTTCAACGTTATCACTCTTAACCAGACATTTGATTGGTCCATCCTTGAGTCCTTGAGAGTGGTTGAGGAAACATTAATGCAAACAGTTTCTAGACTGCAAAGGAAACTGAAACTGTGAGCAAGTCTCTTTAACACCAGGCAATACTTAATCTGACAAACGCCACAACACCTGAACGCTCTGAAAGACTCGAAGAGAAACTTTTTTTTTTTTAAATTTTGAAGGATTATCCAATTGATACAAGAGGACACCGATACAAATCATCTGACTGGAGGTATCGTATTTAAAAATAAAAAATAAAAAAAAAAATACAACATGGGGGATAAACATTTATTTCAAGTTACAATTATCACACCCTCAGTAAGATCTCACCTCAGACAGGCTTGGGCTAATGATTCACTGCTTCTCATGAACAGTGGTGAGTAGCTCTTCCTAAAGCGAGTGAGGGAGATACTGTGGCGTTTTTGCCGAGTACATCTCGACAAAAACAATATAATGGCGCTATTTATTACATATGTGAAATAAGTACATCGGGGGGAAAACAAAGACAATACAAGTCCGTGTGTTTTATATAATGATTGTCACAGACAGTTCAGTTTCATGAGCCACCAACCACACGGAGCGATGCGACTGCTATGACCAGGATAGAAAAGGGGAGTCTGGCTATGCGAGGCAGAGGTCTGAATGTGAGTGTGTGTAATGTGAGTCCATGCTCGAGGAGAAAAAAAAAAAAAAAGATTTTCTGAATGGAGAGCAGCACTTCAGTCTGGAATTGGACTCTGCTGTAATCTCTCCTCGTTGATTACGAAGAATTTTAAGGATTGTCATTGACATCTTTGCACATATTTCAGATAAAAGCAACAAAACATGCTTAACCTACTTGTTACTAATACTACGGGAAACTGGTGTTTGCTGTATAAACCAGAAGGTAAGCTCGTAATGATGTGAAAAGGAAAAAGACTCTCCCCGCTGTGGATCTTGTTAAAGCTTGTGCTAAGGATAACATTCTGCGGGATGTCCACGACTGGGAGCGAGTCGTTCACTGAGAAACGTTCCGAATCTGTACGAGGTTCAAGTGAAAACTCTGTATCGAGGGTTCCCTTAAACAATGAATATGATGCACTGAATATACGGCCCTGCTGGCCAGTACAGATGTGACGTTTCCATGGGGTTTGGATTTCATTCGTGCAGCTGATAATATCGGCACGTTCTTAACAAAGCCTTCAATTTTACATTTAGAAAGAGGGAGTTGAGAAGCATAATGCAGGAATGCAGGCTGCGTTTGTGTATATGACCTGACGGTGTGTACCACGGAGAGCAGGATTGCTGAGTGTTTGGCTTGGGTTCATTGGATAAAACTAAAACCCCAGGTGCTGTTTCTCCTCCATCTTGAAATGCGTAGGCATTCTCTCGGCATAAAGAGCTTCAACCCTGTGAAGAGAATAAAGGACATAAGGTGCTTCATCAAAACGGTTTCATCACACAAGCTTCTCATTTTAACTCGGTATCTGTCCATAAAGTGGATAAAAGTAATGAACAGAACTCAAAGTGGACTGACTGTGGTGGCAGTGGCTGGCGGCGTGTTGTAGTTGAACAGGCCTTTGTAGCGACCCTTTTCCTCCTTTTCCTTGGAGCGGATCTTCCCCTCCATGAGCCTCACCTCCTTGGCCACAGACGGACCCAAAGAGGGGTCCAAATCCAACACCTTAGCAAAGTCCGCTCGCGCCTCTGTCTCATTCCACACCGCGGCGTGAGCTTTAGCCCGCTTGTAGAAGGCCTTCACGTTGTCTGTACATACAAGATCAGAGCAAACCAAGAACAGCGGTAAACGAGGCTTTCTGTACAAGATGACAAAACAAAAACAACAAAAAAAGTAGAGAGGATAGTCACGTCTAGGTTCTAATGAACCTGCAGGATCTGAAACTCTCCAAAACAACATGTCACCGAGCAACGTTACAGTACACTTGTGTGACAGACACATGAACCGTGATGCAACTCAGCTGCTGTTAGTGACTACAAACAGTTTGTGCGGGAATCACCCGGTAACCTGAATAAATGCAGTAGAACAATCCATGTAAAATCTATTACGCTAGAAATTATACTATGCAGTGAATATAGTTACTTTCTGGTGGTGCTGTAGGTCCTCTTAGGTCTTCTTAGGCAGTTTGGCATAATTATTAAAAATGTATCACTGTTTTACTGCTAAAAACTGGGCTACATTTTTCATTGTGCTAACTACAAACTACAAAAGTCGCTGTAAAAATAAACCAAAGGGGAGAGACTAGTTTTTACGAATGCGGTATGCAAGAATTTCTGATCTGCAAACCGATCTGTCCACACGAGTCGGATCCAAAAGATTTTACACTGATTCACAAAATCGCACGTGAAAGATGACGCTTTGAAGGACGATGTGATGATTTGTTCCTGTTACTACAGATGAGTGATAAAAAAAAGAATAACAACACAAAGTATAAGCAAATATTGTGGAGGACACCACAGCAGCTTCAGTGAGCTTTGGTAGAGAATCTCTGAGCTCTACTGGAGGGATTGACACTATCCAGCCGCAAGATATTCCCTCATTTGACGTGTTCGTGATGATGAAAGCAGCAGCTTTCCCCCACATTCATTTTGTTTTTGTGTTTCACTCGTTTCCTAATTTAAAATCAATCCTAAATATTGCGCTCCCTGTTTGAACTCATAAATAATGGTAATCTGTGGTAGCAGCAAAAATGTTTCACCTCTGCTTGTACCAACAACAAAGCCATACCTTCATATTTGAAGAGCAAGGCGGTGCAGTGTTCGATGACTTCGTAGTACTGGCCCTGGAGTAACTGGCACTGACAGTAGTTGAGAAGCAGCGGCGTGATCATGTGGTCCAACTTCACCCAAGCTTCATCTCCAGGATGCTCCTGAAGGAAGAAACAAAAGCCACGAATTCTTTTAATTCCAATTTACTCAAGAACTAAAAAAAAAAAGAAAAAAAAAAAAGAATTTGATATTAATATATTCTTGCTTACAGTAATGAAATACAAAGTACTGACTGACACCTAACCTTCATCTGTAGATTTTTGAGACAGGCAATGCCATTGTAGTACTTGTCTGTGGCCTCCTTAATCTGTCCCTGTTTGAAGAGCGCGTTGCCATCCCCGTGGATCTGAGGCACGAGATCAAGTTTCTCTTCATCTGTCATTGCCCACACGTCCAGCTGGAACGACCCGGGACGAAGAACCTGAGCAGAGAGAGTGCAGCGGTAAATCTGTAGTTCTTCTTCGTAACACATACAAATTCTTCAGCGTTCACACTGTATAGTTTACTTTTTGAGTTTATTAGGCACAGCAGGAGTTGGAATGGAACTGTGGGCACTTCCCCCCACCCCCAAGTAATCTACCTAATTTGTACAAATGGAGCATTTTCCTATACATTACTATAAGTTCTGTGTTCACAGCACTACTGCTAAAAACAGCAGAAAATGTAGTACTTTAAACTCCACATTCATCTAACAGCTTTAAGACACTATTTGCTAAACAATTGTCAACATTTTACAATTTTCTTACATTTTAAAGACCAAACAGCAAATCGATTGGGAAAAAAAAAAAAAATCAACAGATAATGAAATAATTGTTATTTGCAGCCCTTCTTCTTCAGTTACATTTTTTTTAAAAGGCTCTAAAGAAAATGTTTATATTTACATTTATGTTCTAATTAAAATCGCAAGTAAGAAAAAAGGTATTGCTGGCAAAACTCTGGCATTGTGTTGGTTCCATGCTTAGCCCCGACTGCAATGATGTTAAACTCTGGTTTCGCTCCATCCTGCTCACCTCCAGCAGGTCGATGCTGAAGACCAGAGGCTGTGGACTGGCTTGAAGCTGGTCCAGGTCTTTGTGGCCCAGAGAGTGGTGGGAGTGGATCTGGGCAATGCCGCAGCAGTGCCTCTGACCTTCCAGAGGATCCTTACCAGCACTTATGTTTCTCAGGGACTGGGACACGAGCGGGTACAACGATGTGTGCTGACGAAATAGGAGGCAAACAATACAAATCAGCAGTGAATAAGAACAAGACAGCCGACCTATCAAGTACAGGATTTGCTGTTCACCAACCTTGGTGTCGCAGTTAAATTCTGCAACTTCGCCTTGTCTCATGGTGATGATGACTCTTTCCCACACAGCTAGTTTAAACTTCTTGCCCAGGATGAGCTCCATGGGTTTGCTACGCCCCCCCATAGTTCTGGAGTCATCCAGTACAGTGCCATCACACAGGCTGGTGCGGTAGTGAAAGATCACCTGGTAATTAAAAACAAAAAACAATATATATATATGTATATATATATATATAAAAACACAGACAAACTACTCGGTTAAAACGACTATTGCGACACTTCGCTTTAATGGTCAGGAGATCGATGCATGCTTGTTTATCCGGAAAAAAAAAAAAAAAGAAAGAGAGAAATCTGCACTTCTCGGACGGGCCTGGAGAGCGTCGACGCTCCATTATATTCTGACCACTCATAACGACGGAAAATTGATTGACACGGTTTACCGACGAATCAGAATTCACAAACACATACCATCCTGTCCCGCCCCCTATCTTTCTATCAGATGGAAGAAAAAAAAAACGGGAAAAATGGTGCCAGGCTAAAAAAACAACAACAACACACGAACCACAGCTAATATTGTATCACCGCGAAGAAAGCCAAAAGTCGCAAGCTTGTCCTATGTACGGACGAAAGGCATTTGGCGTCACATTAATCTTAACTAATTGAGCCCGGTGCGTTAGCAAAGACACCACCGCTGGTAGCATTAGCTCACGCGCATCGTCGCATTCTTTAGACTAATTTAGAAGACAGGACTCAAAACATTCAACACGTAACACTGTAGTTTTACCTTGGTCCCATTGGGGAAGGTCGACAGCTCTCCTTTACCAGGACTGACCAATTTCTTTCTTATTCCTTCTTCGAAAAGCTGGCGTGCCTCTTCCTCCATCCTTGACCCGAGTCTGAGCTCACGACTAGTGACGATGTTTGCCGAAGGGAGGTGTTTCGTAAGACTTCGCCTCGTCCTCGGGCGTCACTGCAGAAGCGACGACGAATAACCAGAAACAGTTTTAACACCTGTTGGAGGTTATTTTTTTTTCTCACAGCAGAAAAAAAAAAAAAAAAAACATCTGCCAAGATCTTTGCAGATGTGTTATTAAGCGTATTTTAAGAACTCGCTATGGAAAAACCCAAAGAAGACATATTTCTTAAAACACATTTGAAACAACAGTAGTAATGTCAAATAATCATAAATGTAAGTAATGTAAATTTTGCAATCAAGACTGTATTTTGTTTTCCTCCTGAAGAATGTTGAGCAGTGTCAGACTAATTGTTAATTTGACCAACAAGATTGTTGTCAAAACACATCATTTCTGGATGTGTTGTAATACTTTTGTCTGGTGTGATATAGCTCTGGTTCTTTTCTAATTGTTATACTTGTATATTATACTCTGTAAACCGATTTTTTTGTTATCTTTGTAATCTCTGTCTCTTTAAATTAAAAAAACAAACCCAAAAAAACCAGCATCAACAACAACTAATACAACATGCAAAATACCCAGTTTCTTTCTAATTCATGAGAATTCACATAATCAGGTCTTAGTCCACCGCACATTGGATTTTTAGTTTTTATGGGATGGCTCGTACATTTTTTTCAAAATGCACATCTCATTCTTCATCACCAATAGTAGAACATTAACTCGATTATAATTCAGGTAGCCCACTTGTGTGTAGGTTACTTAAGTAGTATAAAAACATAATAATTAAACTGGAATGAGCCATTCTGATGCCTAATGAGTACATTTTTATGTGAATGATTATGTACTCTTACCTTCGAACAGTGGTTAGTCCAAGACTTGTTGAATATTTTAATAGCTGTATTTCTACTTTTAATTAAAGGTTGGAATACTTTTATCATTCAATAGACAGCTTCACATGGTGGTCTGGATGCACATATCTTTCTGATTGGATAGAAAGTGTGCATTAAAACTATCTGCACAAAGACTCTCAAATCTACATTCAAATCCAAATCTAGACCCAAGAAAAGCAAAAAAAACCAAGTGAATATATTTATTCTTTTTTGATCTATGTAGGGTGAGAGCACAATAAATAAAATAAACTTTGCCTCTGTATTTGGCTTTGCAAGTTTTCGACTTAGCTGCAGGTTAGACACCAGCCCAGGCTATAGTTTGCAGCAAGGCATGATGTGCGCGACATTCAACTTTTCCTAATCGGAAAACTACTCACGCAAATTAAAATATACAAACATTTTATTGTAATTTCACAGTCATTATTCACACAACATGGAAAACACAGGCAAGACCAATTTCCTGTATACAGTGCATCCGGAAAGTATTCACAGCGCTTCACTTTTTCCACATTTTGTTATGTTACAGCCTTATTCCAAAATGGATTAAATTAATGTTTTCCCTCAAAATTCTACACACAATACCCCATAATGACAAAGTGAAATAAAAAAAAATTGAAATTTTTGCAAATCTATTAAAAAAAAAAAATAATAATAAAAAAAAAAATCACATGTACATAAGTATTCACAGCCTTTGCCATTACACTCAAAATTGAGCTCAGGTGCATCCTGTTTCCACTGATCATCCTTGAGATGTTTCTACAACTTGATTGGAGTCCACCTGTGGTAAATTCAGTTGATTGGACATGATTTGGAAAAACACACACCGTCTATATAAGGTCCCACAGTTGACAGTGCATGTCAGAGCACAAACCAAGCCATGAAGTCCAAGGAATTGTCTGTAGACCTCCGAGACAGGATTGTATCGAGGCACAGATCTGGGGAAGGGTACAGAAAAATGTCTGCAGCATTGAAGGTCCCAATGAGCACAGTGGCCTCCATCATCTGTAAATGGAAGAAGTTTGGAACCACCAGGACTCTTCCTAGAATTGGCCGCCTGGCCAAACTGAGTGATCGGGGGAGAAGGGCCTTAGTCAGGGAGGTGACCAAGAACCTGATGGTCACTCTGACAGAGCTCCAGTGTTGCTCTGTGAAGAGAGGAGAACCTTCCAGAAGGACAACCTTCTCTGCAGCACTCCACCAAGCAGGCCTGTATGGTAGAGTGGCCAGACGGAAGCCACTCCTCAGTAAAAGGCACATGACAGCCCACCTGGAGTTTACCAAAAGGCACCTGAAGGACTGTCAGACCATGAGAAACTAAATTCTCTGGTCTGATGAAACAAAGATTGAACTCTTTGGCCTGAATGCCAAGCGTCAATACTGGAGGAAACCAGGCTATATATATCACCTGGCCAATACCATCCATACAGTGAAGCATGGTGGTGGCAGCATCATGCTGTGGGGATGTTTTTCAGCGGCAGGAACTGGGAGACTAGTCAGGATGGAGGGAAAGATGAATGCAGCAATGTACAGAGACATCCTTGATGAAAACCTTCTCCAGAGCGCTCTGGACTTCAGACTGGGGCGAAGGTTCATCTTCCAACAGGACAACGACCCAAAGCACACAGCCAAGATCACAACGGAGTGGCTTCAGGACAACTCTGTGAATGTCTTTGAGAGGCCCAGCCAGAGCCCAGACTTGAACCCGATTGAACATCTCTGGAGAGATCTGAAAATGGCTGTGCACCGACGCTCCCCATCCAACCTGATGGAGCTTGAGAGGTCCTGCAAAGAAGAATGGGAGAAACTGCCCAAGAATAGGTGTGCCAAGCTTATAGCATCATACTCAAAAAGACTTGAGGCTGTAATTTCTGCCAAAGGTGCTTCAACAAAGTATTGAGCAAAGGCTGTGAATACTGATGTACGTGTTATATTTTCGTTCTTTATTTTTAATAGATTTGCAAAAAATTTGAAACGAACTATTTTCACTTTGTCATTATGGGATATTGCGTGTAGAATTTTGAGGAAAAAAATGAATTTAATCCACTTTGGAATAAGGCTGTAACATAACAAAATGTGTAAAAAGTGAAGCGCTGTGAATACTTTCCGGATGCACTGTACATACAGCAATGTCAGTTCGTGTAGTGGAAACATAGCCAAGGCACTGAGTGGTTGAAGTAGCAGTGGTCATTACAATGACAAGAAAAAAAACAACCATGTGACAAAATACAATTCATTTAAACATAGACAACAAAGAAATGCAGTGGATATGTAGTGTGGCATTAAAATGTCATTTTTCAAAATAAGGTAGGTAGAACAGTTTGAAGCCTCTTCTGCCACGGACAGCACAGCTGATGTATATCACATGGTACACTGGTGGAAACACAGGGAATGACTCTGTTATTGTCACCAAAACAAACTACGTGTTTACTGGGACCAAAAGTCAAAGTAGAAAGTAAAAAACATTGTAAGAACTAAGTGATCAATTTACCTCCAGGGATGAAGAGAAGAAATCCAGGTACAAAGAAAATAGCACTGGAAACACCTGTACAGACAGTTTCATTGGTTACAACCAGTCAGTCACCAACACTACGAGTCACCAATACTAATCAATTGAACCGTACTTTAAAGCAGTAGCTTGTGAGCCACTGGTTTAGTATGTGTTGAGCATCAGTTTGTTATTATTCACATAAAATAAGCTTATTCAGCTGGTTTGGTGGAGCTCAGCTTTGTGAATAAATGTTACAGTTTACAAGAGCTACATTAAAAGTTTTAAAGGCTTCAAAGGAATAGCTCGACATTTTGGGGGTTGATATGCTTATTTGTTTTCTTCCCAGGAGTTACAGGAAAAGATTGATACTGTTTTCTTTGTAGAGCAGTTTACTATTCGTCTTGGTCCGTTTGGCTTTGCACCAAGACTGGAAACGCATGAAAATATCTAGACCAGTTGTGTCTGAGGGTCGCAATGTTAACATGCTGTCACAATGTTTGGCTTTAGTTGGCCTGAAGAAAAATAATATGATTAATTTAACTGATTTATTATAATTATCTTTGTTTTATGCTCATTGAGGTGAATAAAGTTGCAAGAAATCCAAAAGCAATAAAAAAAAAAACTAAAAAAAACACTCTTCTAAGGTGGCCAAACAGAAACCTGTGGGATGGACAGGAAGATACTGTATAACTATAAATCATCAGCACATAGATGAAACTATATATTATGATTACTAATTATGTGGCCAATACGAAGCATGTAAATGCAGACAAGAATGGAGCCCTGAAATCGTACCTTGGGGTACACCGCAGAATGGCTTCTTCAAGGAAGATATGGGGTTTACAAGTTTGACTGATAATTGGCCATCAGAAATACATGGTTTAGACAACTGTAGACCCAAACTGCATATTGTAATGTCCTCGTTGATCTTAATCGAGTGTCGGTTCAACAGAAAACTTTTAGTTTAGGAGACTGATAACGCAGTAGGCAGAATGCTATTGCATTGCAATCAATAAACATGTTCGTTCCAGTTGTAAAAGGAAACTAGCAGGACGGATTGACTTTGACGACTAGATTGAAAAAGACATCTCTATCTCAATAAAGGAAGCTGCTGCTTCTTCACCACATCCCAAACTGTGTGTGTGTGTGTGTGTGTGTGTGTGTGATGGAAAAAAAGATTTGTCTCTTCCTCTTGTTTGCATTGTGGCTCCAGAAAGACTCTTCTGTTTTCTCACTTATTTGCAAGTGATTCCTTTTTGTTTTACTTTCCACATCTAATTGACGACTCCCCTTCTCTTCTCTACCATACGAAAGCAGATACAAAGGGAATGGGGGTGACTGTCAACTGTTTGTCACACTGTATGAAAGCTGCCCTACGAGGAGATCTGGGAGAACAGTGTGTTTGATGGTTTAGCAGGTACAATATTAAGGCAAGATAATACAAAGAGCTGCTAACAACAAACAAATATTTTTAGACTCCAATAAAACACAACTGTTGTAGATAGATAGATAGATTAGTTTCATTATATAAAGGTGCATTGTAATTTGGTTGTTTCATTTCCAATTTATTCATGTTTTTTGAGTTTGTAATTTTAAATTTTAAACCCCTGATTTGTGTACGATTAGGTAACTAGTTTATTGTGCTGGTAAAAACCATTTTGTCACGTTTTTTTCATATACACTTTCATCGGACTCACAGATTGTACAAATTCAAATAATCTAAACAAGAAGTGTTCGGCTACAAAGATGTAAACAGAAGAAGAAGAGTTTGACGGACAAGTCGACAGACTCATGCTGAAGCTCAGACAGTCTTGATGGACCAATCACAGCCCAGCGAGGATTGTACACAAAAAAACAAAAATAGTCCATCTTAACGGTTTCCTTCCTTACCTGCATTTGGATTCAGCTGTATGACAATACCTGTGAAAATAAGAGCTAAAAAGAAACGATATGAAAATACATCAGTGAGGAGGGGAGACAAACCAGTGCATTTAGAGAGCGTACAGAAATACTTTTTCTTTTTTTCATTAACTCTGATTTAATCTGTGGATCCTTGTGGGAACAAAGTTCACTGTGCAAAATGCCAAGGATGTCACTGACTGACACAACACTAAGCAAACTACATGGTGTAAAATTGCAAAACTGTTTGGAGAGATGCATTTGTGTTTAAATAATGGAGCATGTTCAGAGTTTCACAAAGCGCCTTTTATATCTATAAAAGACTGTATGCTTTTTCATTTTACCTTGTTAATCTGTAATTGTGTGTTTCTTCTTAGTTAAAACCATTATACAAGGGGAAATAATAAAAAAAAAAAAACATTTACAGTGAGTGGGAGTCATTACAGCCAGTCTTTATTATTGTGAGACTACAACAGTCAAAGTCCGTCACAATTATTACTTAAAGGCCTGATCGCAATTATTTGAGCTTATTGCAATTATTTCAGCTGACTGCAATTATTTAAGATGACTGCAATTATTTTGGTTTGTTGTTAAAATCGTTTACATTTATCTGTACAGTGACAGCTAGAACACACAAGTTCTTATTCCTATCACTATTTCTACGTTCTTTACTCTGGTTTGAGGTTTGACTGCCGCTCTGTTTATGACGTCTTTTTGTTGTGCCTACCTTTTATTCTATGGTTAATTGGTACATTAGTGAAGAATTAGCACCACCAGAGTACATTGCTTATTTTGATTATTGGTACCTGTTATTGAAAGTATTTTCATCATATATTTTAGTAATAAGCTTTGTATATTAAAGTTGATATTTATGTCAAATCTGTCTGGTATAATGTATTGTTTACAAAACCTAAAAGCAAACGGAAATGTAATTTTTATTTATATGTTAAATATAAATTAATATTTATTGTTCAATGCTGTTCCTCCCCGTTGTATCATTCAATTACAATATGGGCTTATACTATAATAGTGGCATAAAATCAACAGAAGAAGACAATTAAATCAGTGAACATTATTTGGATGACAAATTGTTGCCTTACAACAATCAAGAAAAAAATTCAAAGAAAACGTGACAAAAACAGGAGAAGACTGTTCTTTTTAAGAAAGCAGTAAAAGTACGGCAGAATATTTGATAGCACACAAACAGACTCACCAACTCCCGTGATGAGGAGAAGGAATGAAGCGAGAACAACTCGTCTGTTTTTCTTCACCAGCGGATGGGACACCCACCTGTTTGCAAAGTAATTCTGTTTATTTCGGTTTCTTTGTGTGTGTGTGTGTGTGTGTGTGTGTGTGTGTGTGTGTGTGTGTGTGTTTGCTCACCCGCAGCAGTGTGCTGAAAGCTGCGTGACAGAACTCAGGGTGCTGAAGGACCACTGGGAGCTGCAGTAAGACAGGTTCGCCGGGTCACTGTGAAGAGAGCAGAGACACACTCCATCTCTGGTTTAAAGACCAGGCAGGCAGAAAAAAACAACAACCCGGTAAAGGTACATCGAGACCCGCGTCTGTAGGACCCACCTGATTTTGAAGAAGTTATTGAAAGAGGAATTGCCACTGTAGCCCAAGGCGTCTTCATTTTCCAGATTCTACAGGTGACAATGGGCAACGGGTTAAAAACAGCGAAACGACAAACAACTTAAATCCCGCAGTCGGGTGGTGTGTACGGGCGTGTGTGTACCTGATACTTCAGGTTACTGTGTTCGGGGGAGCCGGCGGCAGCAGTCGAGGGATGAGTCTGAGGTTTAGAGAAACTCAGAGGACCAAATGTCATCTCTCCCTCTCTGTCCTTGTCTTTGCCCTTCCACCCCTCGGCCTCTCCATCCGAGACAACTCCCTCCTCGTCTCCGTCCAACACAAAGGCATCGTCGATAGTGAACTGCGTTGCCATGGTGATTGCCTCTTACACCCCGAGGACCTCCTGCTTGAAGCTCACTGCGGTGCAAGAGTAGAAATCCATATTTAACCTCAGGTCTGTGAAAGAAAAGCATCTCATGGTATCTTGTAAAGTTAACATCCATTGTAAAACAAGTTTTTTTTTTTTTTTTTTTGTATGGCAGGCCAATAGTACACGACATGTTGGTAATAAACTCGATACACTTTTTTTGGACTTTAGGTTGTCTTTTTTTTTTTTTTCTACTTAGCTTGTGTATTTCTCTAAACATTTAAAGTGCGCAAACATACCTACTAAATAAACTACTGAAATTAAACGGGAAATGCAGCCATAAAATCATCACTGAGCTCCTCGACTTTACCTACATATCAGAGCGGATGGGACCAAAGCAGACTACAACAAACCGGCAGCTAACTGGCTCTTTTGTCGGACCCTGCCATTGTTTGTCCGCTTTCCGCTTCTCGATCAGATGACCAGGAGGAAAACTTACTGTCTTAAGTAAATCTTTTTTTTTTTTTTTTTTTTATCTTCTCTCCAGCGAGGCGAAACTCGACTTCAAGTTGTTTAGACACGGGTCACATTGTTGTTCACTCTGTGACAAGTCTGTCTCCAGCTTTCCTGTAAATCTTTTTGTTGTTCTCCGGAGCGAAAAAAAAAAAAAAAAAGCTTTGGTAGAAGTTTGGACTCCTTTCTTCTTTCTTTAGCACCCGGCTTTCGATTGGCCACGACTGATTCCGCCCTAAAAGCTCTCTTCTGATGTCAGCCGGCTTAATCGAGTGTCGGTTCATCGATCGGCCGCTAACTTTAGGTTACACGAAAGACTTTCAAGCAGATGAGTGTCAGTAATATAACACCTTGAAAATGTCCTTATAGTTCAAAAATGTACTCCAGTGAAACAGCAGGACTGTCAGTGATTAAAACGTCTAAAAGTAGAGAAACTGTTATTCTTTATAAACTATTATAGGTTTTAAGATGGGGATCGGGTTGAGTGGGAAACTTTATGGTTTATTTAGGCATATAGCTAATGTGAAAGTGTTAATAATAATAATAATAATAACTATCCTTATGTGTGCTGAATGTATGCTGGATATAAACAGAGGTCTTCTTTAGTGTAATCACATCGGTGATTAAGGTGTCACTTTTAAAGCAGCCACACCAACCAAATAAATGCAATAAGGTTGGTTAATTCAATTCAGTGTTATAACTACTTAACATAACCTTACAATAGTGAGGAACTGTTAGACAAATTACTCAAGAGGCTCAAGGACACAGGGGAGTCATCAATTAGATGCAGAAAGTAAAACAAAAAGGAATCACTTGCAAATAAGAGAGAAAACAGAACACTTTCACACTCTACTAAATCACGACCGTTTGCTGTCCTTGCTCCTAAATGGTGGAATGAGCTCCCCACCGACATCAGGACAGCAGAAACTCTGTACATCTTCCGCCGCAAACTAAAAACACACCTCTTCCGACTTCACCTTGAACAGTAGAACTTTAGTAGCACTTAAAATAACACTTACTGATAGCACT
This sequence comes from Embiotoca jacksoni, assembly GCF_022577435.1. NCBI lineage: Eukaryota > Metazoa > Chordata > Actinopteri > Embiotocidae > Embiotoca > Embiotoca jacksoni. Next base: position 6,535,339 of record NW_027185392.1, on the reverse strand, counting down.
TTGTAGTTTGGCTTTCTTGAAGAAATTGTATTTTCTCGATTCCTGTTGTTCTGGGTTTTGTACCCCTATGGTTGAAATGCACTTATTGTAAGTCGCTTTGGATAAAAGCGTCAGCTAAATGAAATGTAATGTAAAAGAGACTTTTCGGAGCCACAATGCAAACAAGAGGAAGAGACAAATCTTTTTTTTTTTTTTTTCCATCAGGAAACCAACAATTCAACAATTGCAACATGAGCGACAGCTGGAAGAAAAAAAGAAGTCCCTTTTATCAGGGAAAAAACAGAAAAGATCGTAATGTTCCGCACAATTTCAATTAGTTCTATGAAGTGAGAGTAAAGTGAATCAAACTGGTTTGGGTCAATATCCTCTCATATGGATAAAACACTAAACTTGATAAAAAAGAAAGAAAGAAAGAAAGAAAAGTAGCTAAATTCGGTAAATCCAATAACACTGCTGAATGATGGATGTCCGCAAATGTAACACTGTTTTCTGCTAAGTTGTATCTTTCGCCCACTATGTCCTTGTCTGTACCCCACACAACCCTTGACAAAATCAAATTACGTAATACACTTCAGGCAAAAACATTTTATAATGCAAATTGGAAAGAGCTCAAGTGGAACTGCTAATCTAACTCCATCTAATCATTCCCATGTTTCACCTGTCCAGATTGAGTATAAACTAAAACCCTGATCCCAGAATAGTTGAAATATCATGTCTTTTTTTTGTCAAAATAAGTGTAATGAAGGCAAAACAAATACGAGAATACAAATCTTTGCACTTAGTATCTGTTGCCAGCATGTGAAATCATGTGATTTCCAGCAAGTCAGAGGAGCTCCATTATGCAAACAAACATCTCTGAACCATCAATCGCAGATGAGTCATTGTTAGTTGCTGTTCGGAGAAGCAGACAGTCAGAGGTGATTAATGAAGTGAGCTGTGGTCGAATGTTGGAGAAATATTACTGCTAAAAACTTGTACAATTACTGGATTTGGACACTTGCAAACTCTAGAGGTGAGTTATGCATTATTTTGCTGATGTTTTTATTTTTATTTTTTATTAATCACTTAACTGAAGTACTATTTTTTTCAGTGCACTATAATTATAAACATCTATATTTTATCTTCTGATGTTTTGGGGATTAATCTTTGATAAACTTAATGCAAGTGGAAGCTGTAGATGAACGATTTCACTTTTACAGTTTTAGTGGTGGGGAATTGCGCCACATATTGATCTTTTCTCTGGCTTGGGGCCATATTTGTTTTGAAATCTTCTCTACTTATTTCCTCCCTTTGCAGATGAAACGACAGGCCACACTCTGCCTCCTGCTGCAGCTCATTTTTGAGGTAAACCTGGGAAATGTAATCATCTCTTTATGGCTCAGGCAGAATGTTTACTTGTATCTTCCATAGACATTCATTGGTTGACAAGGGCACTTAAACCTCATCCTTTCTGACTTTTAAATTTGCTTTTCATCTGATGTTTGATATTCTATTCCTCTGGTTCAGCTTTCTTCATGTACACATCTCCTGGTGACACCGGGTTCGACTTTAGAGCTGCCCTGTCTCTCATTCCAAACGGACTTCTCTGGAGCTGATATCACCTGGAAATTCAATGGTCCTTTTACGTTACATGTTTTCACTGTATTGCAAATGTACACCCACACATATATACATATTTAATTTGATCCCTTTTTTTTTTTACATACAGGTAACGATATTAGTTATGGTGTTCAGTCACCTGGCTCAGCTACAGTTAAAAACAACGGCATGTACCTTTCCATATCCCCTGTATCTGCTGTCAATGAGGGCGAGTACGTCTGTTTGGTAAAGGATAACATTATGGAGATCATAAGAACATACAACATCACAGTTACTGGTGAGACAGTTCTCTTTGATCATTCATACATGCAAAGTCTGTTTTCAACACGATCACAGTCGAGCATTTTGAACATTTATAACATATATTTGTAATGTTTAAAAAAAAAAATGTTGCGCCGAAAAAAGTTTGAAATGTTTGTTTTTTGTTTTCTTCCTGCAGCATTGATTGGCTACACCATTAAAGTGCCTGAAGGCTCCAATGTGAACCTGCCGTGCTATTTCTCACCTTCCAGCCAAGTCAAGGCCAATGCATTGTGGTTCAAAGGGACAGACGTGGGAAGGAGAATAAAGCTGAATATTGAGAATGACTCCACAGATGGTGACAAAAAACTGGAGCTGCTTTATCCTCTTGACCAGGACCAGACCATCATACTCAAACACACCGGTATGGAGGACGCTGGAACTTATCACTGTGAATCTGCAGAGGGAGAGAAACTCAGCACTATAACCATTATTGTCGAAGGTAAGTGGCAAACTTCTCCCGTACTGCATGTTTAATAAAATAAATGCTTTTTGGAAAATATTTATGCAAGTGCTGAAACTGAATCACGCTAAATTTACATTAAAGGCTTTTCAGATTAATATTAGTGTAAATAGTAAACGTAGTAAATGAAACAGTGAACTAAATAAACATTTCACTTTCTGTTGAGGTCTTGATATAGAAGCTGTAGTTTTTGATCTTGTGTTTAATCATTTTTTTTCAGTTACTCCTACCTTTGCCCCTCACTCATGTGAAGGCTTCACCACAGCGTGGGAGCCCTGCCAGGACGAGAACAGTCGTACAGGCGAACCCACGCTGCAGGAGTCCATGACAGAGTTCGCTATGCTGCTGTATTCTCACCTCAAAGAGTTATATCCTTCTAACAACTTGCTCTTCTCTCCTGTCAGCATCAGCGGGGTGCTCTCCCATTTGTTGTTAGGTAGGAAAATTAACAACAACAACAACAACAACAACAACAACAAAAATCAAAAACTTTGGCTGCTTTTATTATTTCGTAAACTCTTAAGTGTTATCAAATTAAAGAATAAGTAAGGTGATATTTTATAACTTTTTTATTGTCAGAAATAATTAAACTGCGTGTGTTAAAGCTTATTTTGCTGTGCCTTTGACTGACTGTTGTTCAAAAGCTATCAAAAACACATCAGGAAGCTTCACTGCTGCACTGGCTGAACATGTTTCTTTAGTGAACATGGGCAATGTTGTCTGTTTTCAGTCAATCACACAGAGAATCCTGCTGCTGTAAACGTTATTAACCAAATCTGTCTTTGGAAATAGTTCCCAACAAAGCCAATACGTTATTAGTGTTTGTTTTCCCATCTGTTTTAATATGATCTAAATTAGATAATATGTTAAACATATTACATGTCATTACATAAATGATCTTTTTGTAAAATTTGGAAACAATGACTGTTTTCATATATTTACATCCTAAGAAGGAACAAACAGGCTTAAAGCTGGAGAAGTCTGGAACTATCAAGAGAATAATAGATAACGACACCCTTTAACATTCTTCAGTCAAATAAGCACTCGCACACAAGAGCCCTGCCAGGAAAAGAAAAAACTTTGATAGGACTTGGAAGTTTGATAAAAACCCTTTCTCACTTTGAAATGTCACATGTCAGACATAAATTGCAGTTCATACCACTGTAACGTGCGCCACTCTCCATGGTATGTCTTTTTTATTGTTCTGTTTCTTCAGGTGCCAGGGACAACACCCGCAGAGCCATTGAGAGGGCCGTCTGTGTGCCTCATGACTTCCACTGTGTTCATTTCCAAATGAAGAAGCTGAGAGAAAAGTTGGCCAGCTCTTTGCAAATGGCTTCTCAGATCTACTACAACCCACGTATTACTATCACAGTGAAATGCACAAAATAACCAGACAATAAACTGCAGTAAAGGAGAATGATTCAGAAATGTAGTGCAGACATAGCTGAAACAATTTCTGCAGCTCATGCTGGTTTCTCTGTTCTCTTCTTCAGAAATGAACCTGAGTGAGGCCTTTACTCAGCAGTCAATCCAGTTCTACGAAGCGGAGCCCACCAAGCTGCTGGAAACCAGTGAGGAAAACGCACAAATGATCAACAGCTGGGTGGCAAATAAAACCAAAAATAAAATCACACATTTGGTTGACTCCTTATCTCCCAGTACCCAGCTGATCCTGCTCAACGCTGTCTCCTTCAGTGGTCAGTAGTGTGTGTGTGCTGAAGTGTGAGTATGAGCAATTGGAAATAGCGGGAACTGACAAACTCTGTGTGCATACTGTATGTGCATCAGGTCAGTGGAAGGTCAAGTTTGAGCTGAAACCCAAGAAAGGACTTTTCACCAAACTGAATGGTGATATGGTGAAGGTGCCTATCCTCTATCACCAGAAATACATGACGACTATGATGTACGCTGTCGAGCTAAAGGCACAGGTAAGTGGCAGCCATCTTAAACCATTCATTCACAAAGTACACAGCTAAGAGTGTTTGTCCGAATCCTATCCAGACCGTTCTGCCACTAGATCAACACAGACAGCCACTATTTGCGAATGTTATGGAAAATACAACAGGAAACAAGTGTGTTAATATAAAAAGATAAAAAGATTGCTTTTTTTTCCATAAAATATTCAAACACATTAGGTGCAGCAATCGCACCCAGGACAGCCAAAATGTCCAAAGATAACCTGACGAGGGGGCGAGAGACCGCCTGAGATGAAGGGTACTTTAAGCTACTAAAACCCAAAGCTCAACAGTTGCCACTTGTGTCAAAATTGATTAAAATATGCATAAAAATTCCAACTAAAGTAAAACTAACAGAAATATTAGCAGCAAGTATTAAAAGTAAAAGTACTGGTTTGGTCCCTCTGACTGATTTATTATTATATATAACAGAATTCGAGGATTATTGTTGACGCATCAGTGTGTAAGCAGCATGTTGCTGTTATAGCTGCTGCAGGTGGAGCCAGTTTGAACTACGAAGGTTGACAACAAAATTCAGAGACTGCTCCTGTTGTGCGCGAACCTTGACGTGCACAGAGCACCGAGAAGCTGTAACTTCTGTGACCTGAGTTACAGAAGCTTTTTATTGTCAGTGGTCCAGGTGCATCTGCAATTCTTTACGTACCTAAACAAGGGCCTCACATCAAAGTCTGTGTCAAACATAGACCTTGGAAATGGTTCAGGAAGCCCGGAATACAATAGAACAATGACCCTGGGAAGGTGTTTTGAGTCACAGCGTATTGAAAATGCACAACTTTCTTGGCCACAATAACATAGTCCTCACTTCCAACCACATCAGGATTTGGCTTCCTGACACTTCTTTCTGTTCCCCAATAATTTATTATTGTGTTGTTTCACTCTGTGCACCATTCACGTGTAACAGGAGCAGTCTCTGAACACTTTTGATCCACCTTTCTTCTTGTCTCAATTTAATCTGAAGGGGTGCACTATGTCAAACTGTGGATTTTCTTTTATATTTTGCCAACAGGTGGCGAAGTTTGCTCTCACAGGCGACAGCAGTCTTTACATCCTGCTGCCTCGCTTCAACAAAGCGACTGACCTGCAGCAGTTGGAAGCGAGAATGACAGACACAGCTGTGCTCCAAATGATAGAGCAAATAAAAGCAACATCTCCTCAACAACTCGAGGTCACTTTGCCCCAAATCAAGCTGGATGTCCAGCCAGACATGAACATGCTTCTCAAGAAATTAGGTTTGCTCATGTTCTATGTTCTTCTCTGTCTGTCAAACTCAAATTCTTCTTTTGAAATAGGCTAAATGCCACACATGCTTTCAGATTGTATACCATGAATAGAGACATTAACCAATTTAATCCAAAGTGTTTTCTTGCAGTTAGAGTATATGAAATGTACTTCTCTAACAGGCACATTTTTAATTTTTTAATTTTATGTTGTTTCAGTCACTGAATACTTTTTACTTGGTCACAATATTGACCTTTAATAAAAACCTCTTTGCTCTAATGAGCACCCTTGCTTTTCCCCCCCTAACAGGACTGTCATCACTCTTCGAGGGTGGTAACCTGTGTGGCCTCTACGCTGAAGACGAGTTGGTTCTGGACGATGCCAAACACAGGGCCTTCCTTGCGCTGACCGAACAAGGAGTTGAGGCGGGCGCCGTCACCAGCATGTCGTTCTCTCGCTCCTTCCCATCCTTCTCTGCCCTGCGGCCCTTCGTCATGTTGCTGTGGAGTGACCAGGCTAACGTGCCGCTCTTTATTGGCAGAGTGACTGACCCATGAGAGAGAGGGAGAGAGAAAAGAGGGACAGGAAGGGAGAGTGGAGATGTAACAGGGGCAAAATGGGCAGGAAAGATGTTGTTCACAAAGTCTGCCTCAAGATCTTTTTGATAATTTCCTGAAAATTAAGTAGCTTTTTAAAAAAAAATTGACATAAAACAATGTTAGTTTAGCGTCAGTTTTTCTTCAAGTAATCAGTTTACAAAAACATCTACAGGCTCGGATCATATGGATTGTCTTCAGAGATGACGATGATGAATAAACACATATTTACACATCACATATGCCGCCTGTCTTGTGTTTTTGAACAGTAACACATAACATGGATCACATGTCATTCAAAGGAGGACAGACGACCACTGAAACAGCTTCGATTTATTTTGCGAAGTAGTTACACAAACCCACCACAGGATGGCAGCCATACTGTGCGGTTGACATTGACAGTGAATACACAGGGACTGCAAGAGTGAAATCCCATCTAATTCCCATCTCAGCCCTCCTGCATCATTACCACTGATATCAATTTAAGGAAGACAAGTGTCAAAGTTGTTCGTTAAAGCAATAGCTCGCTTGGTAAAGCATAGCAACTGAGCGAAAAAATACCCTGAATCATCGTATTCACAAACAAACAAATACACGCTGATGGTGGGAGACTGAATGGATGGCAGAGACTGTAAACACATCACCATTCAGAATGATCAGCTAAGGTTGCACTCTATTATACAAGCTGATGGTGACTGCTAAACATGCAGTTGTATTGCAGATAAAATGATTACATAAGCGAAGCGGGGTCAATAGACAAGAGTCAGAAAATGATGTGGCTGTAAACAAAACCAACAGATCCAGAGACAGGAAAGAGTAACCATCCAGCCAGTAATGTGAACTCTATTTGATCACAATCACCCATCCAAGCCACAAACAACACACTGAGTATTCCCAGAAATGCATCCCTAATGCCTGGATAACATGATAATGTTGTTTTGGTTTGATTATCTCACTGCTGACGTTCTGGGAGTTTTAATGTGCATAGAGAAAGTACAGAATAAACCCACCCTCCTTTCCCAACCCCTCTTGTTAAAGTCATTTAAGATCTAACTGAAAATGTGTTTAGTATCATGCTTTTAATGTCCAAGCCCTTTTTATGCTGAGCCTAATACACCACCGAAAGATCAATTTTTTTGCAGTCAACAATCAGACATTCACAAGGTTGTCGAAGGACACCAAGAATATGAGCAGCCAGATCGATTCAACAGTTAGAAAACTCCCGGAGGCCACTGATCGACTGTGGGTGTGCTTTTGTGGACAAGCTTTATGGCCCGGGCTGTCGTGACAGATGAACCGAGGGACGACATTAGATATGCTGTGGCAGGCATTTAGACGATTCATCGACAAGTTTTATATACCATCAATATGCAGACATGTGCATCAAGATGCATAACATCTCATAACATGTAGGTTAAAATGTGTGTGACCTAGTGTAGTTTCTCAGTATCTCGGACTCTGTGTGTCCACTGAGGGCGGGAGGGGGCTCTATTCTCTACGTCTGTATTTCTACAAACTGCACAATTTCCCTCAGCAGGAAATCCTGTGTTTGACAGACATGGATGTACAGTCCCAGTGGTCTAGTGTCTTGTCCAGAGGATAAAATACTGTACCGTACAAATGCTGCACAAGACCTGTTAAATGATGGGTGTTAAGTAATGGGATTAATGGACAATATATCACAGCAATGACTCCATCTGATGGTTAATGTTAATTTCAGCCTCAATTTTTATTCAATTTCTATTCTCTTTAGATCCTTAGACTGAGAGTTTGGCATGTAAAGCATTGGGCAGATGTTTTTACACAGATCTGTGTGTAAATTCGATGGAAGAACATGCTGCTTCATGTGTTTCTCTCTTTCACCAGACCAGGAGTTACTGTGGTAAAGTCAGTTGAACCCAGTTGTCACGCAACAAACTAAAGTTGCAAGGAGTACTTCACCAAGCAATGTCTGTCTGATGGGGGCTTAACCTTCAGCCTTTCATCTGGAAAGTCAGAAGTTATCTATCGAGATATATTCCTCTCTTAGAGTTGCTCTGTGACTGTCTGGCAGTGGAAGGAGAGAGATGGCATAGCCCTGGCACACATGACTGACAGTTTGTCAGTGTCCTTCATCCAGTAACTCTCACACCACTGAGGCCTGCGGTGGTAGCAGAGGATTTCTCTCTTGTACGCCTCTCTTGACCATTTTTTTTTTTTATATTTCTTCGCACCTCTGTGCTTCTGAAGTTGGGTGGAGACACTTTGAATGGGGCGTGATGTGAGTACAGATAAACAAACACTGCACAGACAGAAAATGTAGGCACTCATTTTCTCATAGCCCTCATGCACACACACACAGACACACAAACGCTCACACACACGTCTGCTGACACATGACTGTCTGATAGGAAGGTGGATAGACAACCACTGTCACTCAAAAGACAATGAGAAGACATAAGAACACTGAAAAGGTAAAGGTACAAATCCACCAAATGGATCATTTTGTGCTTTATAATATGGTGTGTTGTTTTGCATCAGAACGACAGCCACTAAAATAGAGACCTATCATGACCCGTCAATAACACCCCCACCCCTGTAACTATGTACCACATTATGAGTCACAGACCCTGTTTACACCTGGTATTTTCAATCGATCCTGATCCGTCCTGGAGTGACCGGATCACAAGTGGCCAGCTTTAAGATGTCTTTTCACATCTGGGATCATCATGCGTCTCGAGTGATCGGATCTCACTTTCCTTCTCTACATGCAGATAGACACGTATTACACAAAAATATTCAAGTAAATGAGCACAAGAACACAAACAGAAACGGAAGGAGATGAGTTTTAGCAACAGACATTGATCAGCCGTCTGTTAGAAATTTCTGATGTATTTCACGTTTGCAGATGTCTGAACACAGTTCAGTGAGTTTGTAATTCTCAAGGTGAACTGTCAGGACCCTCTCGGTTCAGGTATGATTACTTAATTGTTTGAAGCCTTGAGTAGCAGCCTGTGTTTTAAATCACATAACAGATGCTTCTTTGCAAAAGTTTGCAGGTAGATCAACAATTGGGGCTGCGCGAAAGAGGGGAAAAGATGAAATATTGAATGGAGGAAAAATAACACTGCTAAAAAACTGTGGCCACATGCGTCCCAGACCACCCTTGAATGTGGCCTGAGCCGATCGGATCTCAGTGCATCCTGGGTGCATTCATTCCTGAACTTTAAGCAAACCACTTGTGATCCGAACACTCAAGGAAGGATCACATTGGCTCTTGATGTCAGGTGTTTACAGGGTCAAAGGGTGCACATACTGTTGGGCACTTCCACTGAATGAATTTTGAGTACATTAATCTCAAATCTCTTCATCAAGTGTAAATTTGAATGAATATGAGCCACTTCCACAATACAGTAAGGTCTAAAGCACAATTTTGTGAGTATTGTTTTGTTACGCCACCACTTTAATGAGGACATTGTCACAATTTGGTTCACCTTGAAAAAAAATGGATTCAGATTACACCTTATCACTAATATTAGTGTGAATATTTAAATATCATACTAATACTTTGTGCTGTATTTACTGGCATTATATGACAAATTTTTACTTTTAACAATATTATTATTGCATTTTTTATTCTTTGCTGTTATCACTGCTTTACTTGGACTCGTTACTTGAACTTGTTATCAACTATCGTTCAATGACATAAATGTGTGTGTGTGTGTGTGTGGTAGTGCATATATGTCTGTGTGTGTGCTTGTATGCATGAATGTCTTGTATAATCTAGTCCGGTTTGTCACTGCTCGGGGCTCCTTGCTGTGTGAGCGTATGCCAGTACTCGACTTTCTTCCCTTTGTTTTTGAGACACTCGAACCAGTGTTTGAGTCTCTGTCCGCTTGCATTGATGCCCAGCTCCACTCCACCTGCAACCACAAAGGGAAAAGCAGAAACGGAGGAGAGTCAAGAAGTGATGGGAAATTGTCAGTTGGTGAGAAGGATGGGTGACAAAAGGAGACAGAAAGCCCGTTCATATCTGGTATTAAATCTGTCCCGGATGATCCGATCCCAAGTGGACAGCTATAAGTACGCCTCTTTTTAATGTGCAGACAAGGATAAATTTATGACATATTTTACATTCTTAAATGTCCAAACACAGTTCAGTTTTAATACACAACCTAACAAATCGGGCCTGACCCAATCACATCTGTTCAGCGTCTGATTATTCAATTATTCCATATTACTTGTTTGAGAGGGTTGGGCTCTGCTCTGCGGTGAATAACTGAACTGTGCAATGTGGTACAGTTCAGTTATTCTCCTACTTTCTGTGTCAATGGTATATCTCTATTGCTTACAAAATATTACAAAATGTTTATACTGATGAATCCAAGCATGTGTAGCAGTTCACTGTTGTAGCTGGAAAGTTTATTTTACCTACTACTTTATATATATCTTTGTGTTTTAAGCGAGTGGTTCCAAACCTCTAGAGATTATTCCCTTTCACATGTGTATCTTTCTTTCTTTTTTTTTTTTTTTTTACTTTTCTCTTTTTCATTTTTCTTTGTAAAATATTGGATATGTTTAGCCCTGGATTGGCGAGCTGTCCAGGATTTACCCAGCCGGTACCTGTTCAGGACGATGGATGGATGGATGGATGGATGGATGGATGGATGGATGGATGGATGGATAGATGGATGGACGGACGGACGGACGGATGGAATAAACCATCTGAAACATTAAGAGGGACAGCTGTCTTTGGTAGAGCTGCTTACGACTCTCCCTGGAATGTTACAAGGCACCAAAGAGGACACTAAACAGTCATTTTCATATAATTATTTACCTGAAAAATAGCAAGTAGTCACAGTTGTCAGATAAATGTAGTGGAACAAAATATTTCTGTCAGAAATATTGTGAAGTATAAACGCAGAGTGGTATTAAATGTAAAATACCTCAAAACTGCCCTTAATATATTTGAGCAAAATAAGTCTCCACAACTGGAGGCTTTTCAGAAAAAGACACATAAGTCATTTTGTTTTCTTGTTAAAATCCAATATTTAATAATATGTAATTGAGCTCAGGCACTAAGGTACTATATAACAACATCCATGCCAATAAAGATTATTTGACAGACAAACAGACGTGGGAGATGAATTCCTCCAGGCAGAGAGAAGGAGAAATTGAAAGGTATCTGGAGAATTGCAAGCAATAGAATTTCAAATGAAGAATGATTTATTAAAAGAACACCGGTGCTGGATGTGCTGAGTGCAGGGAGTAAATATGCAGAGAAACAGGATATGAGTCAGGTGAAAGTGAGTGGAGGTGATGGAGGCGTTGGAGGAGAGTCAGACTGTAAGACAGAGAAATGCAGGCGGTTGATACATCGAGGTTATTACAAAGCCATTCCCTTGGCTGTGATTGCTCAGTTAATGGAGCGTGCGGTTTTTAACAGTATTTTGGCAATGCTGAATTCGAACAGCGCCTTGGAAAATGACAGCCGCAAGGCTTGATTGTTGATCTGCAACTTATCTGAGCTCGGCATTGAACCCTGCCTGAGACTGTGCCACTGGGGGGATAGGAGCAGCCTTTCAGTGTTTCATAGCCTGGATCCTCCTGAGCTATCCTCCCAAACACAGATACGCTACTTGTAGAGCAGGCCTAAACCTGTTGACAGAGTTTCGATAGGATAATCACGCACGACACTTTATCAACCTCCACCCCTCTGACCCCACAGCACTCCCACCATCTCCGAACGAAGATCGATGGAGCGCTCCTTGAGCCTGCGGGCTGCTACTGACAAATGAATAGTCAGCCATCCTGACACTCGCCGGGCGACGGAAGAAGGATGAAGGGCAGGAGCAACAGGCCATGACACAGATAGAGGTGAGGCTGACACACAAGCTGTTAAGCAGGTGTGAACCAACACGGGCACAGGTTTAACCCTGTTCTCTCTGTGCTTAACCCAACCGGCAGATAAATCCGTGGGTGTGGTCAACCGAGCATCTAAGAGCCATAGATCTGAAGAAGTCAAAATGCATCGAACAACGTCACTGCTGAGCATCTGCATCTCCCTCTTCCTCTTCCCACAACTTTCCCATCCTTTAGGGGGGCTGCAGACAACAATTTTTCGACACGGGCACATCTTGCATACCCACATTAATTATCAGACTTATGAATTCAAAGGTCATGGTCTCATCTGTGTACATAAAAAAAACTCTATTAACACTTAACGCTGTGAACACAACCGGTACAGATGAAGCGCCAATTAAATGATCAGCAGACCTGGGAGATGTGCAAATTAGTTGCAATTGTCTAACAAAGATTTGTGACTTGCCTGTGAGACATGAATAGAAACTTTTGACTCAAGAGATTTGACTTGAAATTGTCTTGCTTCGCTTCAGGCATGACTTGATTCTCTGCTGATACCAAATCCACTTCAACTCTGAGTCCCAGTTTTGATATCAGTTTCCTGCACTAAGGTATAAAGATTTAAATGGAACTAATTGAAATTATTTTATATGTAATGTAATATGAGGCTGACACTAAAAACAGAGCCAGCGGACCTGTGGACTGTGACTAAATAAATAAAAATAACTTGTATTATGTCATTAATAAAGAAATTGTATTGACTGGCTGATCCCTGATCTGCTTCAGGTGAGTGTTGGTGCCGATACTCATTTACTGAATCAGCTCATCGCTTCTTGAGACTTGATTTGACTCGTCTCGATTAGGCATGTCACAATTACTACATAAATTATAAATAATTTTTACCAATTATTTTAATAGATCACTTTGCATAAACATTCATCTGTATAGAAACAGCTGGATGAAACTAACAGAAACGTGATATTCCCATCACTCTTTCCACATCATTTTCCATATTTAAAGGATTCACTGGTGCTCTTTTAATGACATCACGTCAGTGCACATCTGTTGACATAAACATCATTGATATAGTTGCAAAACCTAACACCACAGCACCACTGTGGCCACATTTTGGCTTCAATAAAGTTATAGGTTCTAATATTCAATTCCAATAAATGGCTCTTCGTCTTTATCAGGTGTATATGTGTTATTAATCTATGATTAGGCTTACACTTAAATAGTGCCATAAAATGAATCATAAAAGACAATTAAATCGTTATTTACAATTACTTGAATGACAATGAATTGCCAGCTAAAACTTCATCATTGTGGCAGCCCCAGTCTCAATTGACTTGAGGCTCTTTGATCTAAAAACTTAAAAACAGCTGTGGTATTAATAATGTCTCTCAGGTTTGATAGTAGCTTTTTGGAGTTGTGTTATGCTTTCTGTAAGGTTTCACAGTTTTCCTGTAAGATGACAGAGGCAATGTGAATGTAAAATATAGCACATCTAACTCAAAGTCAGAGGTTTAGATTTGATTTCTGGTGAAGATGAAGTTTCCTGTGTATCCTTATGTCCTGGTTGCTTCTTCAAGTTATCCACTTGATTTATTGCCTGAGGTTTTTTGTGCACTTGAGCCCTCAGATTTGCTCCTCATAGTTCAGTTTTCTCCTCCATGTATCTATAACATCTCACCTTTTACCATTTGACAACCGCTATATATTCTACCAAGCCTATTAGCGTGCTTGTTATTTCTCTCACTCTCTCTATTCACCATTGCACTGGGATTGCGCTCGCTCGGCCTCTTTATCATCTCGTTTTCTTTCATTCTTCTCTTGTCTCTGTCATTTTTCTCCAAGCCCCAATTAACATAACTGGCAGGCAGCTGTAGCTAAACCTGTAATGATAATGGTCAGGGGAAAGGCTGTTATCTGAGGTTGTATGTTAGACTGATGGCCTTTCCTCCCAGCAGGGCTAATAACTCACTGGGCTTATCTAAACAGCGGGTGTCTCTCTCCAACATACCCACCCACCCAGTGCCTCACACACACACATGTGCACACACACATTAGACAAATTTAAATGCTTTGATCTAGGGGCCTTCAAGCTCACTGGGTGGTAATCCATTCTCACTGTGCCTCCCCACTAGTTCTCTATCACTCCTTAAGCTCCCATGCGCTCCATTGCCATGATATACACACCAGGCCATGCCAAAGCTGTTTAGCAGTCTGATGAAGCTGCAGCCATATGATGCGCCAGGACCATGAAAGATGTAGATCCAGAGAAAAAACGTCTTCCCTTTTTATGTTTCCCCTCCGTTTCCTGCTCCACTCAAACTCTTCTTTGCTCGCTCAGTCATTCCCCTCAAGTCTCATAATTGCCCCTCATCTCCCTGCCTTTTTTTTTTTTTTAAACTCCTCTCCACCCACGCTCGGCCTGGTTTTTATGTTTTCTTCAATTGCTCCGCTTTCATTTATTTAAACAGTCTGCCACAGTCCTATTCTTTGCTGCTGCTGCTCTCCTCTCCACTCCTCCCCTCCACACTTCAGTGTTTCTTAGCCTACCTATGAAGTCGTTGCTCATTCCCAAGTCGTAGTCCCATACAGAGATCTCCAAGGTTTTCTTCGCCAGCTGGTCAAAGGGTAGTTCATATGAAAACTCCTATACAGGTGGTGCACACAAGAGCATATTTATATCAATGACTCATAAATTAAAGATTGAAAGGAATTCCTTATTTAGTACATTCTCTGATGCTGCGAGCGCATGCAGGAGGTGACAAACTTTAAGGCTTTACACTGCTCGGTAGAAGAATGACAGTCGTACCTCATTGAATTCAGGATTGAGAGTCTTTTTCTTCACCGTGGTCTTGTACTTGGACTTTTTTCCCATATCTGGCTGTAAGATTCTGAGACAGAGTGAGAAAAAAAGAGAGAAAGAGACAAAGACATCAACTCATTGTGACCTTGTGAACTTTTCTGGGCATTTTCAACCTCCAGATAAGACAGTTTTCCAAGAGTAAGATGAGAAGGTTGATAACTGTCTCATATCTTTGTTAATACAGCCAGTATCAGATCAGTTTAGCTTCCCATAAAGGCTGGGGACAGATGCAACATAGCTAACACTTCAGTTTTTGATTAACACACAAGAAACAACATGTTGGTTGAACTTTAGAGGTGGTGGAAGGTGGATCTTGTTTCCTAGAGACAGACCCAGGTTATTTGTTTCCCCGATTCCAGTCTTGATGCAAAACTAAGCTACTCGATTAATGGCTTCATATTCACCAGACAGACGTGAGTCAGCCGTCTCGTCTAAATCTTAGAAAGAACGCAAACAAGGGTATTTCTTAAAATGTCAAACTAAATCTTCAATTCAACTCTGGTTGTTGCCATATACTGTATGTACTTCCTTAGAGAAACAGAGTGAGTTCAGAGCACTACAGGACAAAAGGGTAAAATATAATAAAGATTTATACAATAGTGCTCCCTAAAATCTCCTCAAACGGGGACAAAACTTCATGGAGATCAAAATAATTAATCTCTGACTTTTCTTTATCTTCTGCCCTGTTGTGACCGTAAACCTTGCTGAACAGCAGAAACTAAGGGAGACAGAAAGTTGGCAAAATGTCTTTGAGATAATTGTGACCCAGAAGTCTTTTGAACAGAAAGAAAGAGAGACAGTAGACCATAGCAAGATCATAATCACGCCGATGTTAGAAGAGTGTATGCTCCAGCGAAGAGGCAACAGAAGGATCGCTGGAGGGCAATAGGAGTCATCATCAGCATAAATTCCAAGTCAAGATGTTCAGGCGGTGAGATATCTCACTCTTCCAGCCTCCCCATGCAAGTGACAAATCCTGGCCTGACAGCTGATGCGTGAGATGGGCTCGGGGCTGTCCCTGCAGAGCCGGAATCGAAGTGAGTGAAAAATGGAGGGATGGAGGTGGAGAAGGAACAGGAGGAGGAGGAGGGGAATTGATAGAAAGCAAGGTGGTGGCACAAAGACTTGAGCTACTGTATGTTGGCTGTCAGTGCTGGAAATGCCATTTTTCATGATATAAAGCGATCTGCTACGGTTGTAGTATCAGAAAAAAAATCCACTTCCAAGATCAGTGTCTAATGTTTCCAGTTGAGGGAAAGAATGCTTGCAAGATACATTTCAAGGATCACAAGA
The DNA here is from genome assembly GCF_022577435.1 of Embiotoca jacksoni. Classification (NCBI taxonomy): domain Eukaryota; kingdom Metazoa; phylum Chordata; class Actinopteri; family Embiotocidae; genus Embiotoca; species Embiotoca jacksoni. The sequence goes on along the minus strand of NW_027185392.1, from coordinate 6,519,175 downwards.
TGATTATTTACTTACTCAACTCAAAATCACGTAAAACCATGGTATTGACTGTTTATTTTTCTTATGATATGTCTTCAGGCATATAAAAAAACACCACGTGGATATGTTAACAAAGCTAAAAACTTGTTTTTACTGCATGGGGTCTTTGATTGATTCTTTGCACAATATTAACACATAAAGTTATTGAGTGGATGAGTCAGTAAAGAATTGTTTATTTACACACTCAGCAGACATGGAGCAACATTAGCTTTCATTAGGAATTTTCAGCCACCTGTAGAAATATTCAGTCCCTTGGTTTTGCTCTTCACCAACACCTGTGTTAAATATTTACTCACTTAAGTCCAAACATTGTTCAAATGAAGGTTTGTTCAGCCACTCTGAAGGGCACTATAATCCGTGACCAGCGTGATGCCGTTTATGTAGTTCCGACAGTGGCAGAGGTTCAGCACACAACATAATGTGATGTCTACGCCTATTAAGTTGCAACAACTTAAAAACTATCCTGTGCCCAGATCCGTACATTCACGCAGGGGATTTGGGTCTTGTAATACTAAGATTGTCAATTAGTTTATCAGCTTCTTTTCACTAAAAAGCAGCTGCCTGCTGTGACTGAAGATGACAGTGATGAAAGCAGTGAGACTGAATCAGGTCATAAAGTTGTGGGTCTTAAAAACAAAAACAATGATCTGAAAAATTAAAAAATACTGAAGCTTTGAGGTAACTGCAGAGCAAAATCTCAAACCGAGAGCTGCTGAACAAAATGCATTAGAGAAAATAGTTAAGACTGCATCTAAAACTCTAAACTAAGAGAGGCTTTGCCTCTTTAAGAAAGGGAATACATTTCTGTCAACACTGAACCTCTCAAAGAACCGCTCTTTAATAATAAACTAACTATACACCTGTTATAACACCAATTATAGTGCTGTTTCAGTAAAAGCCATTTATCTACCACACAATGTCTTGTCACCAGTCACAGTCTCAGCTAAATGTTTGTTGCATTTTAAAAGGTCATTTTCACCATGAGCCACGTAATCAGCATATTTCCTCCAGAATACCTGCTGCTTACACAATAGTCTGACTGCCTTCACACAAGAGAGAAAACGGAAACTTGAAGAAAAGAGTGAATCAATTGAGAGAGGCAGCCAAACAAAGCATCTATTTGACCAGGAGCATGTGAGAGGGTAAGGTGAGAGCCCGAGGTACATCTCAGCCTGAGCTGTGCCAAATCACATTTTACATACGGAGAATTCCAATTTCTAGAACAACAAAACATTATTCGACAGCAACATTCATAATTACGACTGCATAAATAAAAATACAGGCTGTACAGCGGCAACTACACTATGCCCAAATTATCATAGCAAATTCAATGTGAAGAATAATTCATAATGCAGGAGCTGGTCCAGAGAGATATGGGAGGATTATCCCTTCAGTTTTTTTGTAACTGTTCCCTTAAAAAGTAGGTTGTTCACTGCAGAAGCGTGAACAACAGAAAACTAACTAACCATATATTTAACGGCTGTATACCTCTACCATTCAGTCACCAGCTTGCACTGACTGATAAGGTTAACAGGGGACGACAGCTGCTATTAAATACCATTTATGAGACAAACTGTTTCTTCACGTAGGGAACGACATGAGAACTCATGCTAGGAAAGCCATAAAAGGAGTGGAAAAAGGAATAGGAACACCAATCTGTGCAGATTATATAATGAAATCTAATGCAGCAACACCACTTCAGCCTCAAAATTGCAGCCAAAGCAGGTTATACACACACTAATCCATGAGAGGATACCGTCTCAGTGTCATGTTTTGGTTGGATGGAACAAACACAGGAAGTTTTTGAGTTCAAGGTAAGACAAAAGTAAGCATGGATTTCTTGTAAGTAATTTATGTTCATGATGTAACGTGATGAACTTACATAACATACATTAGGTAACGTCAATGACGGACGCAGTGTTATCGACTGGCACAAACAGCCGTAATCCTGTACACACTGTTCGTACGTTTTCTAAAGGATTGTTTTTTAACATCCATTCTTGAAAATCAAATTGTGACAACAGCAGATCCTGTCTTATTTTTGGTTATTTTTTTTAATTTTTTTTTTTTTATCTCCAATTACACTTGGGAAGAGAAAAACTATGTTAGTTATATTATGACGGCATTAAGTACACGACATAGTAAATAGCACTAGTAAAAATGTATCTACCTCGTCGGCAGGTAAATCGTGTGCCTACATTGAAATGAAATCCCGCCAGCGCCACTGACGTCACCAATGTAAAATTACTTATTTGAACTCAAACTGGAATCTTTTCCGAACTCTAACCAAGTAGTACTACACAAGTTTTGCCAAGTCAGGGAAATCAATTCTGAATGTTCTAACATAACAGTCCTTTTATTAAGAGATTGTCTCTTTGTGTGCTGTTCCTTTACTGCAGTTTCCTTGGTGAAGTTAAAACTAAAAGGACAGTTACGCTACTGAAGCCTCATATCAACTTTGGCTAAAATCCACAGAATGTGCACAGAATGAGGAAAGTGAGTGTCTCACCACGTCACAGAAATATGGGAATATGAGGAATTATTACGGCAAACAAAAACTGATCAATGTAAACATATCAGAAATGTGTTTTGGTCTTTCCACAATAGAGGCTTTTTACATATTCTGTACATGTGCATGTGAAATTAAATGAAATGTGAAGTTAAGACAGGGTTGAGCACAACCTGAAACAACAACCGCAAAAACACTGTCTTACACTGTGCATCATATATGGTGAATAGCACCTGATGTTTTTTTTTTCACCTCTCATTTGTAATTGCCCAAAATATAACTTCATGTCACAGTCACACTTGACAACTCTAACTGTTGGGAGTCATGAGACTTTGGTGCCTAACACTATCCTACCAGCAGGTTTAGCTTTGGGAGAGTCAAACAGAAGGATGAGCGCAGGCTGTGAATGAGATAAAGAAACAACAAAGCCACTACAAAGTGACATGGAGAGATGAGCGGGAAGGAGCTGGTGTTAAAAACAGGAAACAAACAGAAATATTTATGACACACAGAGGCAACAACGACAAAAAAATGTGATGGAGAAAATGAGTGACAGTTCGTAGAGAGGAGCTAAATATAAGCCTGCAGCTGAGAGGACTCGTGATTTTTAATTCACATGTGTTTGCGAGAAGAGAGAGATAGCGAAATTGCAAAGCATGGCACTGTGCTTGGTCAGCAGGAAATATCTGACATGTTTTGCACTTTTCCTTCCTTCACATGTCTTTTTTCTGACAGAATAGTATATTCTTTAGATATTTGAGGTCATATGAGAAGAGCATGGGAGAAGACTGAGGGCTCCTCTGAAAGATGTAAACGTATTTCTTCCTTAAAATTTTCATTTGTGTCTTTTAAATGGAAGACAAATTAGTTGTGAGATAATTCTGACCTTGTGTCACTTAAATGGCTTCAAAAAGATGAAAGAAAGTCAGAAAAAAGACAGATTGGAAAAAAAAAACCTTCTGGACAAATACGCACATGCACGCGCGCGCACGCGCGCACGCACGCACGCACACACACACACACACACACACACACACACACAGGCATCTACATCAGCTAAGTTACACATTTCTCAGGTGGATTCCTGCTGTTACAGCTGCAGGTCATCAACGCTCTGGCAGTGAGGTAAATCAGAAAGCCACCTCAGCAAATGAATTCCTGTTTTAACTTAATCGTTTGATATAGTCTTGGGCTGTGATTCACTCATACCAGCAACACAGTCAACCCTTTTTTTTTAAAGTCAACTTCACTATTAATTACTGTATGTTGGGTCTTTTGTGGGAGTTACAAAAGAATGCATTAAGCAGCAGATTTTCTGCAGCCCATCTACTGAACTGAGGCAAACAAGACTCCATGTGATGGGTACACAAAGTCCCCGATACGAAAACACTGAGGAGTACAAAAGGAAACTCTGGCAGACAGGCAAATGAAAAATCCAAATAAGTGAAGTGCCACAAACAAGAATCAGATCAGAGGCTTGAACAAATCATGAAAACTACAAGAGGCTGTACAAAAAGAAGCTGCCATTGCAAGTGTGCAGGACACAAGGAGGGATACACAACTTTAGGAGACAAAATGTCACAAAGTAGGTAAGGCAAAAAGGAGGATAGAGAGAAGACCAAGAGCTAGATGTATAATCTGGCTGCACATGTCGTTTATCTTTGTTCTCTAAACATTGCAACAGTATAAACGGTTAAAGTGCAAGGCACCACTTTTAAAGAACTGAAACAAATCGATCCTTTGGAGAGAAAGAAAAAGATCAATGTGTGTTTAGGACAGAAAGTTTTCTCTTTTTTTTTTTTTTTTGATTTAAGCTTGGGCAGTTTTTGTTTCTCTTGTCTGCAGTTGAGAAGACCTAGAAAATGTTTTAAAAAAAGTTTTGCTCAGTATTTCCCGCAAGTACACCTTAGAGAAAACTGTTGGAAAAAAAAAGTTTTTCATTACAGTAAATGTAGCTGCCCTTTTCATTCAGTATAAACTTCTCAGGATAAAAAAAAAAAAAAAGGCTGTGTGGATCCTTCTTTCCTTCACTGTACATTGGGTCATCCAGACCTTCATGTACGGCTGCACCCCCAGTTCTAAAGAGATACATGTACATTTTAGGGATGTGTATTTCAAGCAAAACTACTATTTGAAATTTGCTCTGAACCTTTTTTTTTTTTTTAATATCCCCCCCTTTTTCTTCCCATGTTTTTAATGTGGCTGGCAGGCAGCTTTTAAGCGCATTACCGCCGCCTTCTGACGGGAGTAACGCATTACAACTAGGCGCCGGTAAAAAAAAAAGAAGAGAAATAAGGAAGAATAAAAGTTGCATGTACTAATCGATCTTGGAGATTAAAACGACTATTTGAATATTCGAAATTCGTGACCCATCCCTAGTATATTTCTCCACAGATCTGACCAGAGACGGCAGGGTGCTGTGGAAAAGTGTGCAGAGGCTCACATAGGAACTGATGTGCACAACTCAGGAATCTCAAAGTTACGTGCAGCCCTGCATGTCAAAACAAGCTGACTGGTTGTTTTTAGCTTCCTGTCAAGACTGTGGTTCAAAAGAGAGAAAAAATTATATATAAAGATAAACGTAAGCATGGGTGAAAAAAAAACAGCCAAGCGAGCGTTTTTGACTGACAGCAATTTGCTGACATGTTGCCGGGAAACGCAGCTTTAAACCTACGTGAAGCCCAAAGGCACCATCATCCCTCAGGCCATGAACAACATCAACTTGGGTCAAAAATCAACAATCAAAAAAAAATCTAATGATTTATCATGGGAGTCTAAATGACTGTTATTCCAGTCCTCCTATTCCGGATCCCAGTTTAATCACCTGAAGAAAATGAACTCTGTTTCAGAGCCTTTAAAACTTCAGAAGCCTGGTGCTCCGACTGCCTTGAAGCCTCCCACTGCTAGAGGTGGCGTTGGTTACGGGGTTAGTTGTCCTGTGTGGGAGCTCTATCTCCCTGCACTGTCGGTGTTTAAGTGCAGCAAGCAGATCGTAGATGGAGCTGTGTGGGTTTTATCTGTCACCATTCGTGCTTCACAGGCAGGCTGGCTCAGGCGCACAGTGTCAGACACTTTGCCTCGGCCCGGTTTTGTGTTTTAGACTTTGAAGGGAACCTGCATTGGCTGACGAAAAAGTATCAATCTCACTGAGCGGTACATGAAAAAGAAGAAGCATCCACCTCCACCTGGCAGCGTGATCAACACCTTGTGCCTGTCTTAGCGACTGTCTTACATCCACTCATAAAGCCATTCATAGCTGTTGATCTGCTTGTTACTTGTTGCGCAGCATGAGGTCAATCAGGGTTATGTTGACTTTATTCCCGTTCCTAATGAAATAAAGTCCTGGAATGCAGCACATGCATGTGTGTTTCACAGGTTTGTGGGTGTTGTGCCATGCTGGTATCAAAGCAAGGCATCTGGCTATGCCCCCTCGAGCCTCAAGCTGTTTAAAGGGCAATGCATGTGCAAGGTTACGCACTGTGACGCCGGGTTCACTGAGCCGTCTGAGAGTCCTCACCTGGGTCCATACTACAGAATTTAGGTCTATGCACATTGGACAAATGGCTGATTGAATGAATGATTAAGTTAATTTAAGAAGTCAGAAGGCAGACTAAACATGTTTGGATTTTGAGTGTGCTGTTAACAGTTGTATAAGAAGAATTCAGCTCCTTTACTCAAGCAAAAGTACCAGTGCATCAATGTTGAGCTACTCCATTACAAGTAAAAGTCCTGCAGCAACATTTGTGTAAAAGAACTGGTTTGGTCCCTCTGACTAATATTTTTTTTATAAATGACATTCGATTATTAACAGTGAAGCATCAGTGTGTAAGCAGCATGTTGTTGTAGATGCTGCAGGTGGAGCAAGTTTGAACTACTTTATATACAGTTTGGTTTACACTACATCTACTACTTGATCAAATGTATTTAGATATTTTGCACCACTGCCTGTTCATCCACACTAAACTTTTGTTCTGCAATGCACAAAAGAAATGAAAAAGCTTCTCAAAGTTGAATACAATTCAAACAAATTGTGAACTCCAGAAACACTGCAAAAAAAAATTACAATTCTGTATGCACGAAGTGTGTAGCATGCAGCTGGGATAAGGCCGTTGTTTCTACCCCTTCTCAACTCGCTGACTGTGAACACTGAGTGTGGGTACGACAGCAATGCAGCCTGGACACATCAGTAAAGCTTGTTAAGCCGGATTTACAGTTTTGTCTGTGGCTTTGGGAATGTTGGTTAACATCCATCAAACTAAGAGTCACACTAAGTCCTGATTAAATCCTTCATGTTGGAGCCCATATTGATTTGGGTAGGTTTGACAGTTCTCAAGGTGGGAGTCACATTTTTCTTTGTTTTGGGACCAGATAGCTCAATCTGTAAAGAGTGATTCCCCAATTAAAGTCAACATAGAATCTGGTAAACACCCAGTGGCTTTTCTGCACAGTATACAGTAGGTACAGGTATCGTGTACAAAGTGCAAGACTGTGCTCATGATTAAATAAGACACACTGACATTACAGCCCGCTAATTAATTCAACATGCTGATCTTCAGTCCGTATCCTTAATTTTTGCAGCAATAACATCAAAACACTTCCTCCAATGTGACTTGCTAATGCAGAAAAGCTGTATATGAGTATCATTTGTAGGATACCCGGTTTGTTCATGACTGGCTGACGTGACTTACATTTTGACGAATGGGTCAGAGTATCCGTTGGAGTCCATGGCGGCCAGATGGGCACAGCGTATGACCCCAACCAGCAGGCAGCTCTTCTCTGTGTTGTAGCACAGTGACACCAGGATGCGGCCTCGCTGGGGACACAGAAAGCAACTGTTTCAGACATAGCACCTGTTTCCAGCCTGACGTCTCCCACTTCAATGAATAGACAGAGTGGAGAAACCTTCGCAACACACGTTTTTACCCAAAACAAACAAAAATAAAACAATTACCCCCTCAAGCCCTGGGCTATTTTTTGAAATTTTCTTTTGAAAAACATCTTTAGTTTTAGTCAGTAACAGCTGCTAAATTGTAAGGCCAAAGTGGACACCTTGAGCTTTATGGATAGGACACTTTGCGGAATTTTGAAACACAGTAAGTCACGGTATCCTTATCACCAGGACAGAGGGGGATTTGAAAAAGTCCCAGAGGGGTCATTTTCTTCTTCTGCACAATCAAAACTGTACGAGGTGCTATCAATAAGTTCAGAGACTTTTTCTTTTCCCTGTAAATGAAGCGCAGCACTGTGATGTGCATGGAGCAGGGACATTTGATAACTTTCATGAGTAAGTATTCCAGGTTATATTGCTTGTTCAAAATCACCTGAGTTACACACATTTTTGTGACCACTAGTACTCGTTATGGACTTGAGCATAGATTTAACATCAAATTTTGTGTTAAACTCGGGAAATCACCAACAGACACTTTTGAAATACTATAGAAAGCCTGCAGCAATGAAGCAATGAAGCAATGAGCCGGGTGAGGTGTTTTAAGTGGCATTCGCATTTCAAGAAGAGTGCATCAGGTCAGGAGTGCAACCAGGTGGGTTTTCTTTAATATTCACGGCATTGCGCACCCACCGAGAGTTTGTCCCACGGGTCAGACTGTCAACACCAGCTTCTAGTCTGATGCTCTGAGGAAAAACATTCAGGGCAAACGACTTTAACTGTGGTGTGGTAGTACTTTGTTTCTCCAACATGACAACATGCTGCAAGCGTTAAAAATGTGTGGGTTTGTCACCTGCAAAAACACAGTTGTAGCTTCCTACTCACCGACTTTTGCTTCCCGTGACTTCTTTCTGTTCCCCAAATATTTGACACAAAATTTTTAGTTGTGATTTGTTGCATTGTTTTCACTATTAAGCACCTGTTGTATGTCTGGAGGTTTTGAATTAAAGCTTGTGATTAAAGGCCTTATTGGAGCCAGGAAAAGTGACACTGCTCCCTTCTCCAGGTTGAACCATTAACTGAGTCTAATCAGAGACAAAAATCTATTAGCCTCTGTCTCTAAAATCATGAAGAGAAATGAGATAAATGACCACCAGGGAAGAGAAACACCAGACTGGCATTACTGGTGTGATTTACAAACTGTTGCTTTATGGTGTCTCGTGTGAGCCGTTTCCCTGCACATCAGTCTATGTTCATGCCACATATACTGATTAAAAATGTCTAATTAAGCCATTTTTTTCTACAGAGATGGTGACAATAGATGACATTAGAATGGCTGGACAGATAAGAGATTGTATTAGTTATAGGAGGGTAATAGGAAATTACATTGAGCCACGTTTTGGTTGAAAATTCTAATAATAAGATTGATGGTGATAAAGGGGGTAACAGTGTTACCTCCTCCTCTGCGACGACTGCTCCCTGCTCCACTGCTTGATTGTTGGTTTCTTTATTCTGAAAGGAGACAGAGACAGAGAGAGATCATGGCGATTGCCTACAAAGCCTCCAGGTGAATATCTAATAATATAATGCAGTGTTTGAAATTGATGCCTGTTGGTCTCGGAGCGAACATGCACAATGGAAATAGGACACAACATGACATACATGTCCACAGAAACCCATTTGGTATGTACTGAATGTCCACACAACGTCTCACACACAGACATAGTATATACCTGTGCAATTCTCTCCAGGCCCATATGGTAGCGCTTGTTCTCGCCCTCTCTCAGTTTCTTCAGAGCCACTCTCACCTCTCCGATGAATTCATTTCGTCCGAGTCTGTCCATGTCACATACACACAGCCTTCATGCATGAACACACACACGCACACGCACACGCACGCGCACGCACACACACACAGATGGAGAAGAGAGGCAGGTGAGTGGGTAAAAAGTTTCAGATGCCACTTGCTTTGCTCCACCTATCGTTGTGAGGCAAGCATACACCGTGCCAAATATAGCCACAGTGCATCTGAACAGTCAATCAGCTCGACCATCTGCAACACGAGACGAGTGCTCCGTGGTTGCTCATGAGCAGTCTCATGAATGAAGCTGTGTGATTGCTGAAGAGAAACAGGGTTTCCAGACAGTTTAAAATCACTTCTGCTTTGGTTTTTGCTCCATCAGACGCTAATTTGTCTTAATTGAAACATATAAGGGAAAGAAATTGTGTAAATTACGTAATCAGATTTACTTTTCTGCATTTCCCCGTAAGGACGCACTGACTTCATCGTGTATGCTGGTGGCTGACGTTTTGAATCCTGCTACGAAGTGATTTGCATAAATAAGTGATTCTTTCAAGTTTGTGCTTTCGAGGTCCCTTTAAAAGGAAAAAAAGAAAGGAGAGGTGATAGAAACTGAAGTTGAAGTTTACTTCCATGTTTGTCATACAATATACCTAGTTAAGACTTTGAGGAAGTTGTCCTATCAAGTTGATCATGATTGAACACTAAGTTATAGCCATGAGAGCAGTTTGTTTTAAAACACATACGAAGTGGCGTATTAATGTGGAAAAGCACAGAAATGGTCAACTGTTTCAATATTACTACCCGTCTTCCCTAACCAAATGCCTCACTAATTCGCAGGATGCTATGCTAACTCTATGCATGCTATGCTCATACACCAAAGTAAGACACTATCGAGCCTTAATAACAAGGTGAGAGTGTACAATATCTCACTGGGGTTATCAAATGGGCACCTCCGTTCACTGGTGTTTTGTTGAGTTCGTCAGTCCTGGTACCCCAGAACTACTCCCCTTAATACTCACACCCACCACCCCTGCTAAAACGTGGAAGCGTCATGCACATTTTCAACTTGACAGCACAGAAGATCTAAACAAACAGCACAGTTTCAAGGTGAACACCCAAGATTAATGTCACCAATTTAGTATCTGACCATATTGGTGACACCAAGAAAAGGTATGGTGTTGATTTCACAACACTGAAACAGATGTGAGGTCAAAGTGACCTTTGACTGCCAAAATCAAATAAATTCATCGTTGAGTCCAGTTTGTAGAAAATGCTCAGAAAAGTTCCTTCAAGGTGTTCTTGAAATATTGTGGTGGACAGATGACAGATGAATGGACAGACGGATAACTTCGAGCTTCAAGCTACAGCTGTCACTTACTAAACTTCAAAGTCATTTTGGGGAACAAATTTTCAACATGTGACATTTCTACTGGAAATCGTGGTCATGTTTATTGGCAACAATACTTAAACAGCTCAATCTTTTACATATATAAAATGTAATCGAGTAGAATTTCCCTGTACAACCTACAGTCTGGATCAGTTTACAACGGTCTGGTTTCCATTTTTTTTTAATTTTGTTTTGGTTTCATTCTATATTTAAAGAGGAGACAGCTGAATCAATATCTTCTTTTATATTACTACAATACTGCTTCTGTAAAATTCTTTCTTCCACAAAGCATGTTTATTCAAACTGATGGCGATGTTTGATGGCGGGTCAGTATTCCATCAGCTACAGTCTTCACAGCCCATCACCTGCTGCAATACTCCCTCTGTGCTCAGATATTCCCAGATGGACTGTCGCTGCTTGATTTCTTCCTCGCTCTTCACTCTCTCATTTTCAACCTTTCTCTTGCTCTCTCTCTCTTGACACACACACACCTTCCTCCTCTTCCTGTTCTCTTCCTGTCCCTCTGACATTTGGATGTTTGACATGCTGGTTCCGGCCTTTTACTCATAACTGATGAGTATCTCTACCAGAAGCTTCAGAATAGCTCTGACTCATGACCACAGCTGTCAGATGATTTATGTCCCTTTGCTCTGTCATACATGTCGGGTGTCTGTGATGAAAGGAAGGTTGCGGTGAAATGTGACACCAATTCTGCCCAAACTTTTGGCTTCTTCTGTGCAAAGCCTCCATTCGTTTCCCCTGCACACTCTCCCACAGTTTTCCGATTTTAGAAGTCCTATAAAAACCAAACAGACGCTCATGGAATCTGCTCAACCTGAGGTGCCAAATTTCTTGTGGATGCGTTGAAAAAAAAAACACTTATGTGTGACATCTGGGTTTTTCTTTGATGGAAAAACATAGAGCAAGAACGCCAACAAAAATTACCTTAATGATAACAAGGATGACCTTGCTGTGGTAGTTAACACAGCTGCAGTGCACATTTCAAGTTCATTAAAATGACTAAAATCAATTCAATGTATATTCTTGACAATTGAATAGATCTGGAATACAAAAAGTAAAAATTGCCAGCATCCAATCTGTTCCTCAATGGGTTTTTTTTTTTTAGGTTTTTTTTTAATCAATGTTCTTTTTTCTTTTACGAAATAACAAAATAAACAAACAAAAAATAATTTTTATGACAAGTCCACTTAGTGCATCTGAGTTTCATGTTATTACAAAACAACCAAAATCAGACTTCTTCTGAACAACGACTGTAATGACTCTTTTCATTATAAATGCAGTTTTTTCAGACTTTTCCATAGCTGGAAAATATTTGTAGTGTCTTAAAACATGAAAGAGGATAGTGATGGTGAGAGTCAAGAATTTGGAGTCTCTCATAGGGACTCCAGCTAAGTACCCAACGGGCTTATGCAAATTTATGTCATTAACTTGAGACAAGAGATTTCCCATTTTCTTTCAGTTTTTCCTGTCTTTTTACAGAGAAGTTCTGTCATTTAAATGAGTTGGTGTCACATCTAATAAGCAGAAAAAGCACTATCATACCTTACATTATAAAAGTGTCTGCTGGCGACAGTTTGAGATCAGGGTGAAATTCAGCATTGCTGAGATACATCAAAAATATCTTGATCAGCCCCAATACCAGATGACTCAGCACATCCCTAATCAAAACTACAAAATAACACAAATGTTAATATGTATTACATTTAAAAAAAAAAAAAAAAAAAAAAAAAAAGATTTGATAACAGTGTTGCACTGTGTACCCCTTTTAAAGTCTGCGTTTTGTGCCATCATCCTGTTGAAAATCAAATTAAGGTCCTACTAAACTCAAACCAAGTGGGATGGCATGTTGCTGCAGGATGTTGTGGTAGCCATCTTGGTTTATTGTTACTTTGAATACTGAATAAATCAGCAACAGCATCACTAACACACCATCACTCTTTTATCTGCTTCCCACAAAGACAGTTGGAACTTAAAATCAGAATTTTAAACTAATCACATCAAAGGCCTGATTTCCACTGGTCTAATGTCCATTGCTCGGGTTTCTTGGCCAAAGTAGTTCATCTTCTTATTGGTCTCCCTCAGTAGTGATTTCTTTTCAGCAATTTCACAACGGAAGCATGACTCACGCAGTCTCCTCCAAACAGTTGATGTTCTTCGTGTGGGATCCGTGAATGTCTGCACCAAAAGTTTGTGCCAATACATCTAGTTGATTTTGAGACAAGTTTTCACTTATCCAGTCAACTGAAGTGCTAGAGGCACTCGGGGGGGAAATCAGAGGATCACTAAACTCATTAAAATTCGTCCTCTGGGTGCTGCAGTGTCTGTAGAAATTCTATGACAATCCATGATAATTCAGTCTGGAACAAAGAGGTGGACTGACATTGCCAACTGACTCAGAGCCACGTCACATGGCTGAAACAATCCCAACAAAAACGATCACCAAATATCACCCCACAAAAATCAAAGATTAGTTTTTTTTCCCGTTCCTGAACATGTCGGTGACCTGACTATATCTCACCTGAGGCATCCGGTAGCCAGTCTCAGCCTTGCCCTCCATCCAATATCAAATCAAGTCCTAGATTTGTTCCTATCTCCCCACAGCCGAGGACAGTGCAAGTCTATTATGAAGCCAGACAGAGGCATGGGGAGATAGAGGGAAGAAATTGAGAGGAGATAGAGTACACCTGGCACTGACATCATGTTTGTACTCCTTTAACACACACACACACACACACACACACACACACACACACACACACACACACACACACACACACACACACACACACACACACACACACACACACACACACAGGATCTCTTTACACCCACCTCGGATCTCTTTACACCCGCCTTCCATCACAACGCCTCCACATGTCCCTGCCGTTTGGAAGACTGATAATTGTTTTAGTCATGAAAGTCACAGAGGACTCTTACAGAGGAGCTACTCCCCAAGGCATGCATTAACGTGCGGCTCACTTCTACTTTTTTGAGCATTAAAAAGCACATTAAAGAGTGGTGTCATTAAAATGAGGGATGGAAATTATCACTAAATTATCACTGTCACTGTTTTCAAAATCATTTGAGAGTCCGACTGCAGCAGCTGAAATTTGGACCTAATCTCACAATCATGTGGGACCCACTGCAGGAAAACAGTCTCAGTCTGTCGCATATTCAGACTTCAAAGGGGACTGATAAATCTACAGTGCAGCTTCTCACATTCAATGTATTTTCTAAAGATGTGGGACAGCTCATAAAATCAGTCAGATTTTTACCGCACATCAAATATATCTCAGATTTCTTGCAAATGCGTTGAGACAATTAGAATTTAAAGATCAGCGGCTGAATAAATATTTTGACCAAATGGAGATTCTTGCAGTTTATTCCAGTTCGCTAGACTTTTTACTGAGGACTAGAGCACCTCCGGCAGCCTGGCTGCACCAATTAAAGGATTAGCCGGTATGAGGCCAACCGTGAAGTCTGGATTGAGGACATTAGTTATTAGTTTACTCAGCTGGTTCATTCTTAATAACGGAATGGACCTCCAGTGGCCCTTAGAGATAAAGTCTGCACACTGAGGTATAGAGTCAGTGAATACAGAAGATAAAAAAAAAAGAAAACTTTGAGGGTTTTTTTCCTCAGAGACATTTCATAATTGTGTACTGAGTTGTCCCTTTTTGTATTTTGTGTCGGCATGAGGGCTATATATATTAATTTGTAGTGAAAACCAGTGAATGACAAATGAAATACATAAATAAATAAATGCACAAATTTTCCTCCACTTTGCACACTGCAGAACTCTTTTTTTCTAGCATTTGTCCTCTACTACAAAGAGCTGCGCAGCAGAATGGACTTGACACCAAAGACATTAAAGCATTTGGCTGCATTCCAGCTTTTTATCACTGTCTCTGATGAGGGTTGACATCCCAAACAGCAGAAAACTGCCTAAAGCCATAATTCTAAAAGTCTTCATTCAATCAAACTTCATATTTGGTACCATTAAGGTCGGTATTTTTCTGCAACAGTCATTAAATGCAATTATATCCAGTAATTACCTCTTTATGTAGTACTTTTTAGTGTAATTGCTGCACTGGATTCAGACTGACTTTCTCAGCAAGAGGAATTCACACTAAATTATGCATTTACATAATCAATTTCCTTCTGCCACTGCTTCAGATTTTAAAATATTCCACTGACAAAACATGGGGTGACTTTTATTGTGAAGCAGTCACTAGAAATATTATGTATTTGTCACAGGGGTTGTCACTGGTATTTATCCTGTCAGCAAATCATTTTTCACCTTTAAATACATGACTTCAATTCACCTGACATTTATGACAGGCCGATTAAATCCTATATTCAAATCATAATGCTTGTAACTATCTCAGAGGATAATATTAGCAATTACAAAAATGCTAAAAATATATTTTTGGCATTCATACATTTTTAATAATCATATGTAGATGTCAGAGTTAATTAATATTTCATGTTGACACTGTCTTATCTTGCTGGTGACACAGTAGACTAGGGATGCGTATTTCAAGCAAAACTATTATTCGAAAGTCGCTCTGAACTATTCAATTTTCCTTCTCTTCAGCTTTGGGAACTTCTGCTGGCCTGACTTTTCTAGACTATTGCTCACAGCTTCAGTTTTCTTCAGTGTTTATATTCTGAAAACCCTGTTTGCATACCAGGTTTGCACAGCCACTCTGAAGGGTGGACTAACCAGCGACCAGTGTCAGTGGTGTGGTCACATTAAAGTTAAGTCTTTTTTTTATTTTTTTATTTTTTTTTAATGTAGCTATAACAATGGTAATGGAGTTGCGGCACATATGATTTTCAATGCCAGTTGGTTGGAGGCTTCTTAAAATGTTCCTACGGCCATTTGCAACAACTAAATATGATTCCATATGGATTGTGGCCCAATCCGTAAATTCTCACAGTGAATTTGGGTCTGGTAATACCAGACTAATCATCTGGTTTACCAAATTAGAAATTTGGCCTGGAAAACTACTTATGCCTCATTGGAGCAGTGTCATTGTAGATTAGGTAACTATAAGGGATTCCTTTATCGGTCCCAACTTCTCTTGGGAGTGCTAATTGTACGTATTTTGACCATCACACCTTTCAGCGCTAATACCGACCATTATGAGCTCTGAATGACTTTTGTCATTTTGATACTCTGATTCTGCCGTTTAATGTTATGATTTATGAACGAGAGGAAAATGTAATCATCATCATTAGTAACCTGAGGTGCATTTTCATTTGCAGAGTTGTCATGAAAATCCTTCAAATATTACGGAAAATGTTGCTCTTAACTAAACCCTTAAAGCCACTTGACATGAGTCTTCATGTAACTGTGACAATAATCTGTTATGATGGCCAACTTCATCACTGCCTGTATTTATTCAGTGTAACAGTGAGACAACATCTCCATCAGGAGTATAAACTAAAGCTGGTGGAGAGCACAAACAGAGGTAAAAAAAAATAAAAATGAAAACAGGTCTGACACTCATCTATTGACAACTAATAGCAGTCCAATTAATTAATAATGTCACTTCATAACCTCAACTTAAAAACCCAATTTGCCAATGTTGTGTTTGATGCTTGCTTCCTCTGGCTTCAAGCGCCCAAAAACTTGGACCTGAAATAAACACTGCTTCGATGCAATCCTCGCTCTCACATGAAAACCCACTCTTTAAAACTGGAACATACCGTCCGAGTGCAGCGTGGCCCAATTTCACAATAAACTTTGCACTGTCCAGGCCTTCAGGCAGGTCTACAGAGAGGCTGAGTCTGGGCAGAGTCCTGCTTCTCAGCAGTGAACAGAGTGCAGGGATCAAAGAGTACAGCATCCTCTCCTCTGCGCCCTGCTGTGAGCAGCAGAGCAGGATGCAGGGCACAACCCGGTGAGTAAACATCTCTCCGGGGGTCCCTCTCCATTTCTCCCTTCTCTGACTGCTTTCTGAGGAGTAATGAGAACACAGTGTGTTCATTGACTGAGGTATTGCCTGAACACATCCAGAGAGAGTTTGAGCAGATTCTCTCTGTGTCTGTCGCTTGCTTTTTCCATTCTCCTTGCTGTCAGAGAGCGTCTCATTCACTGCCTCATTCGCTGTCTCATATTTCTCACTGTCCTCATTCCTTCGTTTTTTGGCATCCCTTTGAGTAAACTCCTCCCCATCACTCTCCCCTCTCGGCTAAGTGAATTTCCTCATTTATCACTTTCCCATCCTAAGAGCTTCCTTTTCCTAGCCAAACTTTCTGTCTCTCTTTCAACTGACCCTTGGTTTCTCTCCATCCCTCTACTCAGTCATCTTCCTCAGTCTTGGCCTCCCTACTTTCCACTTCCACACCCCTTTATCTGTCACTTGACATCATTCACGCTTTTCCTCCTGCTCTCTTTGTTGATCTTGGCAGCCTCCTCTCTCTCTCTTCATCTCGTGTTCAGCACTGGTCACACTCCAGCTCCTCCTCCTCTTCCTCATTTTGGCTGCCCAGAGCCTCCATGCTGGTTTGTGACTGTTGGCTGTGTCCTTGAACAGAGGTCAGGTGGGTTTCCTCTTGTTTGAGGGGTCTCTCCTCAAGCTGATGGTTGTGTGTCATGCGCGTGTGTTTGGGGAGCGGGAGATAAAGTGCCTACAAAAGCTCAAGGACGTGTGTTATTTATGTGTGTGTGTATTTTGTCAAAATACAGAGGAGGGGCCATGCATGTTCTTTCCTGCCAGTGATTGCCCTTGACATACACACAAGAGGATAAGTACACACCTGACGGCCTGCATTTGTGTGTGTAGTGCAGATGAGAGCTGTGTGTGTGTGTGTGTGTGTGTGTGTGTGTGTGTGTGCGTGCGTGCGTGCGGGTATGAGCTTCCGAGTCCGTGCATATGTCTGTGTCGCATTTCCTCAGGATAAACAATGCCATCCAACCCTATTACGATTGCACTGAGTAAACTGACATTGATTGCACGCAGCGCACACGTTCACAAACAAAACACACGCAGAACTCCGTCTCTGAATCACCTTGCACATGCAGGATGACACGAGTGCGTCAGTTTTTGGGCCAAGATGGCTACGTTTGACCTCAATCACTCCACTTGGAGAACACTGCGAGAAGGAGGGGGGGGGCGGAGACTCAGGGCACAGCCAACACCTGAGCAGTTACTGCAGCAACAGCAAGTGGAACAGTTGGCTGGTGACGCCTGGCTGCAGTAATGAATTATAGTACCTGGAAAAGCCCACTGGGAAGCATGGGCTGGCAGCTCACTAGAGGGTTGGAAGAATAGATCTTCATCCTCCACATAATAAACTGGTTACTGGTTGGCTGTCTGGGGAGAAAAGCTAATGGCTGGCCATTGTAAACTTCAGAGCTGAATACCTACCTGAGAGTTTTGGTGGTCATGTCGGCTGCTGTGATGCCATGATACACCAGTGTTTCATTCCAAACTGGATTCAGCGTATTCTTCAGGGTTTTTGTGCGTAGCTTGTTTGCCTGCAAGGGAAAATTAAAAGAATTATGTAAAGGAAGTCCTGGAAAGTGAAAGATCTAAAGAATAAAAGACGAGTGAGGAATGTTCAAAGGGCGATGGAGCAAGACGTTAGATCAGAATCAGAGAAAGAGAATATAAGATCATGAAAATGTAGCAAAAAGGAGAGACAAAAGATCAAGAAAAAAAGAAGGGAAGTATCATTTATGTCTGTCCCTCGGGAAATCGCAGACATCTGCTGGCTACTTTGTAGAAGAGGGAGAGGAGGCAAGGTTTCCCTCGCCTCACCTGTTCAATCTGTCTCCTCCCGTACATAATAAGACAGTCAGACCTCCAAAGCAAGCACTATGTCTAGAACGCAACACAACACAGCAGCCAATTAAACTGCACAACACAATCAACATGAAAAATGAAAGCTTTTCAGGAGAGGGAATGCCCACAAGCCCCTAATAGCTTCACCATTCCTACATTTGTCTTCAAGATATGTTCATCTTGTTTCATTTTTTTTTTTTTTCATTTAAATGTTTATAAACTCTTTTAGAAAGTGGGATTGGATGCCAACAAAAGGCAATTTGTACTGACTCCAGAGATAGAGTTTCTGCACTCACAACTGTGAGTTAGTGAGCCCTTGTAGAGCCAAAGGCAGAACTAACTGGATTTCAATAATAGGAAGTGTTTAATGAAGGACTCTAAGTACAATTTTGAAGGTGTCCTTATTTTACTCTAATACTTGCCAATTACTTTGCAGATTTTTGATTTGAAGTCTCTAAATAGTATAAGAAATAAAGTACATAAAAGGGTGAGTAATGGCACTTTGTTGTTTTCTTCTTCTCAAAAAATACCATGAAAAGATATGTTTTCTTTGGTGTACTTTCAATCAAATATGGGTTTACATCATTTGCAAATCATGGCAGCATGTTTTTATTTACATTTTAGACAGCGTCCTAACTTTTCTGGAAACGAGGTTGTACTCCTGTTTACGAACGTTTGCTAAAAAACTGCCAGCTGTTTTAGGAAAGTACTTAGCCCTTAAAAAATGAGCACAAATGTTAACAATGCATTTTTGCTAGAGCGCAAAGATGACTGAACATATTGAGAGAAGGATTAACACAGGATTTGTTTCGGTGTTCTCGTGGGATTTGTTGATAAAACATGGAATTTTGGCAGCCTTATCTTTTAATCTCTCCAAAAGCAGACAATGTGGACACAAATATTTAGACCATTTGTTACAACTAATGCATACATGTTACTGCATGAGTATTTGGCATCCAGTTATGTTACAATGCCTATAAAAAGTATTCACCCGCCTTGGATGTTTCACCCTTTTGTTGCTTTTATACTTGAAATCATGGTCAATATAATTTGGCTTTTTTGACAAGAATTTGCAAAAAGAAAACTCTTTAATATCAAAGTGAAAACAGATTTTTACAAAATAATGTCAATTCATTAAAAATATATAAGGTAAAGTAAATGATTGCATAAATACTCACCCCCTTCAAGTTAGTATTTAGTAGATGCACCTTTGGCTGCAATCACAGCACTGAGTCTGTGTGGATATGTCTTAATCAGGCTAGCACATCTGGACACTGCAATTGTTCTCCATTCTTCCTTGCAAAACAGCTCAAGCTCCGTCAGGTTGCTCGGGGATCGGGCGTGAACAGCTCTTTTCAAGTCCAGCCACAAATTCTCAATTGGATTGAGATCTGGGCTTTGACTTGGCCACTCCAGAACATTCACCTTGTTGTCTTTGAACCATTTCTGTGTAGGTTTGTATGCTTGGGGCCGTTGTCTTGCTAGAAAATAAATCTTCTCCCAAGTTGTAGTTCTCTTGCAGACTGAGTCAGATTATCCTCCAGGGTTTGGCTATATTTTTCTGCATTCATGTTCCCCTCTACCTTTACAAGCCTTCCAGGGCCTGCTGTTAAGAAGCATCCCCAGAGCATGATGCTGCCACCACCATGCTTCACGGTGGAGATGGTGTGTTTGTGGTGATGTCCATTGTTTGGTGTTCGCCAAACATAGCGTCGAGTCCGATGGCCAAAAAGCTCAATTTTTGTCTTATCAGACCAAAGAACCTACTTCCAATTGACCTTGGAGTCTCCCACATGCCTTTGGGCGAATTCCAGGCGAGATTTCATATGAGCTCTTTTCAACAGTGGCTTTCCCTTTGTCATCTCCCATACAGCTTCGACTGGTGAAGAACCCAGGCAACAGTTGTTGTATGTACAGTCTCTCCCATCTGCGCCACTGAAGCTTTTAACTCCGTCAGAGTGGTCGTGGGTGTCTTGATGGCCTCCCTCACCAGTCTCCTTCTTGCCCGGTCACTCAGTTTGTGAGGGCGGCCAGCTCTAGGCAGATTTACACAAGTGCCATACTCCTTCCATTTCACAATGATGGATTTAACTGAACTCTGTGGGATTTCCAGGGAGTTGGAAACCTTTTTGTAGCCATCTCCTGACTTATACTTTTCAATGATCTTTTCTCTGAGTTGCTTGGAGTGTTCTTTAGTCTTCATGTTGCAATTGTAGCAGGAATACTGATGAACCAGAGACTGGACCTCCCAGACAGGTGTTTTTATACTACAATCACTTGACACACATCAACTGCACTCAGGTGATCTCCAATTTAACTAATTGTGACACTGCTGGCATCAACTAGCTGCACCTCCATTGAATTAGGTCAGTCACTTTAAAGGGGGTGAATATTTATGCAAACACTTATTTTACACTATACATTTTTAATTAATTGACATTAGTTTGTAAAAATCTGTTTTCACTTTGACATGAAAGAAGCTTTTTTTTTTGCAAATTCTTGGCAAAAAAGCCAAATTATATTCAGAATGATTTCATGTATAAAAGCAACAAAAGGGTGAAACATCCAAGGCATTGTATATCTAAAAGACAAGTGTTTGTAATTGTATTTTTGATATTTACTGCTATTAACACAAATTTTGAATAGATATATCTCTCATGGAGCATTTTAACATTGTGTTGTTGCTAAATGTATTTATTTGAAAGGATCTGCTGGCTATGCAAAATTGTGCTGTGTGTACACTCTGCATGTTCAGCCGGAAGAGAAAGTGTACACTCCTCTCTACTGCTGCTCATGTCTGAAGCTTCAGCGTCAAACACCTCAGCTCTCATTCTTTTTCTTTCTGCCACTGTCAGCCTCTTGCCTCGGGGCCAGATCCTGAACCATCCCTGCCATCTTCTTTTCTCTCGGTCTGTTTTTGTTCCCACACCCTATTGTTCTGCCTGTGCCGCCTTCCCTCTCCTTCCCTGTCCTCTCATTGCTGTCCCCTTTTGTACTTTCATTTTTCTGCAGGAAACTTGTGGCTTATCGACAACAGCCAGCCCACCAGACCTCGGTCCATCGAGGGAACAAGTGTTTTCGATTCATGTTTTTTGTTTGATTCATGGATGTGCAGTAGGAGACGTGTACATGTGGACTTGCAGCGGTGTTGCACAGCTGTATACGTGCCAGCACAACTGAACAGAGCAGCTACATCTCTCAAATCACTATGAGCCATTTTTGACTGAATTGGGTTGGTTTTCTGAGCACATCATCTTAGCACATGCTCCATATACAAACATTTAAAACACCAGCTCCCTCTCCCTTCCCTCTGTCACTCCCTGCCTCCATGTTCCCTTTATACTGGTGGTTTTGCATCTGTTTCTAAATGTTTTATCTCAGCCCTCCATCTGGCCATCACTCTCTTCCTCCTTCTCTCCATCTGTCTGCATGGATCTTTTTATTTATTTCACACTCCCTCTCACTCCAGCCCGACTTCCCGGAGCTGTGAATTCTCCAAGCATCTCCGTTAGGCTTGGGCAGATGAAAATACGAAAGACCATCACAGAGGCACCAAGAGATACTGTGTCTGTGCATGTTTGTGCATGAGACAGAGAGAAAGCAGAGAGAAGGCAGAGATCGGACGGGAGGGAGGGAGGGAGGGATGGCAGGAGCTTCTCTGTGTGACTAAATCCTTAGCATGTGTCTGCATACTCACAAGGTCATGCACCGCGTGTTACAGTGTGTGTCACAAGACGGCATGCTTGACTGTATCCTGGCTAAAGAGCGTGTTGGCGGATGTGAGACGGGGGCGGGGGTCGGAGGGGGGAGGGGGGGCATGTGTCTCTGTTCTCCATATTTTAAATATACTCTAAACCTTTTTGCGTTTGGATTAGTCATCGCAAAGCTCACATACTGAGTCTGAATGTGGACAAGAGAAGATGTGTGAGCGCTCGTCTATCATCCTCACTTCTACACGTGCACGCTCTCACTTTTCAAGTGACGTGGCCCCCGTCTGGTGGGTTTAACAAACAGTGTTACATGGCTACTTACTTACTCATTGACGCTTTCTCTGCGCCCCACCACCACCACCGCTACCGTCCCTCTCCCCCATCAACACTTGCCTGTTGACGTGAGCCGTGTAACAATCCTCCCTGTTTCCATGACAACCACCTGCTGCTGTCCTCCCCTCATCTGTCTCTCCTTCCCTCCCTCCCTCCCTCCCTCCCTCCCTCCCGGTCTCCACTGCCCCCCCTCACTCCCCCCTCTTCCTCCCTCTCAGTTGTCTCCCCTCTCGCTCCACACACTGTTGGTATTTCAAGGTCAAAGAGGGTCACATGCAGATAGTGAGATAGAGACAGAGATAGGGCTGGGAAGTGAGAAAAGGAGTGATAACAATGGGAAAGGAAGACGGACAGAGGAAGGCTGGAGGACAAAAATCCCTCAGACGTTGTTATTGTTAGCACCTTAGACCTCAGACGTTTGCCTTGCTCAACCTGTCTTGCCTCTGTGTCCTCCCCTGCACTTATCATAACCTCATTTCGTGTCAACCTTGAGCCAAAATGGCCGACAACAGGTTGCATTCTGGGGTTAGCGTTGTGGCGAGCATTATCGTGCTGCTTGAGCTGAAAACAAGACAAGAGCGGTGCAGCAGACCAGAACGTGTTTGTGCTCGATAAAGTACAGCAGTGGACAAGCCACATTAAACAGCAACCGACTGAAATGCTTTCTGCTCAACTGCTTGAAACAACACACTAAATTAGTGTCATGCAACATTTCTTGCAAGACTGTTTTGATCTTTTCATGGTGTCTGATGAACAAGAATCAACAAAGATTTGTATCTACAGAAAGTAAATGATGATTGTTGTTGTTGTTGTTGTTTTGTGAATAAATCATCTTTTTTTTTTTTTTTTAGTTACGGTTACGGTGTGAGTTTAATGACAGAGTATCAGCATCTGGGAAAGCCCAGAGTGGTAGCATGTTACATTAATTGCCATCGAGGTAAGGTTGGAGCACTGACCTTGCTAGCCCCGGGGAGAAGATGAAGCTTGACGTATGGATCAGCCAGCCCGTTAGAGTCCATGGCTTTCAGTCCCTGTGGGACACAAGCAGATACACACATGTGCAAACACACACACATACTGTAGTGTCAAAGGTGACGTCATCATGCCCTCAAACACTTCACACCACTGACAGGGTCAGAAAAAGACAGCGAATATGACAGACCTCTTCTACTGTAGTTACATCTCAATAGCGCTTCTGGGTGTTTCTTTCTATGCCAGTATTTTCTACCCTCCTCGACTCCTTTGTGTTGTCCTCAAGGGAACTGTTCAGCGAGATTTACATAATTAACGTCATGTGACAGTCCGCAATGCAAGGCTTGTGTCCTTGTACGGTGGCCATTCCAAGATGTTTCTGCAAAAGCAACCTAGCAACATTATCCAGCGTTTCGTAGTGCCGTGAGATGATTTTGTCTTGAACTGACAAGCAGCGAAGGGTGTACGGCGAACGTGTTTCTCTAAAAAACGCAAAAGCATTACAGGAGAATTGTTTTCATTGGGCCTTCAAGGAGCATTATGCAACCGCACACAAGCAAACAGTCTGTTTATATGAAGAAAGTATTAAAATTGTGTGTACCTTTGCCTTGTTAATAGTACAATGAAGACAGTTGTTCTCTTGATCAAAGAGCAGGGTGAAGTCCAATGTTCCCAGGTAGGCTAAAAAAAAAAAAAAAAAAAAAAAAAAAAAAAAAACGGCAATTATTGTCAGTAAGAGGCCCAGATACAGACACACAGTCAAAAGCTCTGAGTCATATTTGTAGCAGATGGCCTCTTAAAAACATGAAGCTGCCTAATATGAATTGATCTGTCTTGTTTTATTACTCTTTGGGAATGAGCAGAAACTCCCCCAATTGCAACATTGTGTAATAAATCATGAGAGGCACTGTGTCACACAAAGTGGGAGTGACAAACACTTTTGGGGAAAATGCTTGACTCGACAATTACTCTGCAGGCATATGTTGGGCTTCTAAGGAAACAGGCAGAAACTCAAATTGAGCAAAACAAGCTGACGCTTCACTCCAAAGTTGTTTTTATGCTGTATTGTTTAGTAATTTCCACATGAATGAGCGTATAGGACTGTAAACATTGATCCCTAAACTTTGTTCACCCTCCTCAGAACTCACTGTCTTCATCGTCCGAGTCGACCACCTCCTCTCTGTCTCCGTCATTGTCCACTCTTCTCTCCCCATCCTTGAATCCTACACCCGTCTCCCCATTGAAAGTCTCTTCTTTCAGGATCTTCTTCTCCCTGGGAGGCGGTGGCGTGCAGGGGTAGTCGTGGAAACGTGGGAAGAAGTCTGATATCTGTGGGATGGGGAGGATGGGCCCCGGGCACACGTTAATGGCAAAGTGCTCCTGCATAGAGATCTTGACCGGCGAGGGCGGGGGCGGAGCAGTGGAGTGGGGCGTCGCCGAGGGGGAGGAGGCGGATGGGGAAGGGGTGGAATTGGAGGAAGGGGGGATGGCCAGGTGGGAGGTGGAGGGCGGGGGTGGGGGTTTGGAGACACTCATGTGGACTGTCAAACAGGACTGTGGGATGAAAATGAAGGGGTGAGCCGGAGGGAGAAAGAAATGAACGAGGTGAGAAAGATAAAGAGAGTAAGAGTCATATCCTCAGCCTCCTGTGAGTTTGCAACTTTCTACTTTCTGTGAGTTCACACAGCAGCAGGGGTCAACTCTTTTCAAGGCTGGAATTCACGACACATCTGAAAACAACCTGGATAAAACTGAAAAAATTGTTCTCTTTCCGTCCACTGATGCAATCCCGACTTCTCAAAAGCCAAAATAGCCAAACCTTTGACACTTCAAGTGTGACTCACACATTGTGTCAGCGCACCAAGTCTGTGCTCAGAATGAATATTCAAATGTAGTGCTGCAAAGTATGAACAAGTGATGTCACTTGTGTATCTGCACTTCACTCTAATCCTTCCCTTATCTCTCTCTTTCACTCCTCTCTCTCTCATCTGCAAGTCCCCTGAGCAACATTTACATAATACCATTTGAAGTCTTTCTCATTCCTTAGCATATTTGTCACTAAATGAAGCATAATAATTGTTACCAAAATCCATCCTCGTTAAGCCAAATGCTATCATTTCCTATTTCCTTCATAATGATTGAGAAAGACTGAAGATATGTTCTCTCATGTACTCCCACAGCGCTTCTGTGTCTTTAATATTTCAAGACCTAGTTTGATTTGATTGGTCACAGACACAAACTTCAAACATAAATGTGGCAATGTTCCCTTTGTTTACTGGTGCTGTCCCAGATCAAACTGTTAAAGATAAAAATAACTAGATCATAAAAAACAGATTTGGTCTTCACTTCACAAAATATACAGACAGTAAGAAAAATACCAGATCCACTTTATAAACAAGCAGCTTCACATAATGACAACAAAAGCACCACGGCTAAACATTTCTACAACTGCAGGTCATTTGAGGATGCATGTCACTTGTCATCCTCCCATATGTTACATGTCTCCTTCATGTCACTACTGGTTAGTGGCAACCGATGACCTCTGTTCTTTAATGTCTAAATGCAGTTTGTGTTTCTCCTGTTGCGGGGGAGTTCAAGACGGCACTCTTTCTCGAATGAAATAGTTTCCTCTCCGTTTCATGACTGATGCGTCTTCTGTGGATACAAATCTTGACACTCTTTGGTCCTCTGTTATTTCAGTGCAAATTCACATATCAAAGTGTTAACTCTACTTTTGAACACATTTTCATATTGATAAATTAATTAATAATAATAAAAAAACAAAAAAAACAATGAAGCTCACATAGCTCAAACTGACATCTTCAATTTGGCTGTTTTGTCTAACCTAAAGATATTTTATTTAGATGAATAAAAAGTTTGGAAATGGAGAAATGATTGGTATTTTGATTAAAAATTACTTCAAATCTGCGATACTGTAAATCCATGATGAAAATTTTGATTATTTTTCTATTTACTGGCACTACAAGGATTAATTGATTTGTTGTTTCAGTCATTGGTAACTTCAAGTCTCTTTTACAGTTGACAGTGTTCAGGCTGTATAATTTATCTTTACAAAAATATCATATTGGATAAGTTGTGTCCTTTTTCTATGATGTGTTGAAATGATCTGTCTGTATGTTGGCGTGGAGAGTTTGCACACTGCCAGTAGATTTAGCCTTTAAATTGAAAATGTTTTAGTTGTATGTAGAAGCCACACAAAAATCATCAATAGAACAAAACAGGTATAAAAAAAATACTTGTTGTTTTACATTGTGTTCATCAGTATTGCTGTAAAATCATCTCTAGTGCATAATAAAACATGTTGACTCTTTCGGTCATGTTCACATACATGTGAATATACAGATGTACCATGTCAATTTTTTTGATATACATTCATATCAACACGGAACGAGACTTAACTCAGTTATAAACTTGCATTTCCAAGAACACATGCCATCTTCTTTACCATACTATATAAGTTACAGTACAGTAACACTCCCTCTCTCTCTCTCACACACACATGTGTTTTAAGACCCTCAGCCCAAAACTGCCTGCTCGCATCATCAATACCTACACTCATTCATACACTCGCACCGCTCTTATGTAACAACACCCAAATATTCACTGCCTGGGTGCCCTCATACAAATGATCACTTGCAGCATGTTGCTTACAAACTCATCCGCTCCAGCCCTTTTACATACTGAGACAGCGCACAATAGACCACATGTGCACACACACTTACGGACATTCATGCACAAATATAGCCACCCACAAAAAAAAAAGAAAAAACGTACCCAGGGACAGTCTTCATCTGTGCCGGCACTCCATCTTGCCTGTTTTCACGTCTTCTGTCTCTCACACACTGTGGAGCATGCAGACCAGCTTTGAGTCAATATATCCCTCTGTACTCTCTCCCTCTCTCTCCTTCTGTCTCCGACTCTGTTCATCGTTCGCTCTCCTCTCCTCCTCTCCTCTGTCCCTCCCTCTTTGCCTTCCCCTTTAGTTGTGACGTATCCAGTTAAAATCCCCATCAGTTGTTTTTAGACTGTGCACATAGTACCGTCAGTCACTTTCGCTGCAGTGGGGAGATTTAAGGAAACCTGGTGAAAAAGGTGTGTGTTCGTCTGTGGAGGTGTGGAGGTGTGTGTGTGTGTGTGTGTGTGTGTGTTCATCTGTGGAGATGTGTGTGTGTGCGTGTGTGCGTGTGTGTGTGTGTGTATGTGTGTGGAGGGGAGAGGAGGTGTTTTTGTGGTGGATGAGGTTTTTTATTATGGGTGCAAGAGGAGAGCGACGGAGAGAGGGAGAGTGACAGACAGACCGGCCAAGCAAGACAGAAAGACAGACGAGGAGACAAACTGACATCATATAGACAAACACAAAGCGACACCAGCAAAAACAAACACACACAGAGGCATATATATATAAATATATATATATTATATATATATATGCACACATAGACACAGTACATGGAAAGCAAAATGGGTGTGAAAACACTGGACGCTGACATAAGGAAATATTGCTCTCGGATGAAAAAGGAAAAAAAAAAATATTACAAGGACAGAAAAAGGAAATTAAATTCAACATGTTGACTGAGCTCAACAAAGCACACTGCCAAACCATTAAATCACACTGCCAGATTACTTTGTGTTGGCTAGTGCTATGGCCAGTATCAGACAAGCAGGCGTGTGTTTGAAAGTGTGTGGGGTTGTGTTTGACTGCATGCATCCAACTGTAGCAGCCCTTATAGTAACGGCTGCCACCTGCCACAGTAATAAAATTAATCAAAGACAGCGATGCATCAATATCACACTTATATAGGATGTCACTGAGCCAAATTACTCATGGACAAAAGAATGAGTGGATGAATGACAATACACGGAGGGGATGCATGACTGTGAGAGATTAAAAGAGAAACATATAGTTAAAACCCTACCGTTCTGTTTGGGTTTTTAAAACACAACATTGTTTTCACACATTCATACTTCATAACATATTTATAGATTTTGATCTTTTACCTGTGATTTATGTTGACAGTACTTTTTACACATCTCTAAATCCTAAATAACTCTTGTGGATTACTGTTTTGGTGAGTTTTATCACAGCCAAGACGTTTGACAGGGCTTTAGACCTGTCTGTCATCTACTAATTCCAAATAGAACTCACCATGTAGGATCACATAGAGAAGATGTTTTAGTCTATGCTGACTTCTAGGCAATAGTCCATGTACCATATGAAATGTATTATTTGGTAAAATAATAATGATGTATGGTCAAATTTTGTCACCTTCATCAAAGTACCACTTTATATCAGGTTTTAATCAATTCCAAAAAAAAAGAAACAAATTTTGAGGGAAAATACATTTTGCAACTATTAGGATAATACAACAATGGGTTCCATAGGAAAGGAAGCCAATTTCTCTAAAACACAAGTTAAGGGGGCGAAAAAAGAAAACAGAAAAAGTGTGAGAGTAGAGAACAAAGGTGGAAAACAACTTCAAAGGAAAGCTGCTTTGATCGTAGCACAGAGCAGAGAGAGATATTTCAAAACCAAATGTATAGCTGGGCTGGGTGTAAAATGCCAGAGGACTTTTAATTTGAAACTAAAGCTTTTAATTTGAAATGGATACAGGAAGTCACAACATTTGGCCGACCAGTGCTTTCATTACTTGGTCACTCAGTGACAGACATTTACATTAATAGGGCTGGCCCTGTTGTTGCAGTCCAACCTAAAGTGACCCCTCAGTTGCTTTTCATTCAGAGTGCGCCCACTAGTGGCCACAGAAATATTGTAGAGAGTAATGAAGAGAGGTGACTAAGTTTTACAGCCTGAACGTGTACATAGTGGAGGAGTTTGAGTTCACTGGATAGGTTGACAAAACACTTTCACATGGGCGAGCGCTGTTCGTTTCCCAATGGCGGGGCTTGAGGTGGTAAGGGGTGGGTTGAACGGGGAAAGGCGGGGATGATTCTCCTTAGTACCAAAATGACCAAAATGCCTACCCTATGTTAACCTGCCATTCTCCTTTTCATCCCCTAGAAGAGGGTTTTTCAAACTGCAGCCTGCAGTTCAGGAACACCCTGTTTAAAGTTTTCTGTGGTCCACAAGAAGATGCCTGTCAGGATACCGTTTCACTTTTTTTTTTTTACCTTTAACAAATATCGACATCGACCTGCTATAAGCACCTTATGTCTGTTTGGAATTATTGTGATAGTATCATAAACAGGCTCATACTGTTTTATGCCGGTGATTAGTTTGTTCTATGTACTAATATATCTACATTGTAGCCATCGATGAACAAAATATTCTGTGTGGCACTCGAGCTTCCAGTGATCTTTCTATCTCTCGTTGTTATTTGAACAGCCCTGCCCAATAGTAGCAGAGACAGTGCAGGAGAACATGGGTTGTTTAGTAAGTCTATCTGTTGTTAATTAAGTTTGCCTGACTCATTGATCATGTATCTGACTGAGGTTTGTGTAAGTTAGAATCTATGGCCGCGCCCATGACTCTGAGGTACTGTACCAGCAGCCTACCGTGCTGTGTATCGACAAATCACATTGTATTGATAAATGCGCCAATGGATCCATCCCCTCTGTTAAACAACAACAAATCACCTGCTGGCTAAACCTGACCAGGTTGTTGTGCCCTAATCTTAACCGAACAGAAGTAAACTTGCTGATAGCTCAGCTGTACATCAGGAAACACTTCTATGAGTTGAATTCAGAGGGTGGGGACAAACATAATCATTAAAAAGATGATCAAAAACAAGACTGATTAATTAAATTAATGGTCAACTAGGGGGAAAAGGGGGTATGTGAAGGCATGTGCTCATCCATTTGTGAACACTTACATTTACTTTGGGCATCTCATTACTATCAGCATTACCTCATCAATATTGCGTTAACAGACCATTACACTGTATATTCATTAATTTGCAAAAAGAACATGGGGGCTAAATGATTTGAAATAAGATAAATGAATACTCAGTGTACCGATGCCAAACCATCTATCTGTAAATAGGTGCTTTAGACATGGGCCACAAGCCGTAAGTGCTTGAAATTGATGCAGAACACAAGTGCTGCTGAAGTACACCAGTGCCTGGTCACATAGACAAGAAGATGAGAGTGCTCTCATGGTCTTCACGGTGTTGGTTTCTACAGAGCGGCTCATTCTTTAGTGAGGATGGAAAAGCTCATGTGTGCATAGGCGAACGCTCTCCCCTCCCACAGTAGCAGTTATCAGACAGCTACAGAGCGCTCACAACTGACCTGCCGACCACCTAAACTCTCAGATGCTCTCCATGTGGCTGGGATACCCAAGAAATGGTGCACTCCACCGGGAGAGCTCTTACCAAACGCTTAGGTCGTGGATGATTTAAAATGAATTACAGATTTCTAATGTGCTTTTGCAGGGTTAGTTAAACACAAAATATGTTCTCTAAATTACCCTTAGGGAAATAGCTACAACTGCAGTCCTCTTTTTGACATTCTTTTAGGAGATTTAGATATTTGTTAGGCTGAACACAGTATTTTCAAACTCAACCAACAAAAATATATCACTTTCGGCAAAGGCAGGTCACCAGTCTATCACAGGGCCAACACATAGAGACAGACGGTAACAAAAACCATTCACACCTAAGAGACATTTGTAGATGCACCAATTAACCTGAGGTGCATGTTTTTGGATGTTGGGAGGAAGCTGGAGTACCCGGAGAGAACCCACGCGGGCACAGGGAGAACATCCAAACTCTGCACAGAAAGGCTCAGGCCTGGATTTGATCCCGGAACCTTTTTTGCTGCGAGGCAACAATGCTAACCACTATGCCTCCATGAAAGTACCCTTTAAATCAATACATTTTCTATGCCGTTCCTGTGTCTGACTTCCTGCCCCACTGATCTGCTCTGCGCAGTTTGATTTGGCTTCTGTCAAAACTGGACTATGCACATATTTATTTTAGCAAAGCAGATTGGCGAGCAGGTTCTGGGTCACTTCTGAAACCCGTCGCAGTGACGAAATCACAAGCATTGTTTAAAATGACTGCGATAAGCTCCAGTGGCCATCTCAGAGCCGGAATACACCGCCGGTGGCAAATATGGTGAAAGGATTTTGTTGGTTTGCTCACACGAAAATATTCATCGAAAACATTCGACAGCAATGACTCTACACCTCCGGAAACACCTTGTCACCATCTCTGGTTTCAACAGTTTCCATGGGAAATGCAAAATTTTCAAACAAGAATCTTTGTCCAAATAATAACAATTTAGAGATTGTAAAATCTATACATATTTATTCAATTTGAGACTTTAGCATTTAAAGCTGAGAGGAAAGATGATAATTAAACTGAGAGGATGTTCTTTGAAGTCAACTCAAAATGTACTCAATATTATCTGAATGTGAAGGCTGAAAACATCATAACCACCGATCGGTGATGCGGTCAGTGAGGTAAATCAGTGTATTCGACAGGCTCCGGTTCAGTTGACGCAGTTAATCATTCACGGTGTCACGGAATTGTCTGGTTTACCATGTGCAGGCCCGTCCTGAGCAAGAAACAATCAATTGTGCTTGAAGAATTAAGTCTGGCGCTGCTGCATTGATCTTTGTCAGAGGTAAACATTAGGTAGCCTGTCAGATGGATATTTAACACAATGGCATTGTCCATGAGCTGACAAAAGTAAAGAAGAGTGAGTGGCATCCAAAGGCAAAATAAAGAAAATTGAGATCCAAATGATAAGTAAGAAGTGTGATGATGAAAAAGTATGAATGGAGACTTTGTTCAAATAAAATCACAAAACCTACCTCAATGACAAATACCTCTAAAAAAAAAAAGCAAAGAAAAACAAAATCGATGAACAAACCCATGAAGCTTCCACGCATGCCTCAGCCTCCATATCTGCATGATTAAAGCGTTCCACATTACTCATGTAAATAATAAACATCGACAATGAGCAAGGAAGAGATTGGTTGGAGGGAGAGACTGCTATGAGCGTAGGAGCATTCATCCAGTCCTTCTGCATGGCAAGATAATCTCCTCCCATTACTACAGCACAAAGCAGTGCAGGTTTTCCATTAAGTGTACAACCACAGCCTCTCCAGCCTCTCAGCCAGCCATTAGCTCTGAGATTGAGTAAACCTCTCTTTACATAGTGTAGCACCAGCGCATGCTGAATTTTTCAACATTCGGCACCGCACAGGACGAGAAATTGCATAAATCTTCTGATAAAGATCAAAAGAGCTGCTCCTACACTCGCCCTTGAAAGTATGAGCAGACACATCTCGAATTCCTATGGTACTTCTTTGCCTCTTGTACAAAATGCAGTGCAGCATGTGAAGAGCCTGTACGTGAAGCCAAAATTACAATGCAGTTCTCTAAAGAATTCATGCATAAATATCCGTGGTGTATCTTCCAGTTGGTTCCAGTGGTCGCACAGATAATGGGCTGCAGAGTCTGTGATTAAAAAACCCTACAACTCTGAATCCGTGACTCTCATCCATCCATGACTATCCATGTCGTAATTCAAATTACTGGAAAACCTACAGAGTGTGGAGCTTACAGGACAACTCTTTGTTTTGGGTTATTACAGTGTGATCCTTCTTCATCACCACAACTTCACGCATGAAAGACAGACAGGTAACGCCAGCTCGAGTCCGTCCCTCCTACACTGTGGAAAGATTAATGTCAAATCGTGTCGTTTTTTTACAACCCACAGTAAAGTCACACATCACATACCGAGTACTGACTGGTTCCTCACTGCTTCATGATTATCTAACAACTACATAGCCTTTCTGAGCGCATGGAATAAAGTGAAGGATCATGACACTTTTCTATAACATTTTATAAAGTGTTACCAAGACAAGTCAAGCAGTTTCAGCTACACAGCTCCATTATCCTACCATAGTATTACCACGCCTACATTCACTTCATGAATGGATCAGATCTGGACACACACCATTATATAATGTTTCCAGTCGTTGGATCTTAATGGGAGTAGACCTTAAGGATCATTTTGAATCTGTTGGGGCAGCCATTAACCAATCAGCATTGACCACAATATGATGTATACTGTACACAGAAACTCACTAAACTGTAAACAACAGAGACCCTCCCACAAAGTGAGCAGAGTGTAATGCAATGCAATGCCCGTAAATGACCTTTGCAGACTATATAGATACAAGGACGCATTGTTGTTGCTCCAGTTTTAATACTGTGATATTTATTAGCATTGCTACAACTGTTTGGATCGCTTCATGTTGCTCTACAGCCACAGTCCTTTTTGGAACTACAATTTTAAACAAAAGTTTGACTTCAACTTCTTCGCACTGAGCCGCACCCATTGGTTGCTGATTGGTCTGCTCTTCGGTGTGTCTAAAGGAACCTTCATGTGAACAGGGTTTCCAGACTATAAATACAGCAAAGAGTGAAGCTGTGAGCAATAGGCAGGCGGAGTCAGGACAACATTGGCCACCATATGACCAAAACAAAAAGGAATACAGCAGTAACCGTGGTGTATTTTATTCCTTCTGAACTCAACATATCATTTGTAAGAAGAATGTGTTATTTCTTCTCCCTGTAGGTGAAGCACTGTTTCACTGTCTTATAGGGAAGCAGCCACAGGATGTCTCCTGATGACGGCCAGATGTGAATGATGCCAGTTTTCCTTGAGTGTCTGACAGACTGTTTGAGTGACATTTGAATTCTGCTCAAGAATAGTTCAGAGGCAGTCATGGCATCTCAAATCGACATCAGTCACAGGAAAATGAATGAATTTAATAGGCAGCGTGATGTTGGCGAGTGCATTTATTAACAGGTGGGTAGTTGTTGATGTTCCCTCGGGGCGGCAGTTGGTGTCACAGGTGCTGCTCACGCTCCACATCACTCTGCTTCGGGGAGAATCATTGGTCGCGTCGGCAGAGAGTGCTGTCCTGTCAAGGTGCATTATTCTTGTCATCATGTGCTACGTCCCCAAACCCGGGTCTCGCATGGCTTCTGGTCTAGCAGAAGAAGCTCCTCCCTTAGTCTTTGTTTTATTTGCTCTCACCTCTAACACCCATCGCTGCCATCATCTGTCGCCAACATCACCTTTGACTTTCGCCATTCCCTCATTTTATCAGTCCTTCCTACACTCTCTTTTTCACTCTGAGGGTTGTTTTGAAACCGGCGGATCCCATTAACCCTATCTGTGATTTGTCCTTAACTCTGACACGCAGGGTCGACCACCAAAAGAACAGGTGTGGGTTTTTTAATCTATATTGAAAACAATGTCACTGAGCAACTTTTCGTTTTCTAATATTTTGTGACAGGCCAAGCCAGCAATGCAAAAGGAAGAATGACCTCTGTCAAATAACATGACAGATTGACAGAATGATATTCCCTCAGGTTAAATGTGTTATTTTATTTTTTGTTTGTTTTATACCTCTCCTCTTGCTCTTTTGGAGTTGATGTGCTCTCTATGAGAAAATACACAGTGGGTCTCTCTGGCATTTAGCTTTGTTGTTGTTTTGGTGGCAACTCTCTTTTCATACCATGAGTCATTGTGCAGTTTGGAGTTAAAGGAGGTTCGCGGTTAACCTTTTTCTTGTTTTATCTCTCACGAGATTGAATTACTCTCCTGCTGACGCTGATCTCCTACCAGCCTTCTGTTCCAACTCTGAAGTAAAACTCAGCACTAACACAGTCACATTATTTGCCACTGACCCAATTACATCCCGCATAGATCTTGTGATACATATTTCTCTCCTCTCTCTCTTTCGCTCGCTCTGCCTTGTTCGCCCTTTTCTTATTTTTCCTCTGCTCCCTTTGATGAATGGCTTTGCTTTTTAGGACAAATGACAACTCAGTGATTAATTGTGTTTGCTCTTTCACTCTTACTCATTCTCACCTTTCACCATTTCAATTTCTGCTTCTCACCCTGTAACTACAAAAAAATCTATCTTCACCTGGTTTTGCCCGATCAGCATATTCCCATAAATAAAACAAGGGGGAGGGAGGTTGAGGTGAAGCAGGGATGGTGGAGGGAAGTGTGGCCTACAGCAGGGCAGTGGGCATGTGCGAAATGGAGGGATGAATGAATAGAGAGTGAAGGGGAGAGATGAGCCAACTGCTCCAGATCAGGAGTGTGAAGGTGACTGCAGAGAATAAGTCCGAGAAGAAATGGAGATGAAAAAACGACAGACAGAAGACGAGAGAGAATATTCAAAAAACAAAAAACAGGGAAACAGAGAAGATTTGGTACGAAACTGACAATTAAAAAAGTCAACTGTGTGTAAATGTCAGAGCAACTTTCACAGCACAAAATGAAATTCATAAACAAAACACCTTCAGAACTGCAAATCCCTTCACGATTTGAAGAAAACCGGCCCCCTCTATCCAACAGTAAAAGCAGCGTATATGCAGTCCATGAAATCAGAGTGATCACCCGGGCAGCAGATGAAGTAAAACGGGGACAAATTGAGATAGCAGTGATTGGAGCGAGGTGTGCATCCAGTGCCCCGTGGCAGGATGTCATGGTGTGTTTAATGAGCCAACAGTGCAGGCAATTAGTTCCTGATATGACATTATCGGTCACCAATAAATGAACACATCATTAACCACAAGACCCCTTCAATCGCCTCTCTTCTTCTGTCAACTCCTTTTGCTCTCATAAAAAAGGCCTGTTTTCTTCAACACACATTTTCTTAAATTAGTCAACACAATGTTCTGTTTTCTTTTCTTATCAAAATCTACACAAACATCGAAATAAGTAGATTTACAATGACTCCCAAACTAACATACACTATGAGTGTTTTAGCACCCTCTAAAGGACCAACATGTCCTGTTACCAAGACAACAGAACATTTTATTTGCCAACATATACCGTTGGGGAGTGCCAGCGACAGACGTGTTGGACCTTTTGTTGTGATGGTAACAAAACAAAAAAACATGTGGTTAACATTGCAAAACAGTCACAGTTTGGTTTGCTTTAGTAAAAGACTATGATCAGGGTTAAAATATGTCTGCTTCGTAACTTGAGGTACTTACAAGGTAACACATTACGTTAGTTAACTCACATATGTAATTCAAAACAATTCAGTACTGTCTTTTGGTTTCACATACAAGAACAGCCATCTCTTGGGTGAAAGCCCATTTGAGATTCATCCAACCATGTGTGGACTCCGTCATGTGTTATACTACATCAGCTGACTCCTTCGCTTGTTTCCGTCATAATAACTAAAGCCACTTGAGGTCACGTGCGCTGTTTTTACTGTATTTGATAAATGATAACAAATTTGTACAGAAAGTATCTGCAGAATGTTCAGTAAAACCATATTTCATGTGTTTTCCCAACAAAACCTGCTTGTAATCTATATTCCATTTCACTATTTTGTCGTTATGTTTGGTCGACTCAGATCATCTCAGGTAAGATTGTGGTCTTCATTTCAAATTGAGCATGTCAACTGACGTGAGGAACAAAACATGTAATGTTTGTCTTAAACCAAAACCCTGATCAGTTCCTCAGTTTCCCTCAAAACATTACTGCAACGTTAATGGCATTTCTGAAAAACAGTTGGAAAACATTGAAAATTTCCTGGTAGGGCCACATCAGCATTTCCAACATTTGGCTGCATGCTGTGAAAAATTGCACCACTGCCTTTGGCCAATCCAGACCGAGCAAACTACAAAAGCTGATTTCGACCTAAGTCAACAATTCAAAAGTCTGCACTCCATCGGGAGCTGACTGGTGCATGAAATGCACATTATTGCACTCACTTGTCTTTTCCTGTGAAGGTAAGGGGTGAAGTAAGTTTCCACTTCTTCAAAAAAAAGCATAGCGCTAAATAAGGGCTTTGGTTGGACGCACTAAGCATATTTGAGCGTGGCGAGTGTCTGATCGCAGTGGAATAGGCTCCTTACCAGTTTCCCACTGCAGCACTGCCTCAATGGGCAAAGAACAGAGGAAGGAGGGGGAGAGATAGACAAAATGAGAAAGCAGAAAAATGGGAGCGTAAGCACAAAATGAGATTACGCTTTACCTGCAGTTTTTGTTTTCTTATGAGCACAACAAAGTGTCTTTGTTATATTTACAGCACAATCGACCACCATTTTAAAATGAAGTTCCTGTCCTCGTGATGATTTTGTGAAATTACACCACATTTTTCACAGAAGGTTTTGTCCATTGAAGTGAGACGAAGTTCAGTTACTGACCACTGCAGAGCAAAGCAAAATGTCAAGGAGAGAAACAACAGACTGTATTTAGACAGTTACACCTCTCTCTAAGGCGCAAGCTGTGTTTACATTTATCAAAATTTCTTTTAAAACAGTTGATGCCCACCAGATTTCCTACTGAAGTTATTGAAGATAACTCTGATCTTGTGTTGGGGTTAAAGCTAAGGTGTCCTTTCAGGAAGAATAGCTAGCATGTTTGTGATATATTGGCAGTCAATACAAAGTGCAGCGTTTAAGAGGCAATGGCCCACGGGGTCCTGAAATCCCTTTAAATCCTTTGCCTGACTTAACTAACAAACAGCAGTCAATCAGTGGACTCAGTCAGTTAGGAAATGGAAGGATGGATACTACAAAGAGAAAAAGATTGTCCCTCATCCTATGTACTGTATAGGCTCCTCTCTCTCTCACACACACACACACACACACACACACACACACACACACACACACACACACACACACAGCTTTATAAACCGTCTTTAGCTTAAACTTCAAAAAGGGAATTCACTGTCATTTTCCATTAAACATCCCATGCGTCAGTATATGGACTTATTACTTCAGGCTGAAATGGATATCTACATTTTCTTCATCTGTCAGTTAATTATCCTCTCAAAACATGATTTTTTTTTTTTTCCCCTCCTATTTTCCCTTCAGCTGCTTAAATTGGTTACTTTTTTCACGCTTTCTGTCCCATATATTCTCTATCAGCTTGCTCTAATACTTGAATTTATCCAATGAATACCAGCTACAACATCTCGTCATTGGGACACTTAGTCAGAGCCCAGCCAGTTATTTTATACATACAGTACTTCCACCAAATTCTGCATAACATCTGTAGTAGCTTTATGAAATATCCCAATGACATGGTTTTATATGGAAAGGTCGAGTTGTGCTCCCCCAGACTTTTCCATTTTACCTCTATTTTGTCAGGAGGTGATATTCACAGAAGTCACATCAAAGTTAAACATTGACACATTTTTTTCTGAGTGGAGGTTTTCCTGGCTGCCTTCATATCTGCCCTGTTTGTTATTTGTGTCCTGGGGTGGCATTCCTCTGGCAAAAGAGAGAACCCCGGAGATTGACTTCCCAAAACTAGAGCCGAGATCCTGGCGTCACATCCTGGTTAGCCGCCATTCCAAAAGTTTCGGGAGGTCAACCTAATTCCTCACTGAGTCTTTAATCAGTCTTTCTGCAGAAACAAGTTATTTTCTAGGCTTATTTTCTGTATTCTAAGAGTTATCCAAGTAAGACAATAACTTTGTGAGCAAACAAAATACTCTCATGATAATTAAATAATTCATGATAGTTAATAAAGTAACTACCTAACCTAACCTAACCTCCTCCAGTGCAGCAGCAGGGGTACCTATGGTTTACATCATGAATATTCACTAATACTTTCTTCAAAGTTTATTTTCCACATGTATTTTCCTGTCCTGCTGTTATTACAGACATGTCTGAACAAACCTCAGCCCACTCATTTGTCGAGTTGTGATGTTTAACTTGGTTTAGGGCTCATCGGGTTATGGCAACAGACAGGAACAACAGAAATACAGCAATATTAAATAAGCAAAAATATTATAGATTTTTTTTTTTACCAGTATCATCATCTTTTCTACACATAAGATCATTTTGTGACCTGACAAATCTGATTTCACTCTTATTTCACGCTGCAGTTTGTCTGAACGAACACAACAGGATTTATTGGTGGAGTTCAACACTTGAATTATACCTTTAAGTGTGATATTCATTGAGATCTACATAATACAGAGAAAAGTAATATTTTAGATCACACTCAGAAACTATCTACCACATGGTACTGTTGCCCCTAACTGTGGTATAAAATGGTCTCCTGTCTGCTGCCATTAAGCTTTGCAAGTTTCAGACTGACGCAGATATAATTTTCCCATTCAGGTCCCACGCTGTTTTGATGGCTAATGTACTTGCACCTGTCTGACTGCATACAAGTATGCTGGTCTTAAAATGACAGATCAGCACATTGTTGGCGCACTGCTGCTCAAGGCAGCGGAAAGCCATTGCAAGACTGCCGCTGGCAAAGTATTTTACAGTTGTTTTAAGGGCACATTATTAGTAAGAGTAATACGAGCCTACACTGGCTCCTACACGCATACACTGCTTGTTACATACACCGAGACTCACAGCAGCTCACAAACATGCAACAGATTAACAATAAAAAAGATTGTGCACATTGATTTGCACACGAGCAGATCCGCTTCCTCTGTGGAAAAGCTTCTTTACTGTCCTACTTGACAAATCTGCCATTATAAGAGCAATCCACCATCAAGGTACAAGCACTCCTGGCTCCTAAGGGAAATGGAAATGTCATGTTACAGCCCACACACACAGCTGGAAATTATTAAAAGACTTAAGTACAACCCTCATGAACCACGAGCTTTACTTTGTTCTCAGATTACCAGCTGTTTAAAAAGCAGAAGTGAATTTGAACTCACCCTAAATGCACTTGCACTTTGGATTATGCGCTTAGATCATTAAATTAAAACAATTTGCGTTCATAGTCTGGTCATACAGGTATAAATTTAGTCTCTTTGTCAGTCACTGTGCTCATGTCTGTGGTTCATTTTCAGACAGAGATCTACTCACAGCTGCATCACTTTATCCTGTTAAATGCTTTCTCAGTCAAGTTAAACAAATCCTTAATAAAACCTTTAATTTGCTTAGTCTCTCACTGTATGAGTGAGACACTGCTTATCTATGAAACATAACGTAAGGATGGACCCACAGATTGGTCGATCACAGTCAGAAAGATTTATTGATTTTGCACCATGACTCTGAAGTCATTCTAACCAAACCAGACTAAAATAAAATATTAATCGATCCAGATAAGTAAAATGGCTTATCTGCAGTAACACAATATCATTGCCCTTTTTGTTCTTGAGGACCAAGGCAGCCAGTTGCATCTCTAATCCCGCCATATTTAGATGGATAATCACCTTTCATTATATAATCCTCAGGTTAGGTAAGACTTCATACAGCTCATACTTCATCTGCATCTGTCATCCAAGGCAAGGAAGAAGAGCAATCAGAGTAAGTAAAATAGAATATAAAATCCCTTTTCTTTTATCTTCTTCTAGTGGCTGGAGAAGGTGCACCTATGCATATGTGAATTTTGCTGTGCTACTGATTTAGAGTGAAGTGTGAACTTGTTTTTACTGTAGAGTGTTTAATAATTCAAAACATCTTTCTTTAGCTATGGTTCATTTGTAGTGAGCCAGCCTTGCACAGAACATGTTTAAGGCAGCCCACTCACGCTCTAATGAGACTGACAGGCATTTCCTTTCTGCTTTTGTAATATTTAATTATCCGGATCCTGACTATATTTTGCTGTACAAGTCAACAGATGGCCAGCCCTCTGTTTGCATTTGTTTTGGTTCAATATTTGTGCCCTTGTTGCTTGTTACAATGCAATC
The DNA here is from genome assembly GCF_022577435.1 of Embiotoca jacksoni. NCBI lineage: Eukaryota > Metazoa > Chordata > Actinopteri > Embiotocidae > Embiotoca > Embiotoca jacksoni. The sequence continues at coordinate 6,478,072 of NW_027185392.1, read as the reverse complement.
ACATCAACAGACATATTCAGCTCCACCGTGTGATTATCAGGCCGGCCTCCAGAAATACAAGACGGAGCAGGTTGTAATTAGACAAGAATTATACAAAGCAGTGAGGAGTTTTTGCCAAATGAAGAGGCAGGAATAGACGTGTGTGAATAAGAAAAAGATCTCATTTTCGTCCTCTGTTCCCTATCTGCACCACTACTGAAGGCGACAGACTCATTTCAGAGCCATAACATGAAATCAGCGCTGGGGGGGTGGAGGGATGTGATGGAGAGGAAGTGGCGGTGAGGTGTTAAGATAGGTTAAGATAAGATGGAGTGCCAGACCTGATTGCATTACTATCGGTTGTTTATGGATCAGACACAGACTTGTTTGGCCCTGTGGGATTGATTGTCTTCTGGCTGAACACCAGGTGAATAGAAAGATTATTCGAAAACAAAGAGAAAATAGCGGGCTGGTGCAGAGAAGGATGAAGCCTCACAACCTGAGTGGCGCTATGTGCGTTTTTTTGTCTGAGAATTTGTATTCATGTCTTTTCCTGTCTGTCAAGGAGGTTCATTTTTGGTCCAGTTTACTTTCTCCTTAAATGAAGGAGTATCTTTAAAACTACTAAACAGATTTACATAAATTTGGTCCTAATTCCGACAATTCTCTGCAAACATAGTGGGCAACATTTTAAAATTGGATTTTTGCAGCTCCAGAGTGAATGATTTCACTTTAATCATTGTAAGTTCAGTCTGAAGATCTCAAGTCTATCTTGAAAGATGTGAGCTTACTGTACCACAGCCCACTTCTCATCCTTGCTTGGGGCTGGCAGCTTAAGGCTACACAATCCACCACAAAGATGTCTTCGATCCATCTTAACTGTCCTTTGTGAGTCTGACAATGTTATGGTGGCAATAGATTGGCCTTGTAGATTCTGATTTCTCTGATGCTGATTGGATCTGAATAAGCCTGAAACAACAGATTGTTTTTGATTAAAATAATTGCTTACACTCACTGTAGAAGCATGGCAGTGCAACAAACATGCTTCGTGGAAGAGGACCCACTCCTTATGTAGAGATACACACTGGTCCTATAATCTGTACCAGATTTTGCGTATTAAATATTTCATTGAACCCCCAAAAAAGCTGTCTGTGATTTTTTTTTAAATGTCATTTAAAACTGATTGCCAAATTCCTGACACATGACACATGAAAAACAGCAGCATTTATTTTTTCTTTAAAATGTCTTCACAACATTCTTTAGCTGCTGTGTGAATTATCGCCTTTCTGTTGGAAGCTGCCTGAGGTCTCACCTTCCCTAACTTCAACCGAGTCATTTTTGGCCAGAACCTTAACAACAGCCGTGGCAAAACAGATCAGGAACACGCAAACAAACTATCGTCTGATGATGGGATTTTCAGATCAGAAAACACTGGATTAAATTTAAAACTATTCCGTACAAACTTTGTTGAGCAATTGTTTCCAAACTAACGCATATGAACATAATGAGACCAAATTTGCTACGGTGCTGCAGGTAGAATATGAATGGCCATAATGGCATCCTTGAACAAAGTCCTACTGTTAGCAATCAGCATGATGTGTATGTGCTGCAGATTCACATCCAGATACAGACAAATTATTTTCTCTTATCAAAATAAGTGATTAAAAGGCTCATCGAGCTCCGGTGGAAAAAATACCATCTCTGAGTGTTTGCTATTTATTGCCTGTTTTTGTGTCTGTGTGTGTTCTCTATGTGGGTCATGTTTGTATGAGATATACAATGAATCTCAGCGCCCTTCACCCTAGTGGGTCTTGTGAAATATATTTAGCATTCCTATTTAGTGTTTAACCCTTAACGCTCTAGGCAGGCCCATTCAGCTCCTGCCACAACGGCACATCTCTCAAGTGGAGCCTGCTCTCCATCATCAGCTGTGTTAGTTTTGTTTGTTTTTGCCCAGTCCACCTGGCCCTCAATTTCATTACTTCAATTAGCGTGCTTAGGATCTAAAATTGCTTGTGTTGGCTCAGTGATTGACAGCAATTGGCCACTTAGGGAGGAGAGCTGTAGACACACAAAGTGCTGCTCAATGGCTTGTGCAGTGAAACTCGCATGAGTACAGGCTATGCCTGTGGGTGTGCGTGTGTTTGTTTACCCTGATGGGAGTTGTGCTCACTGAAGATGTGAGCAATTCTTCAGGCAAACAATGTGAGACCATCTCTACAGAAAATTCAGATATCTTTCTTTACCCACATGTGCAATGTGGGTAAAGAAGTGTGCGTGTGTGAGTGTTAATGCGTGTGTGTGTGTGTGTGTGTGTGTGTGTGTGTGTGTGTGAGTGAGAGTTTGTGTGTCTGTGCATACTTGCAAATACATGAGCAAGGTTTTGTAAACACTATGAACTTATCTTTCATGCAAAGCAGAATTTATTTTCCGCAGCATACATTTACATAAACAAATGTTTACAATGCTGCGGGTATAAAATACATAGTAGATAAATATTATAAATATCGTCCACTTAAAGAATCCCGTGACTGTTCCACACCCTCCCCACCCGAACAGCGTCACATGCTCTAAGCGTGTTGCAATCAGCATGTATCCCATGCACGCTGATTGTGTGATAACCTGACAGACAGGCAATCACTACTCAGTCACGGCACGTTTTTCCCAACCCGGTGGGAGCGGGAAATGTGGCTTGTTTGGCAGAAGCACATTAAACAGCCGAACATAATTTAGAGGGCTGGCTGGTGGACATGTCTCTTCTCATTACAACGCTCGTGATGTACGCTGCCCTAAGCAGCGACTGCTGGAGCAGATCTTTGGTTTCTATAGAGCACCGTCTCTGTGTCATGTGAGATGGTGGAGTGAGGCGTTGTGTTTATAGCACATCAGTGTCAAATATGGCCGTTCATCATCACGCGCTGATACCCACAACCGCAGAGGTCCATGACAGAACATTAATCTGTCTCTCAAACGGACGGCCATAAGTCTTCTCCCCCCCTCCTCCTCCTTCACAAGTCCTACACCTATGATTGTCATTCTCTCCCTCTTCCTCTTCTTGAGCTTCCTTTAACTCACACTCATGTATTACACTTCTGTCCCCATGCTTCCTCTCTACACCTTTGTTTTATTCATATCACCTGTCTTAACCTTTGTGCCTACACTTTCCTGTCTGTTTTATGGTTATTTCATTGTTTGGGTGTGAGTCCTGTGATTGACTGGATTAATTTCAGCTGGGACAGGCTCCTGCCTCCACCCCAACCATAGCTAACAGAATGTTTGGGTGTCCTATTGCCCACATTCATTTGCATTCAGTTGGACTGGAGTGATTCTTCCTCCCTCCAGCTCAAAATATGTTCGTTAAACCCCTAAGTTCTATGGGGAGCTTTTGCATCTTTAAGCTCCATGTTTTGGTCGATTTACTTGGATCACTCTCACAGTTCTCATCAACTTATTTTGAGACAATTTTCAGCATCAAAGCTCTGACAATACGGCTGAATGCTCGACCACTAAATAACCGAGAGAGAGTTTCCGATTAGCCAGAGAACATGGCGGGATATTTAGAAGCTCAAGTGACACGTAGTTCTTTCAGATGTTGGTGGAGAAGGAAGTAGAGCTAAAAGGAGAGTGAATGTTGGACTTAAAATAATGAGGTTGCCAGAGACACGACTACAAATTGATGCTACAAAGCTTTGAGTGTGACAGATGTGTAAATAGGCAACTGTTTGCTCGTGCATAGGTGTAGTGCTGCTGGAGTGCACTCGAACTAATTTGTTTTCTAAGTAAGGAGTTTAGAGTTCTGTTGAACAAATTGAAATTCATAGACATTTTTTTACGTGCTTGAAGATCCAATCTTCTCTAAAGCACATGTCATGCAAGAGAGCCTATGAAAACAAATTAAATAATCAAAGTTTTCATATTGATTTTTAAGGTGTATTGAATGATTTACGATACCAACTCAAAGCCTCTTTTTGATCCACTACTGTTTGCCTTGTTAATTTTACTTCAGTACGTGTTAACTTAGCATCTGAAATAGTCAGAACAACTTAACTGTACAACAAACAGCACTACACCCCTGCTCACATGTGAAACATTCAACTGTTATTTTTTTTTTGTTCTAAAATCCGTTCTTGTCATTTTGTAGTGAACCCTCCTCTTTTGAGACTTTACTGTTTATACGACATTTATTGGAGATAAAGTTTCGCTGAATTTCAGGAGCAGGACCACGCCTCAGCCACTCCCCCACTTCTGGCCACACTCCTATAAATATCCACCCACTCTAAACCTCGGCCTGTTCACATTTTCTGCATCCCACGCTCCCTCCCTCTTGTTAAACCTCTTCACTTATGGTTATCATGTCCCATAGCCTTTATCCTTCCGTCCCACATGGAGATCTCGGGGATCTGCAAGGCCCGGGAGCCACAGTGGATCCTCGACTAAGCCTTCCCCAAACCGCAAAACTATCACCCCGGCTTAATCTCCCCCAATCAATGAAGGTTCGCCCATAGCCGAGGCGGGGTCCTAGCTAGTGAATTTTCTTTTTACTCACATTATGAAATGTATAATTTGACATTTGCATTTGTCTTTTAGCAGGATGTCTGTGAAGAGCGCAAAGGGAGGACCAGAAAGCAGACCATCCTCTGCTGCCAGGTCAGTGTAGAAAATTAATTAGGATTGAATACAATTAAAGAGTCAAATTTACAGTTTAACGAAAACCTCTGCCAAGTGTACATGTAAACTTGAAGCCTTTAAACATATAGAAGCTGCAAAATATTTTAGAATTCCAATTATTACTATTATTTCTTATGCAGTAGCAAGTGAATTCAGTAACAGGTAGAGAAACTCATTATGTTTGCAATGTGTTTACAGCATTTGAATATTTTTGGGGATAGTCCGTGAAACTTTTAAAAATTCAACAATTGTCTCCTGTTGCTACTGCTGTCTTTTAACAGTCCATCTTCACTCCCTTAATCAGATGGCATATCTTTATTTCATCCTCCTAAGTTCAATGTTGTTGATTGTTAGTTGTTTGGTAGAATAAATGTAAAAATATTCATATGAATTACAGAACGCTTTGTTTGATAAACTCTTCTTACTCTCCTAGCATGTCTCCACGACCAGGGAGGGGTGCAGCAGCTGGAAGATTACCCACTCCAGGGAGATTCAAAAACAAGGCCCTTCAGCTCAGCCTTTCCAAGAAATTCTGGTTATTATCCGTCTCTGTTTTCTAACCAACATTGATTAAGACAAGGGGAGTGGGCTGTGTAGAGCTGTGCACCCAATTAGTGTCATCGAACGCTACAACAGCTGAAAAACAAGCCTTCAGAATTTCAACCAATTGTCCAAAGTAACACTGCCGTTCTTTCATGTTCTGGTGACTGATGTAACCACTGATGGCAGCTGATTGGACTGAAGCTGAGCAATCACTTCAAGGAAGGCTTCATGAGCACCTTTTTCAGAATCTTATGTAAAAGACACTTAGGTTTGTTTGTTAAACTAAGTTAGTAATGGAAATTATAGGCTTGGCTTTGATGTTGATGACTGCTCTCAATAATCGGCATGGAAATGCACGCTCCACAGCTCAAAGTCCCCAACGCCCAAAGGGAAGGGCTCTGTTGAGGTGGACGATGGTCTGCGCAGTAAAAGGAGCCTCAGCAACAGCTCAGCGGTGGCTGCTGCCTACATCTCCTACCTCAATAAACTTTTTGGACAGGTCAGTTCAACAGCACAGCACCACTTACATGTACGCACACACAAGAAGGCATGCATGCTGATACAGCCATGACACACTTGTTGGACATTAAGAGGGAAAAGACAGAGGTGCAGTTTTAATAAAATAATATTTAAAAAAAAAAAACATCATCAGGAGCAGGTAAAGGTGTCAGGAAAAAACAGCTAATAAATAGCAGGTGTACCTGCTGATTGTTAAGTTGTATTAATTATTCTGATGACGTCACAGACTTATGTCAATGTATGTCATCATCCGATGTTCACCAAACTGCTTCACGACAACTTCCAGAGAGACTATCCAATCAAGAAAAGCATCTGAATTAGTATGTCAAGACAGAGAAGAGGTCCAGGTGGTATAATGCACATAATAGTCTACAAGGAGACTGCTATTAGTCGAGATGAGGTTCTCTAACATTAAAGAAATAGTAATTTAAACCCAAACATACAGTGGCTGTTTAAGACAAAAGACACAGTGAGAGAAATTAACTTCAAATTTAGAAATACAGCAAATACAGACACATATAAAAAACGAAAAAAAAAAAAAGGCGAAAAGGAAAATGCTACCAGACGCGGGCTCAATTTCAATAAGCAACCCCTATTGTGATTTATAATGTTTTTTATAAGGGTTTCCTTAAATTTATTGTTTTAATTTTTTTCAGGTCAGAAAGTTACCATTTAAACATTGAATATGTGGCCAATATATTTTTAAATATGTTTCTTCGTTGTGAAGAGAAAAGAGCTCACAGCCCAGGCCTTGAGCTCACCAGCTGCTCATTGTAATGTCTGATGAACTTTGCTCTCAGAGTTGACATATAATATTTGTTGCTTCCAGTTTGCCTGAAAGTAAAACCTGTGTGTTTTTTGGTTTCCTTATATGCACATAAATTCTCACATTTAAATAAAAATCCATAAATCTAAACTTAAATGATCAGAGGCATTGTGTTCAGTGTTAAGTTGTATTTTTAATGTACATCACAGATTGGATAATAATACGTAATATACATTAAAATATATTCAACATTTAAATTGTGTGTCTTTTTACTGTTTGTAGCCTTGATATAGACCCGACTGTCTCTGGTCATTTAGTTTACTGATTTGTCCCGGCTGGTCATCTCAACAGCTGAGCTGTTAGCTGCTTAGATGACTAATCCTCCTGTGACCCAGAGGCCATTCTTCCAGCTAAACTATGACATTAGCGTGGTCATATGGTGGAATAAACAGTGGTTTCTAAGAATTTTTGGAAGGTGTAGGAAAATGATGGTGTCCTGCTAATAAAGGTTAGACATTTTTTTTTTTGTTGAAAAAAACACAATCAAACCACATAGTTTGTCTTTTAATTCGGAGGGACCAATTGCATTCTGATGATTGTTTTATTCAAACGTTTAATGGTCTATATGGCTATATTTTTTTCTCATACTAACAATGTTTTGTTATGTGTCCAGTGTGTGTGTGTGTGTGTGTGTGTGTGTGTGTGTGTGTGTGTGTGTGTGTGTGTGTGTGTGTTTGCGTGTGTGGGGACATGCTTTGAGCTGTATTTGTAATTGTTGGCATTAAGCAGTTAATCAAAATATAAGGAGCTTTTAATAATCAGACTATTTTTATTTTCACTTGTTAAAAGGTTAGGAACGACTGCCTATTATGTGATTATATATTCAACAATGTCTTAACTGTATTCAATTTTGTACATTGTCCATGAGCATGTTAAAGATGAAAAGTTGGAAGAGGGTGGCAGGGAAGGGTTGATAAAATAGAGGTTTACACAATGAGTCACAGCTGAAGGAAACAACATGAGGCTTTAAAGTTGCACAGAATTGAGCAGGGAAATTGAACCATTTGTTGAGCTGATTAGGAAGTAACTATCGATTGAAAATACAAACTCTGGTTGCAGCTGTTTGCAGTGAAGTATCCCAAAATGAAGGCTCGGTTTCCGATACTATCCAGTAATTACTGTTGTGGAATAGGTCCAATAACTACAGAGTCAATGTCATTTCCAGGCTGTATGCATTCAAACATAAAATCAGGACTGTGGACACTACCTCATCTTCTAAGCCTTAAAAAAAAAAAAAAAAAAAAAAAAAAAAAAAAAAAAAAAAAGTCTCTTTAATGGAAGTCACTCCAATAATTTCACAAATGATTTGCTGCCGGGACACTGGGCTGACTTCCATTAATGCTCCGCTTGGCTCAAGTTAAGTATTGGCTCTGTTTATGATTGATACCATGATCCCAGATCTGTGCAGGGCATCACAGAATATCTGGGAAAATTACAGCTGGAAGTGAGCCAACAAACAATGCAGCCCATCTTACCCATTTCTATTAAAAACATTTGCTGATGTATACACGGAGCACCATGTACTGTACTGTAATATATATAGCATGATTTATTATAGTGTATATTCAGCCCTGGAACCAGGATCAGTGAAGAAACAGAAAGTAATGGGAAATGGAGGATAATTACAAGGACTTATTCTATGTACTGTTTAAATTGAAAAACTAAAACTTCTTATTTTACAAAAGACTTAAGACTTACAAAAGACGGAATTATGTCCTGAGCTGTTAGCATATTTAAAAATGATTTCTTACTCAGGGTTGTTCAGTATCCATTCGGGTTTTGTAGTCAGAATTTGAAAAACAGCCTTAACATTTCATTTTTATCAAGAAAATACAAATATTAAAAAGTGCCTGACTGGTCCAAATGAGTCTTTTCAGTAAGTGCTCCAAAATGATAAACCACGGATGCCATGAATGTATTAAGGAGAACTGGCAACTGGATTCAGGATGATGATAAATCAATTGAATTAAAATTGCACAGTCGGTGCGTGGGCCAAAAAAGTTTTCAAGTTTGCTTAAGGCTTATCACGACTTCACCTCAGCCAAAAGCCTGATGATATCCACGCATATTATTTTAAGATGACGAACTCACCTTACTCTGCCTTTGATTGGCTTACACTGATATCCTTATCCTAACCTTAACCATTAATGCTGTCAAGCACATGCATGGGTCAAATTAGGTGTCTGAGTTGGACAATTGCTCCCTAACCTAATCCTGACCCTCCCATAACATAACAAACAATCATGACCATGATCACACGCTAACTTTACCATGTTTTTTTTTGCAAACATGTTATCAAAGACTAAATAACCTGTAACATATTAGTTGCTTCTTGAACCACAGAAACAATTTTTTTTTTTTTAACCCAAACCATGACCTTTTCCTGGACCTATTTCTTTTAGAAGCTACTGAGAAATTATGTCTTGTCAGATCAGAAATACTTCCATGTATCATTCTAGAGGGAAAATTGGATGTATTTTGTCATCGAATTTGGAGGACATGTTGTCATAATGTTTGAATTATGAGGGAGGAAGGCCTCAGACCTTGTCCCAACTTATACATTTTTAGTCCCCTATATCTTTGTTATATTTTGTTTTTGTCTTTATTATGTTCCTTGAAAGTATGTTATGTTTAAAGGCATTTTAAGGGCAATTATTATCAATTTTGAAAAGAACCATGTAACCATGACCCTCGTGAGATCTTATTACAAAGCAGAGCAAAAGGCTTCTGCATAAATGCTTTCATCACAGGAGAAGGATTTACTCTAAAAGATAACAGTGAAATTTACACCAAGGGGAGTTGTGTGCCTATGAACATTTAATGATGTTTCTTAACCAGATTACTTAATAGCTGATGGGACTGTTTCATTGTTTTAAAGCAATTTATGGGAAATTAATACCATTTCACTGTGACCTTGGGCTACTGGACACTTTCACATCCTTCCCTGACTTATTACCTCACCTGCCATGACTGCTCTGCTTTGTTTTACTGTGACAGTCTGTAGCTTGAATTTACTAAGAGCCATGTTGAAGACACTGTTTAAGTTGATGCCTGGACACTGAGAGACCCTGCAGCCTTTGTAATCTCAACACAAGTATTAAAACCCCCTTTGCCAAGGTTCAATGTCAGCCCCTATCAATCCAACTGAAGAAGAGGTTGAGAGGGAGAAATAGCAGAATAAAAACAACATACATTCACATGTCTGATAGATCCAGACGAAGGCAGCTCAAGTTCAAGTGAAATGAACTGTTCTCATCAATGGGTACTTACTCTGTGCATACTGTTCTTGTACTGTGGTTTATAAGTGCCTTTTCAGGCTAATGATCAAAATTGTCGTATCAACGTACCTCTCTCGTGTACATGCGTGATGCTTACAAAGCAGTGGGCTGCTCAACAGACCATGTGAAGGCAGGCAGAATTAAATTAACTGTTAATGGGCTCATTCTGACAAATGAATTGAGAGTCTGCATGGCATGCTGTCTAATCCTTTCTGGATGAAAAAAAAAAAAAAAAAAATCCAATTAATGTGTTGACCTTGCTATGTAAATATGCCCTCGAAAGGCTGGAGGATCCTGTGCAGGGTAAACAGCGGTGCGGTTGGGTTTTATGCCACAACAAAAATCATAATAAAACCTAAAAGGTTCATATAAATCATGAGTCTTTTAGTATTTCAGACAGAGTACACATTAAAACATAACTCTTGATGCAATTGTGTCTTGGCTTGGATCTGAGTTTCAACTCTATTGGCAATATTATACAGTGAATAATCATTTGAACGTCTGCCATACAGTGCAGCTTCCAAATAAACCGTGGGTGCCTCTCCTTTTCCTAATGCTATTGTGGATTGAACAGGATGACCTTGTATGACTTGTGTATTAGCCACTCTGAAGGCCAACATCTATTAGAAGAAACATTTTGCTCTTCTCTTTGAATTCCGGTTCCAGATCTGATTTGCCTTTTTATCTCTCACCATACCAGCAGGAAAAAGAAAAACTATAAGTGAAAAAATTGATTTCCCTTAATGAAAGTAGCAATAAGATGATGAAAATAGACACTTGATGAAAGGCAAAGGTCCGTCAGAAAGTGCAAAATCATAGAAGAAAGGTTTGCGTAGGCATTAAAGAAATTCAAGTATCAAAAGGTAGAGTACTTTGAAACTGAAAGCAATTAATTCAAGGTTGTCCATCTCTTCCATATGACATGCACAACAATGCAGCTTGCTTTAGGAGGTTTTTCATGTAAAACATTATGACAATAATTGCTATTGGCATCCAGTAAATGTAATGAAGTTGTAAAAAAATCCCTCAGAGAGCCTGACAGAATAAAATAACCTAGAAAAAGCAACTGTACGGATGATTTGCCACTTCAAAGTCTACTGGTGTCTCTTTATCTCAGTTTTTCAATTCTATTAAGCCTAAGTGTTTTTCCGTACAGCATCAAAGCAAGGAAAATCAAGTCCGCAGCAAATTTGTGCACATCCGTGCTCGCAGTAATCGGAGGTTTTATAAGGGTCTGTGTCAGTCCTGTTTCTTTGAACTTATAGATGTCCTCAGGCTTGCAGCATCTTGGTGCCATCTCCATATGTCAGGCTCAATTGCTCTATAATATGACAACTGAGTAAGCATGTTTCTTGCTTCCTTTGTGGATGGATCATTCAGTTGAAGAGTTGAACATTGTTAGCAAGCCCTTGAGTGAAGATGCTGTGGGCACGAGCATGATTTAAAAATTATACACAAGCTTATTTCTAAAGACAAAGTGCTTGTATAGGATGATTAATTTAATTTCAGTGTGATCTTTCAATATCCAGCTTTTACGTATGCAAATTGTAATCAGCACGTTTACAAACATTAATTAGAGCAGCATTTTGTTTACTGGGACATGTGATGTGCCATGATTGTTTTGTAATGTTTTATTTTAACAAAACTGCTAAATGAGCCCCTTAATGGCTAACATAGTGTTTGAGAGATCCATGCAAAGCTCCCCAGTCCCTAGACCCATCCTTTTAAAACAATGTTTCTTGCCTAAGGATAAATATTAGTAACATACGGCAACTGATTGCCAAATAATAATGTAGATGAAGAATATAATGTGTTTTTATAAAGTCAGTCTGTGGCCAGACATATCAACATCTTGCTTTTGTAAGCCCTCAGCAACCCTAAATTTTACTGTCATCCATTACACTTAATGACTCTATGGAGATTTTGTTCGTAGCCCCAAGCTTTGCCTCTCTTCTTTGCAAATACACGAGTAAAGGAAAAAAGAGGGAGGAAGGGAGGGAAAGATCACCCTGAGCAAAATGTCAACACAAGCCAGAGAATACTGAATATTTCACACACGTGTGTATGCAAATTACATGTCTTGTATCTAGGTAGGCAAGTGTATCTGAATATCTGTGTCGTGGTTTATTTATCTCAGTTTCTTTTGTGACAAGGTTTGTGCTCCTCACTGTCATATGGTTGTGCGTGGGTGTGTACTGGTATGCGCACAGACTGATCTTATGCTGCATCTCCCTTAGGATGCTGCAGATGTAGAGTGTGCATCTGTGCGTGTACATGCGTTACCCATGTTGTGGGGATATAATTCTGTATATCCAGTCACATTGTGGGAACCCGCCTCCCTTATGTTGACAAAAAGTAAGTCCCCATAAGATCACTAGACTTTATCATAAAGATTGGGTTTAAGTTATGCTGGTAACAGTAGTTATGGTTAGTGTAGGTCTGACTGTCTGTGTGTGTGTGTGTGTGTGTGTGTGTGTGTGTGTGTGTGTGTGTGTGTGTGTGTGTGTGTGTGTGTGTGTGTGTGTGCATGTGCATATAAATCTGTTGGAATGTGTGGTATTGTGTGGTTTTGCAAATTAGATAGACATGTCGCCGGGTGAAATCCCATTAGAGTTTACTGTCAGCATGCAGCGGTGTTGACATGATATGCATGTTGTCTTAATTTGGTAGTCAGAAACAGATTATCACTGGGATATTCTTCCGGAGAATTCCCTGATTTAAAGCCAACCTGATTTTACACCCTGTGTTCCGATACTGTTGTCATTTTTTCCACCGTCTCTCTGTTCTCTGTGCTGCAGGAGAGAGAGCTGATGCCGGAGGAGCTGGATGGTAAGATGTTGTTGATGGAGTAATTACGATGCTGGCACATGATAAATCACGAGTCAATGCAGAGCTTTATCAATCGCATTGATATATTCTCCCGTTAAGCTTGCTCCTTGTCGTGATTCATGTAAGAGATTGGACGTTTCTCAGATCGCCTTGAAATGTTGTCTGCCAATGACTAAGAGCTACAAAATCATTTTGACCAACATAACTTTCTGTTTCTGGCTGCAGTTGTGTTTGCTGCAGTCAACAACTTACAGGCTAGTTAAAACTTGCAACTGTCAGTTTCTGCACACGCCGTGTATATTTGTGAGTGTGTGTTTCACTCTTGGGGAAAACACTTTACCCTACTTTACGGTTTGTTACAGTTAAAGTAATTTGTTTGTGTGTCTGTCAGAGCTGCAGGAGGCCTTTAAGGAATTTGACTATGATGCAGATGGTTTCATCCATTACAAAGACATCGCAGACTGCATGAGGACCATGGGCTACATGCCTACAGAGATGGAGCTCATCGAGATCATCCAGCAAATCAAAATGAAATGTAAGTATTTATCTGTCTGGCAGTGGCCGATGGATTCCAAGTCTTCCTCTGAGGTTAAAGCATGTGTTCATGATTGATGGGTCCTTCTGAGGTGAGCAGGTGTGAATGTGTGAGTAATGTGTCAGCGTGTGTTGCACAAACCCAGGCGCCTGTGTTCTCTCCTATGAGTCCTTGAGGAATTGATCTTTGTCTTTGGAGTTGGGGACGTTCATGATGTTTTAGCAGACTGATTAATGGCCCTCGCTGCAGGTGCAGGGGTGTATGAGTGTTAGTCTCCATATACAAATGTGTGTTTAGACTCAACGTTCCTCTCTATGCTCTTAATGCTGGGTTTGCCTCTGCTTTCTTTCCTGAAAGATCAAGTACAGATATGTGTGTGGTTGGTGTTCAAGTGAATCATCATTTCAATTGAATTCTGGATTTTCGCCAGTTTTTAGAACACCTACTTGTTGTCGGACCGAGGCCTGCAAATCTAAACTAAGTTTCTGCCAAGATTTTGTATAAACCCTTGCTGGACACACAGGAATTAGAGACATGAAACATTTTATGGTTGTGACACTTTCAAATATTCTGATTAAGGGTGTTTTATTATATAAATTATTCAGATAACATATTATCATTATATTTGATGTTGTATGCATTCACGCACAATATCAACTATGCAAGAAGCACACACAAACTACTTTTTTTTTCCAAGTTGCTCTCCTGGCAACAATTCCAGTCAAAAAAAACAAAAAAACAACACCTCTTCATCAAAATTACACATTTAGGAGTTTTTTGCGAGAGAAAAATCCCTTTATGCCATAAAGTGGCTTAGATGTAACTCTACACCTTTGCCTTCAATCAGTTTGAGCAGATCTATGAATGTGCAAATAGTCCCCACGTCTATCTCCACCCACCCCTACGCTGCTCGCCTGCAGCTCCAGCTGGTAGCTCGATGACGGAAAGCGCCGCCCAGCAGTTTGACTCAGATTGGTTCCCTGGCAGTCTGAATCCCTGTTTTTGAGACCATTGCTCTACGAGTTCTGCAGTGGAAATGCTCAGCCACGATGTTGGCTGTTTATTTCGTTCATATATCTTCTAGCATATAAAAAGCAACACATGGATCAACAAGGTTAAACTTGGTTTTCATTGCCGGGGTATTTTAAATGTTTATGTGTTTCCCATTTCAGCAGTTTTCTGTTTCTTTAAAAACAAGAAACAGCACATAAGATTTTTATTTTTTTTACAAATGAAATGTTGGATTCATGTGCAACAAACTGCAGCCTTGCTCTATTCCAAAACAACCAACTTCTTTGTCTGGTATGACCAGCAGCTTATGGTAACTAATGTCAGTTAATGTTAGAAAACTTTACACAGATATTTCTGTGTAACTGATGTTATTGAGTCTCTCCCAACTTAATAAGGACTGTTTACTATTTTTACTAAGTTACATCATATTTTAGCACAAATCTTTGTAATTCTCAATACACAATCTGTGGTTACATCCCAGTTCCGTTAACTGCATTCATCTTTTCTTTGCATTTTATGTCCTCCTACTAAATATACATGAGAAGTCGGAAGGAAAAGATGCAAAGAGGAAGGATACAAGAAAAAACGTTTTTTATTTTTTTTTTTTTAGAAACGAGAGGTCCTTTGATTGAAACCATGATAGGAAACAACATCTGTTTCTAAAGACGGCAGCACCGCTGGATCAGGTGTTAGTCTGATCTGAGAACTCCGTGGCAACTTTTTTGTTTGGTTTAGAGTTTGTATTTGCCCAAGTGAGTACTGTTCAAATACTAATCAGCATGCAGAGCAACTACTGCTGCAGTTATTATACAATGACAATAAAGTGTCTAATGTTTTATGAATATGATTTTTACTCCATTTCAGAATTTGTTTCCATACCATCAGTCACATCAGAAGGATACAACTGACATACAGCAGCCTCAGCCTCCTGCATGAGTGACCAAACAAACATCTGAAAATGTTTGGTCACTTGTGGAAAATGTGAACTGCTAATGTCGGGCCAGCTGCATCGTCAAACAGTCAGCTGCAGTACATAAACAGCATAAACTTACCAGCAAATGCCCCTTCAGTCCATTGACATGCTGTTGTGGTCCTTGCTCTCCAGTACCACTGATTACAAAACGATAACTGGCCCTGACTTGGACGGCAAGCTCTGACACTACGGTCTCTTATTCCCAGCTGGTGTTCAGAAACAACAGCTTCTGTCAATCAAACATAGAAACCAAAACACTGAGGGGAAAAAAGAGCATTTCTAACATTTCCACAAAACCTTCTTTACTTCTTTTCATTAATAGAAAAACAAAGTGACATTATTTTTACCAGGAAAAAAAGGAAGACTACATGTGAATTCAGTTGAACTAAAGCATTATTTACCTCCACAAATATTTCTTTACTCTCTTGTGAAGTATGGTATCCATCCTTCCGGACAGTTTTGATTTTAATTGCCCAGTTTTCTAATGAATAATGTCCATATGTCAATAAAAGGCTCTGTGGGAGATTGGTTTTTGTAAGGAATGTTGTTGTTGAAGTACTGTAAGAAAAATATTTCTTCGATAGCAAATAAAACCAAACATTGCAAGGATCCTAATTAATAAGTAATTTATTGATTAATTGTTTATGGCCGAATAAATCTTTTCACCAAGTGTGTGAAAAGTACATAAGTCATTTTAATATTTGTTGTCTCAGAGACTTCTGCTTGTGCTTGCTTTGAAAAATAGTTTTAAGTAGAAGAATTGTAACTTAGTATTGAGCTCCGAGGAAAATAACATGGATGAAGAGCTAAAAACTGGACTTTGATTTCACAGCGTAACTAAGCTGCTTCATCACATTGGATACAGTGAGGCCGTGTTTTTCTGCTGTAATCCTCAGGGACCAGAGTGCAGCTGGTTTCCTGTCCTACCAGTTAGTTAATTAGATTCACCTGGTATCCCAGGTGTAAATAATTTCCTGATTAGACAGTTAGGATGACAACCGCAAGGGATCTTGAAATGTCTATATCAACCTCACACAGAGGCTCCATAAATGTCTCCATCCGATGTCCACCTTTACAAAAAGTACCGTGGACACAAAGAACTACTGCTAACGTCTGCACAAACATATTTCGAATGTCAAGATTTTCAAAAATATCAAATACATTGAAATGTATTACATGAAAAGATGTATTAATAACTCATTGAGTTACACTTAATGCAAAATTGCAGCCATTAAAAAGGGTGACTCTGAAGCTTATCACACCAGAAACTCAATATGTAACAGGAACAAGACACACCATTTGTTAAAAAACAGTGTAGAAAATCATTTTACATCTAAAAGGGAAACCTGAAGAGAAATATTAAACACATCAGGCCTTCAGTGGTTGTTCCTATATTTCATATTTCATGCCATTTTACACAGTATAACATGAATTATCCATAAGTTTGATGACGCATTGGCTCAGTCAATAAGGTATTTTGGGTTCAGACATTCCTTGCTTGTTGTCTGTTGAGTAATCTCTATAGAGACATTGTAAAAAAAAAATACAGTCCATAACAACCATTACACTATCAATTAATGAAATAATAATAATAATCTCCCAAGACTTGTAGCAGAATTTTTTTTATCGTGGTGATAATAGACTGACCCATTTAAATCACATCAATTCTTCAAGGCAGTGTCAGGATTCCCCCCAGACTGCTGTCCACCAAGGGTAAAGCCAGTCAACTAAAAAAATATATATTTCACTTTGTGGCAAGTCTGAAAATCTTTCATTAACTCAAAATTCATAGAATTAGTTGCCAGGAGTGGGCTTTTATTTCAGAATCCTGCAGCTGTTGTTGTTATTAGTAGGTGACAGTTTGAGCCATTAGTTTCACGATTCAGAACCATTTAGAGGGCATTTCCTCCCCGCAGAGTTTTTTGTAGTTTGATTCTCTCTCAACGGTCCTGAGACTCAGAGCACTGATTCAATTTCTGAACCACAAAGTGACCGCATGGCTTTATTGAAACAGTCTTTCACTTGTGCCAAGACCCAGATAATGAAAACAGACCGAGCCTATTGGTCTATACTATCAAATAAGCCTGTCTTTTGTCAAACAAATAACATGAGCCATCCTTTTGTATCAGTCTGTTTGGATAATTACCATGGGGATCAAACAAAACAAAACTGGTTCTTACTGGGTTGAAGAAAGCATAATGAGCACATGGCTGAGTGCACAGATATATCATCCATGCTCTGAGGATTTTCATAAAGTTTTCACAGCAAGAAGCTAAATTCAGGACAGGACAGGTATACAAGAGCTACTATATTTACTTAAGTACTGGGCTTAATTAGTTTAAACTTCACAATATGTCGGATGGAAATATTGCACCTTTTACTCAACGTCATCGACAGTTTATTTACATGCTGAAAAATAACATTAGCTCAGACAAATAATACATTGGCATAAAATAAACCAGTGCTGACAGTGTGCAAAGGTTCACGACCTTGTTCAAGTGCTGGAAAAACATTTTGAATTGTATGGGATATTGATGATGGCTGCATTCCACTCAGGTCAGGGCTTTTTGGAAAACTAAATGGAACTGAGCCATCATTAACACACCTGTGAGCAGTAAAGCCGTCAACAGTATCGCAAGCGTTTCTTTTTTTAAATTGTCGTCGACAGGAAAAATGCTTCTTGGGACGCAGAATTTTTCAGTCTAGCTGGGAAAATTTGGCAGCAATGCTGAGCAGCAGCACCATGTTCAGCTCTGTCAATACAACTGTCATGACAAGTCATAATGTCACAGGAAAAAAAGAAGACGACAAAAGAAGAATTTGCTTTGGGACGATTTAGGGGGATGGTTGGATCCCTTCTGTGCTGTAAAATTACTAAATTTGGAAATCTTTGCTGTAAGTTATTTGACATTTTCTCATTTGTGGCTCAAGAGTGAATGCTTTTGAGGCTGTAGCCGCCCATTGTCACACTAAAAATTAAAATTAAATATGCAAGGAAGCTTTAGTTTAATAGAATGTGGTCAGGATGTTGAGCAAAGCAGAAAATTTTAGTTAGCTATTGCTGGTAAGGAGGGTGAAAACTTATGTCAGGTTTGTCTGAAATTCCTTTTTGGAGATGATCTCTTATTGCAAAGTGGTATTAAACCTAAGCCAATTACTTCTGTTTGCCTTGAAAAATGTTTTATTGTTAGGTAACTAACAATACAATTTTCAAGTTCCGGCTGTGCAACAGTTTCTTCCCCTTCCTATTGAGGAACAGACTCTGTTTAATAGACCACTTTTTAAGGTCTCCAGCTGCAGGTAAACACACAGCAGGGAAATTTGCATTCTTTCAGAGGAAGTGGGGGTGAACCTTGGGAACACCTCCAGCCAATCAGAGTGTCTGTTCATGAATAATGCAAATTGTATGTAAATGAGTTTGGAAACAGCCTGCTGGAGGATAGGGCTGTTTCAGAAACTAGGCCATGAGGAAAGATGAACTTGGAGAAATCTAAAAGAATGTTGGTGTAAAAACTCCATTAAATAAAAAAAATTTAAAATATAAAAATGTGTGAAAAGGCCTTCCAGAGCTATAAAACTGTATTTGGTGGTGAGATAAAAGGAGCTACAATCACTGAAACTCCAGAACATGTTCCAAATTAAGAGTCTAGATCAATGCTTAAACTATGGCAAAGAAAATCAGTTAATGCAGTATAAAATTTTGGATCCGAATTTTCTTTCCAGCATTGTCACTGAAAAGGTAAATAGCAAGAACCCCATTTTAATATCCTCTATGGGAAGCATTTACACCTCAGGGAGGCACAGAAGTTACTACTCGTCCTGTGCATGTGGCTGTCTGCATACGTGTGTGTGTCCTGTCGTTCTGCAGGGGGTGGGCACGTAGACTTTGATGATTTCTGCACATTAATGGGGCCAAGGATGCTGGCTGAGACAGCTCATATGGTCGGGCTGAAGGAGCTCCGCTGTGCCTTCAAACAGGTAAGAGGTCACCGGCTAAAACCTGTGAGGAAGCACGACTTCAAGTGAATTGGCCCTGGTTCTGACAGCACTTTGAAGTGTGCAACAGGACCTTTCTTTAGAAAGTGTCAAGGGTGTATGAATCTTACTTGTAAACAAGTCAGAGGGAAAAGCTAGCTGGCCATGAAAGTAGATGAAAAGGTTTTAAGACGAAAGAAAACTATTCATATTGATCAGGTTTTCCTGCCATCCAGAGCCCCACGTTTTATTTTCTACACTTAGTTTTCTCAGCTGCTAATTTTTTCTCACTAAACGATTATATTCTGTGGCCTTATTGGTGCTTCACTGATGAAACATCTATTGAGCTCCTGCCTTTGACGTCAATATAGGAGCAGGTACACAAGGGCTCAAGGCTCTGGTGTGATGTCGTCTCTTGACAGAGCAAAACAAATGAGGCGATCATGTTATTTATAAGCACAGCTTCACACACCTGCGTTCATCCCTTTAACACATTGCTGCATGACAGGGTTTTTTTTTAATGGTTACAGCGCTAATAATCTCTTCTTAATGATTACAGCTCCAAACATATCCGAGTGTACAATATACCACTGAGATTCATTTATCTGTATTATAAATTTGGTTAGGCTACTTTCTCTCTGTTTTAAAAAATGAAGAAGAAATTGGACATCAGCTGTCTGAGAAATGATTTACTACATTACTGTATTTATTAATGAGAGAATGTGAAATGTCCTTTCTATGTGGAAATCCCACACAGTGTAAAGTTGTTAATCTCAAAAGCACTTTGTTTTAAGAATGCAAAGTTTCATGAAATGGTCATCTGTCTTTGTAGCTTCCCGTGCGTCATCGTCATTAATTACAGTTAAAGGTCACAAATTCACGTGATCTGGTGTTTCAATCTATTTGTAGAGAATAATGAATGAGCTCTCCTCTCCTCTATGACTTCTGAACAGAAACATCGGGAACTTCAGAGCACAGTGTACTCTCTGAACAAATGAGCATTAATTTTCAACAGATTCCAGCTCACTTCAAAAGGCTTTCTCAGTTAACTAACGCCTCATGAGTCAGCATTGAACCATCTGCAGACTCAAGCTGTGTCAGACTTCCAGGGACCTCATGCATCCGTTCTGTAATCATATACTGTAAAAGTGAAACTGTATTTGACATCTGTGTTAGACATTTTCATTTCTTTACATTGTGCTGTATTTATCCGTTTTTGTTTTTTTTATCAAAGTAAAATTTTATGTTGAGCTTAACTTCTCTGTTCCTTGTGTCAACTTTAATTCTCTTAACATATAAGATCTATTTATTTGTCTTTCCTTGCCCACCACATGTTTGTGTCCCCACCTCCTTTCTCTTCACTGACCCCACACGTTGCAGTTTGACTGTGATGGTGATGGAAAGATCACTTTTGATGAGCTGAAGGAGGGCATGAAGACCCTCCTTGGGGAGAAGCTGAAGAAAGGCGAGCTGGAGGAGATCCTCAGCGACATTGACCTAAACAAAGATGGCAACATTGACTTTGATGGTGAGCGCCTGGGGACTTGTAGGGGGGTGATGTGTAGGAGGGGATAGACTCCAAGTACAATAATGATTATCAGCCGGGGGTACCAGAAACACCTGCTTTTATCAGGGGATATGTAAATAGGTCTGAACAACCATCTATAGCATATATATATAAAAACTTTAAACTATGCTTTAGTTTAGTTTAGTTTTAGTTTGTTTTATGCTGGCCCCACACTGTAGGGTAATTGGGCCGATTCTGGGTCCGATTCATCCTTCCCAACAAATATCAAACATATTTATGTCTAAAATAATGCAAGTGTCTCGGCAATGACTGTGGATCACACCCAGAAAAACAATAGTATTAATATAAAATACCATCTTCAAGGTTGGAAAATTGCTCAAATTGACTACATTTCTAATATCATCAGGTTTCAACCCACCTGTGTCCAAATTTTGTTAATGTTAGTTTGTGACAGTACCTTGAACTAGCCGTGTTTGAGACAAACAATAAAGCTTTACTTTGAACTCACCTCCAGCTGACAGTGAAGAATATGTAGGTTAAGCCATCCTGGTCCCGACTTCTTAGCCATGACTTTTTTCCTCCTATTTTGTTTTTCGGTGCAAAACGTAGCACACACACACACACCTGATAAACACCTGACGATGATGGTCGGCTGCCGTGTTTGTTTTGCTCTGAAGTCTCGTTGGATTACGCGAGATTCTGTGAGACTTCCAGGCCTCCATCGTGCTTCTTGACTTTGAATCGTTTTTTTGTGTGCATTTTTTTTTTTCTTTTTTTTTTTTAACCTGTCATTATGTCTGTGGTCTCACATTTTTAAAGTTGGTTATAACTACTGTGCACCAGGCAATGAAGAGCAAAAAAAAAATAAAAAAAAAAATAAAAAAAGACAGTCAAATAGAATACAAATTGCCGTAATGCTTCTCTTAGTAAATTTAAAATAATTAGAAACCCAAGCTCAGTCAGCTGTCATGATGTTGCAGTTGAGCATGTGATTTAGCCTGCAAGCTGAGATTGAAATAGATGGCTAAAGGTAATGGGGGGGGGGGTTGAAAGTTTGACAGTCAATGGGACGAACACGTCCTCATACCTAAATGAGAAGAGCTCCTTCGCCAAGATGATGCGCATGTGAAATGGTTGTAGTTTAGGTTTAGTTTAGTTTAGGTTAAAAACATGGTTAAATATGTCTGTTATGTAAGTTGACCATCTATAATATTGCCAACAATATAATCCACAAGCTTTCAATATCCTTGCTAATTGCCTTTTACTAACAATAATCCGTAAATTACATGTAGGCTACGTAACGTAAAGGTATGTTACATGCATGACGTGAATTCAATTTGTTTTGATTCTTGGAAGTGAAAATAAGTCCATGATAAAAAAAAAAAAAAAAGATTAAAAAAAAGTTTTGCACACAAACAGGTTCCTCCCGTCCAACCACCTTCTGCCTCGTCAGACTTTGCCACCCCTTACACTACCTCACCTGACTTCGTCCTTTGCTCCTGTCATAATTACTATGGCCACTAGAGGTCGCAATAAATGTAAACAGAGTTTCTTGCACAGACAACCTATACCCCCCTAATAAACGGTTTTAGTTCAAAAGTAACAACAACTTTGATCATTCAATTTTATGAAAAATACATTGTAGCAAAATCAACGTAATTTATAGCATCAGGTACAATTCACTAACATTGCAGTAATTTATAAATTATAAACAAACAAAAAAACATTTAATACTGAGAGGGGGCTCATATGGGGCTGTGACAAATAAGGTTGTGGTTGTAGTCATCCGTGTGAGGAAGAGCAAACGAGGAAAGACAGTTATTCTTGTTGGGATGGGTGGATGATGAAGGGGACTGAAGGAGGGTGGGGGGAAAAGGTGACATGGGAAAGCAGGCATGGTTAAGTCAAGGTGGGTTGACTGGAGGGGCCAATCAAATCTAATCAGCAGTGCATTAAGCCAATCAATATACATGTCAGGACACCTGTCACATGCTACCGCACAAAGAACAGACACCTCCAGACAGCTCAAGGACTCTGCAGAAATGACATTACCATTTCTTACACAAAGAAACAATACAATGGCACACGATCACACACACACACACACACACACGTGTCAATGTGCACATGTGCAGGTGTCATCTTCACAACATGCTTGCTGGTGTGATTATAGGCTGCAGCACACCATGCGGTGAGACATGTGATCCTGTTTGTCTTGTCTCAGCAGTCCAATCAATTACAGTTATTGGGAACATATGAATAGGCGTGTCAGGCTCAAAAAGGATCAATAAGCAGGTGCTCCTTATTATCATCAATTAGTCTCCAGGGCAGCGTTTGAGTGCATCTGTCCAGCGCAGCCACACGTGCAGAATTTCCTCCCTGGCAGCTGCATCCTCAGCACCTACACCGGGGCTATCACAACGTTCCTGTGGCACGTCAAATTCAAATGTTACGATGGCTATGGCAGCGCTCAAGACGTGATAAAACTGGGTTAATCTGGAATTAAGTTGTATCAATCAACAGATTCACACCTGAAGCCTTTTACAGGAAAGCACCTCAGCTAGAAAACAGGAAATAGAAGACACAATTGATGAGATGGGTTTCGTGAAAACCCACCTCAAGCTATCTGCACCTGGCTTTTATAGTCTTGATCGGTGGATCCACAATAATTTAAATGGTGATCTGAAACAAGTGGCAATCAACTGATTGCTTTGTACAAGAGATGAACAAACAGAGTTCCTAGCCTAAGATCTATGTCTGAGTTTAATCCTTGTTCAGAAAACCGGTCACGTATATCTTTTAAAATGAAAAATATGAAACTGTCATGATTGAATTATTAACCGAAATGCTCCTGTGCCTTTCCTCCAGTTTTGCCTTTGACACATCACCCCGTCAATGCTTCAATTTTTCATTAACTTTATAATGATGGAAACATTTCGGTCATTACATCACACCGTGAGCTCTGTTGGCTTCCATTGCAATTCCATGTGAGCTGAGAACAATGTGACTGCATCCCATGATGTCTTCTTATGATGTCAGTGTCATTAGTCCTTATCAGTGGATCTGCTGCTGTCTCTGTCTCCCCCTGCAGAGTTTGTTATGATGCTGTCTGCACGATGACCTCTGATGGAAGAAGATGGAGCTGGATTCATTAGCTGGGAACCCTTAACTCATGACAACTGTTTACTTCTCACTACTTTTCCTCAGACACTGTGTGTATGACATGTCAGACTATAAAAACATAATCAAGTTCAAGAGATCTCTTTATATTTTCAGAATAAAAGTTGAGGCTGAATAAGTGCAGTGGGTAAAAAGGTGAGTTATGAAACACTTGACTGTATGTAGTCAATAATGCTGCACTGTCGCCCCCTTGTGGCACAGAAATGTAAAGAATCGGGTTGTTGTTTTTTAACCCACTGGTTTCCTACTGGTGTTTTATCTTTGTATTTCCTGTGGAACTGAAACCTGAGTGATGGCTGCATATTTGAGCAACTGTTTCTCACAAAGTTATGACAACTTTGGTTGTTTTACAGTGGAGATTTTATTTATTGGGTTAAAGTTAATCCTTTGGTGAAAAAAGGTGTTGATATTGAAAACTCCAATACACTGATTTGGTTTATTTCTCAAACTCTTCTATCAAATATGTATAGAAATAAATAAACAGTGAGGCTGCTGTTGAAAAATGTGCATTTATTATTGAAAATCGATAACTTAAATCGTCTCGAACGGAAAAAAAAAAAGCAAGATCTGTCCAAAACGCCTCTGTACAAAGGGTTTACTGAGAACAGCCGTGTGTAATTTTTTTCAGATTTCTTCCAGATATTGTGAACACATGGTAGCTTAAACTAACTGAAAGAAAAACATATACATTTAAAACTTCCTTCACGTTATGGCAAAAAAAAAAAAAGGGAACGGTAACCACTGTTATTAAAATCACAACACTAAATGGTGTAAGGCAAATGTAGTCCCATGACTGAAGCACTGCAGGTACCGTCCTCTCTCTCCTCCAAGCAGACAGAGACCAGACAATGCTAACCCATTTGCTGTATACATGCCGTTTTTTTCTGGTTTTGATTTGTCATAATATTGCAAAGTCCCCCTCAGGATTTCTTATACAAACACATGGTCAGAATGTACAAATATATTTCTACTCATAAATTAAGTCATTTTAAGTTAATTCACTGGGAAGCTGAATTTTTTTGGTTTAAAGGAGAGACAAGTAAAACAAGAACAGAACCACTTAATCTTTAACATTTTCAATGTAAAGTCCTGACACTCCAGCAGTGTCTCTGACAAACGAAACGTTTGTAAGATAGGGCTTACGAATTCAGAGTTTACTGTGAACCAACCAGAGAAGAGAAAGCAGGGACAACCCCCGAGGCCCTCGCAGGAAGAAGTGGTTGAAAAACACAGAAACAAAATGAGGTTACAAGTTCACAGGTTGCTCGTAACTCCGTTTAGGAGGAACAAAATGGAAAATATTTGCATGAAAATCTGGAAGAAACTAAAAAGTAAAATTAAAATGGGAAGATACATGAAGGCTATCTGCCACTCTGCAGAGGAAGCAATGTAAGTTGTGCATGGTTATTATGTGAGAGAAGTAACTTAGAGGAAATCCTTTTATCCGTGTTTGTTACACATACACCAGCCTTCAGTTCAACCTGATGTTGCACAGATCTCTTCACAATGCTTCCTCTAACCCAACTGGATGACATCTTTGACAGACTTTAAAAGTTCTGTATAAATACTGTATAATTATTGGTTTTTTTCTTGAAATCACTTTTTGGGCTTTCAGCATTTAGGATTTTGTTCCACAGAATCACTCCATCTCTCCTCAACATACACACAAATCTGACAGCCAGGAGACAAAAACTTCCTTTCACGTGTCTCACAAGAGATGATGCAACACAAAAAAAAAACACACTGGACTCTTTTCACCTCAGTTCCATTTGTACAAACCATTTAAAAAAAAGGGACACTCAATAGTGGTTGTTACACACACTACTTGGTCGTCTTCAATGGCATCAGCCCAGTATGAACTAAGTGCAATAGTAACTGCTCCTCTAATTTCTCCAGGATCATTCAGGATGTTCTTTCGAAAGTCAACTGCATTAAGAACAAGAGCAGACGGGAATAGTTGTCTTTTTTTGATCATTTCAAACAAAAGCTGTGTCATTGTAGTATCCCTGAGGTGGTTTGGCCAGATCTCTGGTTTTAGTGATCAGCATTTCAAGGATGTTGCAGCTTTGAGCTGATCTTGTGTTAGTTCAAGACAAAGATCTGTAAATGGGGAGTTTGGTAGCTGCAAAAAGAAAAATAATATGAACAACTTGCAGTACAAAGAAAAAGTGGTGAGATGTAGACAGAAGTTTTTTTTGTTTTTTAAATGTCACTTCAAAGTCCGAAGAGTGCTGTGTTGAGGGGAAGCTCTAGCTGTTGGGGATGCTCTGCAGATATGTGAGGATGTGCTGGATCTTCACTAGGCGTTCTTTGAGGCTGGACATGGAGAGGACCGAGAGCTGGTACCGAGGGTCGATGGGCAGGACAGCCAGCAGCCACCAGCAGCACGCCGGACCATTTGGAGTTGCCTAGAAGACAGAAAGAAGAGTGTAAACAGCTCGAACAATTTTTTTTTCAGCCTAATTTCAGACAATTAAAGACATTATAATTTAAGAAATAATAAACATTTTAAATATTCTGGTATTGAGAAATAGCTTTTCAATTCCTCCAGATCTTGACTGTGCCACCATAAAATATGAGATCATGATCTTTTCTTACCCTTTTGTATTGAGCAAAAATAATTCCCCAGAAATCAAAACCTCCTCTTAGTTTTTGGCCACTGTTCTTGTTCCTCTTAGAGATGCCTCACTGTTCTCCAGTCTGCTCTGTTTAGCTGTGATTTGTCACAGCTATAATGAAATCTATTCACCAGTAACATTGCTTCAAACTGATTTATAGATACAAAATATTGATTTTTAAATTCACTTTTATCCAGCAAATTATTTACAACGGCCTTTCGCTGCTTGTCGGTGCCTCTATTCAGTATGTTTAATACGCGAGTACTTCCACTTACATGACTGACAATTAAATTAAGTACTCAGTCCGACAACTTTGGAATGAGTTAAATCATAAAAGGCCATTTTCAGTAATCTGCACAAAGAATGCAAAGCTGCGTCTGAGGTACACGGCTGACAAACAAATCACTGTGTCTGGGAGTTAGGGACCTTCAGCCAATTACAAAATGTGCTTAACACTCAGACAGATTTGAAGTGAATGGGTTACTATGTCTGTGCTACGTTTCACTTTGAGGTAAGTGCCCTGACCATTGACCAAAAAACTGCCCTGTGACAAACACGTTCAGAAATAACATACAGCGCCCAAAGTCCCAGTTGCTGCTCTGCTCTTTTGGTGTGTGTATGTGTGTGCACACGTGGTAGAGTCGGGGATTCTTTCCTTGACATGGTTCTGACGCAACAGGGCCAGCGGGATTAGGTACATTAAGCTTTTTAGCCTATATTGTCGATAGACCCCGCCCTCTGGTTGTCCTAAGAATGGAGCTCTAATCCCTTTGGCGTTACGGGATGAAAGCCGAAGCCACAGCTGAGCACACACACACACACACACACACACACACACACACACACACACACACACACACACACAACAACAACAACAGTGTTCCGGTATTAAGACCTGCGTCAGGTGAGTCACTGGCACTGTGGGAGTCCCCTGAAGGCCAGTGTGTCATGAGATGATCTGATTTTAGACTTAGAACTTTCAGTGTCTTGTTTTACCAGTCTAAGTAATCCAAGCTTTACAAACCCTGCAGTGTGTTAAAGAAAATGATTAGTTTAGCCAGGTTCATCAGATACCAGAACTGATAATAAGAATAATTCAGATTCTGCCTGACCATCATCTTGGAGCTATACTAGACAAACTACATTAAAAACATCACTAATAATGTTTAAGTTCATGCAGGGGAACTACTGCAGGTATCACAGCCAAAGCCAACGTAAACAAATATCCAGCAGAAGAGGCTTAATGATCACTGCAAATGTATTTGTTGTGTAATTTAAGATATTTAGGAACATACAGTTGGCAGGGATGGGAAAATCTGTGCCTGATGTGTACCTGGATGTCAGCTTCTCGTTCTGGCATTGGTCCAAAGTGCTGCAGGATCTGGTTGTGGAAGCGGATCTTGAGGTTCTGGAACCAGACTCTGGCCTGCTCATACACTGCATCATGAAGCTCCTGTAGTCTCTCCAGTTCATCACTGTCCTCCACCTAACAACGACAATTAATCAGATGATGCATCAGAAACCTTTGGGCTGGCTCAACTCACAATAACCGACTTTTCCAGTGATGAATTATCGATAGATGATAATGCATAAAGTGAAACTCTACCCCGAATCAACGGCTTTATAACAGGACTTAACGATCAACAAAGGTAGCATCGTTTAAATGACGGTCATTGTGGTTCTTACTCTGCTATCCTCCAGGTGCTCGATGTTAGCAGTGCTGTAACCATCCTTCATTCCTCGGTTCAGGACCCGGAAGCGTTTCCCTCCGATGGTGTCCACTACTGAGCGTCCGTCAGGGAGGAAATGGACACTTCTGATGATCAGCATGCAGCCGTTGTCTACAAACCTGCAGGGACAGACACAACGGTTTATTGAGACAGTGCGGTCATGGCAGATTGTTGCGGTCTTCATTAGCCATACATAATGAGTTACAAGACCTGCTGCGTACAGTAACAGGAAACTGAAAATCCAGGAAGACTGAGAGCAACGGCTTTAATAACTAATGTTGTATAAAGTGCTCTATATAGCAATCCATACACAACCCTACCAAATGTCTGTGCTTGCGTTCTTACCCTTTCTCGGGATCACTGATACACATCCCAAACTGCCGCGTGCCCGTTTCCATGCAGCGGCGAATCATGAGACGGTAACGTGGCTCGAAGACGTGCAGGGGACAAGGCACAGTGGGGTAGGCCATGGTACACACAAAGATAGGCACATTCTTCGTCAGGCTGCAGAGATGGAAACAAACAGAAAAGCAAGTTAGAACATTTAAGCCTCTTTAAATCTTTTGCATAAAGTAACATTGATAACGATGATCGGAATGAACCGCACGAGAAGCAGAAATGAATGAATGGAAAGGCTGCTTACTCAGAAAGCTCTCTGGTCTCCTCCAGATGAGTTTTAGTTCTCTCTGCAGACTCCTGACTCAAATACTGTTTGATCAGCGTGTCCAAGACAGTGGTCACCATGTACCTCCTACATGCCAGATGCTGGAGAGAGAGCGGGATAGGAGTTATTATTCAAACGGGAAGAAGGGAATGACCATTTTATTTAGTACAATGGCTCCAGAGATAAGACGTGCCAAGATCGGTCGCTCACCTCTTTCAGACTCTCTTTACAGAGGGGACACTGGGGTGTGTGGTCCAAGCAGCGTTCCAGGCAGTTTTTACAGAAGGTGTGGCCACATGGTGTCGTCACAGGCTCATAAAACAATCTGTGTTGATCAGAATGACGCCACAATCAGCTGTTTGTTCTGAGTGCCAACAGGGGGAACGTTTCAGTCGTATTTTCAAGTACTGATATGAGCCGGCAGTAAGCGTGTACATGTGGTGTACTACTGTGTCCTTACCTCATGCAGAGCGAACACTCCAAGTCATTGGGGTCCATCAGATTCTCAGGAACACTTCTGCAGGTTTTAGCTTTGCCTGTCTGTTGTTTGGAGCCTTTTGCCACCCCTTAATTCAACCAGGGAGAGGAAAACATCTCATCACCTTCATCATTACATGCTGTTCTTTCTCAGTCACCAGCTCACATTTAAACGGCGTGGCAACAGAAGCAGAAAGGAATAAATTTGAGCAGGAAAGTAACCTACAGAAGAGAAGGAATGAACAGAAAGAAGTACACTGGATGATCCGGTAACTCACATTGTTTTTTATGTTTGCTATTTCCATCTTCCACAACGTAGTGTTCTGTGTCTGACACTGACAACTTCCTCTTCAGTAAAGTCCCCTTTTCCTGGTCGCCAAGTTGCGGAGCAGAGCAAACTCTCTTCAGCCCCTCATCACCACAGCCAGAGCCATGCATTCGTAAGGAATGAGCTCGGCTCAGACCGGAGCGCTGCAGACTTTCCCAGCGTTTCTAGGTAGGGACAAAAAACGTAAAGTAAGAAGGAGATGGTGCTTCCTCAACTGCCAATTTGTCGAATTGAAATGATCCATTAACAAACTGTGTGATTTCAGTGTGCGTGTGCTGGTACCTCCTGGTTGTCCAGATGGTGTGCGGATGCGGCACGGACCTGGTGTTGGTGTGGCCTTTGGACGGGGCTCTGCGGTTGAGCTTGGGCATCTGTCGCAAGGGTTTTACTGCGCAAGTGAGGCAATGCGTTGTGCGTCGTTTCCCTCAGGCCGACCTTGACATTCTCATCAGCCGGGGAGAGCAGGTCACACAAGATCTGTAAAAAGCATTGAGTCTGTCATCAAAATGGAACCTAATCCTGGCGAACTAAGGAACCCGATTTTCACACGGGTTAGGCGGTTATGAAAAAGGGCAAGTTAGTGTACAACATGGAGGATGGTGTCCCCTATCCGTTGTCATAAATCATAGGATAACAATGAAGTCTAATGAAGTATAAAATTAAATCTAACAACCAGACACTGGCTTCAAACTACATACTGCTCGATATCACATGTTAAACTTTGACCCACGCAGTGCATAGTTTAGCATTTAGCAGCCATGGCTCCCAGATGAAGAGATATCAGCCTGTGAATAAGTCTTTAGAAGTATTCACATTTGAGTGGCAAAATATGTTTTAAATGTGTTGAGGATGTTAGATGTTGCAATACATATTATGTAGAGTTTTCTTCGCTGTGCCTGTTTCCAGGGTTTCTACAAAGAAAAGCAGAAAACTAGGTTTTTTTTTAGGTTCCATAGAGACAGTGGGTGTCAAAAGGGAACTACAGAGTTTTTGTTCTCTATGCACAATGAGGTTATTGAATTACAGAATGCAGGAAATAAAATTTTATAACCATGACCACAAAAATCGGAGTCCTTTTTTCCTTAATAAGTGCATATTTTTTTATATCAGTTATCTGAAGGGCATTTTCAGAAGAAATCGAAAGTAAGAGAAGATCAACTTCTCAATAAAGCTGGTGAAGTTAGATGCTCCGGTCAGAACTGTGACGATTTTAGTTCCATTATTTTGTTATTTAATTGTTTTTACTCTTATTTATAAAAAAAAAAAAAAAAAAAAAAAAATCTTATGTCCAGCATTATTTGAATGTTTTGTCATGTCTTAGTGAGGGCAATGAGGATGGAGGCTGTTCATTAACATGCTGTTTTCATTATTTTGGTATTAAGTAGGCTGTTGAAAAGTAAGATTACAGACTGCATAAACCTGATTTGACTCGGTCACTAATGCAGATTAATATCTAGATTTAGAAATGTCTTTTCCACTTCAGGAGTTTAAGGAATTTAGACACGCTGCCAATACAAACAGCAACCCTTAAAAACGTGTCTAATCAATTTGACACCATTTCTACCAAGTGAAAACATGATATATCAATAATTTAGAAATGATTACACTCAACTTTATCAGTTGATTTGTTATCAAAAAGATAAAAAAAACAAAAAAACTGTGTTGTTACTCTAAAAAGGGATTATGTAGCACTACAACAGTCAGCTACATGTGACTTATATAACTACAATGTTCTGTCCATTAAGTGGTACTAACATCATTACAGGCACAGTCACAAGACCTGACCCCATAACAAATTATGCAATATCATGACAGATAATCCCACAAAAATGAAAAGAATGTCTGGTGTTTATGACAGGTAGATGTGTGGAGTTTCAAAGATGAAATCAGATGTGATCAGAATCTGAAATCATGTGTTTGATGTGCATCCACTGTCTTTCAAAGAGGTACCGATCCCAAATCATCACCTTCAGAGAAGAATTAGCAGCAAATGTTTATCATTTCCAAATACATTTAACTGCAGTTGATTGGGTTTTTTTTTCTCTTAAAGGACAAGACATTTCTTTTCTTACGTTCTTTTTTCAATTTAAGTTGATCCATATCAATGACCAGAATAATACGGCCATTTTAAATCATCTCTGTCAGTAGAGTATATTGCACAATGTAAAACCTTTTAAAAGCACAGCACTGCAAGAAGTCCTTTTATTAGCCTATAAAACATTGCCTCCACTATGTTTCCTATCAAATGGTTTATTTAGTAATAAGTGGTATTTTAGGATGCATGCCGTGACCAGAGAGCATTAAATCAATGTAGTATAACAGCAGATGCTGTATGTAAAATCACAACAAATGTCTTTGTGCAATAAAGATAATGACGGGAGAACTTTATGTTCCCGCCTGTCCATAATAACTCCTTAAAAACAATTATACAACAGAACGAATTTCACTTTGGCTTTCACTGTACTGAGGACAGCTCCTCCAGCTTGCTTGAATCAACACAAGTGACCTGGCCTTAACTGACCGCCCTCAGGATGATGACAGAGACTAATATTTATTTTTTCCACATCGCCAGCAGACTATTCAGAATTCTCACCTTTTCTACTTGTCTTTTAGCACTGGGGAAGTCCTCATCAACAGCCAGGCAGTGGAGGAAGACTTGGAGAGACTCGTCCACTTGTCCCATCTGATGCAGCACCATAGCTTTCCTAAACAAAACCTGAGAGGGAAGAATAAAAGAGAGAGATATATTACTACTGTATCAGCATGTTTGTTTAAGTTATGCACTCTCGTGCTTAGTCCCTGTAACTAATGTGTGTACACAAACAATCCACTTTAATATCATTTTGCCGATAATTCAAAGTGCTAATGCATTGCAGGCAATATAAGAAAACACTAAATTCATCAATCTTTTTTTTTTTTAAACTATAGACGCAGGTTTTTATAAATAAATATTTTAACGACTATAAATCAATATGAAGTTAACAATTTACCAATGATTTTGCATGACATACACCACAAATAAATATCATTTCCTGTGTTAAAGCCTCCTGTCTGCGATGTAAGAGTCATTAACGGCTTTGACCTTAATCACTGCATTCTCGGTTGCGGTCTAGAAAACGACATTAGTCAGGATAGTCTTTTGTGACATACTTACGCGAAGAGAAGTTCATTTATACAACACTCCACATAACAAAGGGTTGTTAAAAATATGCCTATTAAACAAAACAAACAAGATCACCAAGAACTAAATATTCTCTGACTATGAGTCAGTGAAGTCAGCTGCCAATGCTATGAATCCAGTTTCATTCTATAACAAAGTGGACAAATAACAAAACAAGGTATTTGGAAACTGCTCTACAATTTGCAGGACATTAACTTGTGACTGTAATCCAATAACACGAATCAGGCGCTGCTTGTGTCTGGCTTTGAAGGCCACAGTCTTAAAATACACCGTTTCTTAGTAATGGCTGGCTGACCAATATATCGGACCAGACTGACAAACAGTTGAACAAATGCTCGACTATTGTGATTAAGAGGCAGTTGCGTGATCTTGCAGTCACAACCTGCCGATGACGCCGTCTCTGTGACACAAATTGCCTGGCCCTGGATTTAGTGTAATCACAGAATAAAAATGTACAATACCAACTTGAATTTATCCGACATTATTCCTTTCTAACTTGGACTCATGGTTGTAATCCCGCTTCAACCACATAAAGCACTTTGTGATTTAGTTTAGAAAGTGCTGTAAAAACAAGGTTTATTGTTTGTATCTAATACAAATGATTTGATTTATTTTATTCCTACAGAGTAACAAACTACTGCAGTATCAGCGAGTGACCTACTTCGGCAGAACAACTGGACCCGGGACAAACTTCTGTGTCCTCCAAAGCCAGACGGTACTGCTTGAGAGCCGTGTACGCCTCCGCTCGAGACAGCCGTGCCACCGCTGTCCTATCTGGGTCTAATTGGAGAAGGGAAAAGAACAAACTCGATTGAAATTGTTTCTATTTTAACATTTTCCACACTAGAGAGCAGAGCATGCAAATTATTCAATTTCTGGTTTATATAATACATAGCACAAGTAATATTAAAGTCATCACAGTTATTAAATTGTCTGTCCTTTACTCGGCCAACCTGTAACTTTTTCAAGTAGGTAGTGTTTACCTCAACAGAAAGTAATACATTACATGATCACATGGTTACAACACCAAATTATATATTAGCTGTGTCAGTGAATGATCTGCAAACAGTATGAAGGAAAAAATAAGTTGCATAAGCCCAAAAAAGCAGCAAGAGATCAGTGGATTTTCTAATACTTTTCGAAAAGTAGTTTGGATTAAAAAGAAAGAAGAGATTCAAATCCAGACATGTATTTTAACCACACCCTGAAGCATTATGAAAGCAGATGTTTTTGTGTTGTTGTTGGTGGTGGTTTATATAATAGTGCCATTTATGTGGACTATTAAGAAGTCTAAAACAGCTCTAAACACCTTCACAAATGCCTAAATGATATGAAACGGGGCCATGCATTTCTTTGGACGTAGGCCAGATTAAAAACTGACTTGTTGGAATTTGTTGTGAAATGGTCTCCGTCTTTTGAAGCAATCTGACCTCTGGGCGTTACTGACTGATGAATTCTGTTAGTAGAGTTGTTAACCTGCATTCCATCAAAAGTTCAGTTCAACTTTCTTAATGGCCTGATTTGCTATTTTTCAGATAACACACACAGTCAATCCCAGTAATGTTTCACCTTTCATTGAGACACATTAGGGTTTAGCTCATTTTTCTGATGTGACGGACGCTAATGTGAATAAGGCCGTAGGTGGTTTGTCTACTCAGTAGACCATCAGAGAAGCACCCCTAAAATGTCTGGACGTTTCTGTCCTGCTTCTCGTATCGTCTGCAGCTCTGTGGCCCAGCACCGTCAAAGGCAGGTGATGTGACTCAATCCCACAGCGGTGTCAGTCTGCGGCCTCAGCACAATGTCAAGTGACTTTCTTTACTTGTCCAAAGATGATACGAGTTAACCTAACCGTGTGACGTGTGCCCTTTAGTTTACACAGTTCACTGCGTTTGTGAGTCCTCCTGAGAAATACGATGCAGGAACACAGAAGGCCGAGCCGCCACATTTTAAAGACGGACGATGTCTCTTTACAGACTGCCAACACTCGATCTCATTATATGTAGAGGCAACAAATTACAGTTAAACATCTAGATGGGGTGGGCAGCACATCCGGCTCATTTTCAATATTGATTGATCTGTAATTTATTTTCTCGATTTATCATTTTATCATTAAAATGACAGAAAACTGTGAGCATGCCCTTAATAATTACCCAGAGCTCAAGGTGATGTCTTCAAATAATAAAAATCCACAACTCCAAAATACTTGTTATCAGAAGGCCAGAAGAAAAAAACAAAACACCCACTATGCGAGAGGCTGAAAAGCAGGCACGTGGTTGCTTTAAAAGATCACCCAAAACTGATTAAAAAAATAATAGATTATCAAAATCTTGATTCTTTTTGTTTTAATTATTGGATTAATCCTTTCAAAAGGTTCTTTTAACATGGTCTTTATGTCCTGCTGGTAACGATCTACCATACCCACAATACACGCCATCATTTTAGGTTGTATGAATAGGAAGTAGGGAATGAGGAGAGACGATGAAGGCAGTTTCCAACTCCACTGGATCAGTTATAGGTTATGCTCTTTAATTAGGGAACAATCTTTAAATGGTTAAAAGAAGCTTCTTCTTTTTTTTCCCTTTCATTTTACTTCACCCACACTGGGTTTTCCTGTCAATACTTATATTTGCACCTCGAAAACTTCCAGCCACAAACCTCCAACATCAATAAAACATGTTGAGTACTAGTCATGGGCACATGATGTAACTCAGTTTCTCATTACGAGACGTTACAAAACCTAATTGGTCCAGTGCTGGTCCAGTGTTTGGACCAGCAGACTTCCCCCTGCCCCGCAAATGGTGACTTCATCATTATTTTAAACATTTATGAAACCGCGGCAAGTCACAGCCATGACAGAAACCAAAATACAGACGCCCCCCCCCCTCCCCCCTTTTTGATAAGTTACAAAACCTTCTCCAGCAAGTGTCACGACCTGCCTTATGCAACTTGCACCGGTCCGCGCATGCCCAGCTGGTTAAAATTTCGTAAGCGGAGCCCAGCAGGTTGCAGGGCAGCCAATAAGGAGGAGACTGGCACCAGTGTTACGCATGGGGTGTCGGTAACGGCTTTCAAAAATGTTGGTCAGTAAGACCTCGCTTGTACTTATCCCCTCTGGGCTCGTTTACAACAAACATTTACCCCGTATCAAGAGCCAGAGTGTCGTTTGTTACGCAGTGCTGTTGCGCTTGGTTAAATAACGCCTCGTAACACGCCGAATTCCTATCCGGCTCACTGAGCCTGCGCAGTAGGCGCACGCCTCCCCCCCAAACACGACATGCATGTAACGTAGCGCTTAACAACACTCACCTGACTGGATGATATCGGTTGCTAATGACACAGCTTCTTGGTAGCTTTTTCTCAGACACAACGAGTCCACTTCGCTTAACGTTTTCGACGTTTTCAACTCCTCGGGGAACCATTTCTCTAACAGTCCGCACAGAATTACATTCGCTTTCTCCGCGCCGCTCACGGGCCCACTGCACAGCTTGCATTTGGAAAGCAGCCGTCGGTTTAAACATCTTTTACAGTACGAGTGTCCGCAGGCTACGGTCACAGGTTCACCTAAAAAGCTATGACAGTTGGGACAGTCGAAGACATCGTACCCGGAGCCGTCTCCCGAGTCTTGAGTCTGGCCCGAGGATGCCTCCGGCCCACCCGCTTTCGTCTTAAAGTTGCGGAGGATACAATCCACAAAAGGGCTTAATTGTTCGGGTCGTACAGGACCGTACTGCAGAGCCACTGAAATCCAGTCAATGGCTTCTTTGAGGCAGTTTTCAGATGCCAGAGCGTTGGCTTTCTGTAGTAGAAGTTGATGGTGGTCCTCCTCTTCGGGGACGTTGTCCCAGTCAGCGCCAATGAAGAAGGCGCTCATCTCCTCCGGTGTGTCCGCCGCTTGCTGCTGGAGCGACATTGTAGCGTTTAAAAATAGGAAACAAAATGTTATGAAGCTTTAGGTTTTCTTCCGTCTGCGTGTCTGTACATTTCTATAGCTGCCGAGGTCCTTGACACTATAGTGAACGCACTTTCCCACAGATACCCGTTTGTTACATAAAAAAAAAAAAAAGAAAAAGAAAAAAAAGCAAAGCACCGTCATGTGACCAACAGGCTCGTCTCGTGATTGGTCAGGACGTCTCGGTTACAAAACCTGCGCTGGAAAGTTTCATAACTGCGGAAGGGACGCAGCTAAGTTCACTGATAGTATGTACCCGATCTCTGCGCTCCCATTGAAACACGTGCTGCCCTTCAATCCCCTCAAACTTGAACAATTAAACACAATAAAAACGTAGCCGATAATACCACCAATTTTTTTTTTTACACGTTTAGAAACAAGCTGGAGTGTTTGAAATCTGCCAGGAAACCAGACAACACATTCATAACTGCTTGTGTGCAAGTTTACATTTTTTTGCAGTTAATTGCCCTAATCTTTTTTTAATTTCCACTTTCAGTCACAACTTTTTCAGTGGCCTGCTTAGTTTCTCCTGTTGTGTAATAAAACATTTACTGTTTGTATTAGCACATTTTGCAAAAAGGACAAAACAATGCAACACTGCCATGGATTTCATTATTGACTGCGAAGGAGTGCATCACATTATATTTGCAAAACACTCAACTTTTAAGTAACAACAAAATAATTAATTAATAATATAAAATATAAATATATATATATAAATATACAATTAATAATAATAAATTGCATGCCATTCTATCTTAATTTCTTTATTTTCATCCTCTGCCTGCATCACACTTCAATAAATCTTAGGGTCATAACGATTTTGACTCAGAGCACAAACAAAATCTAAAGGGATGGGGACTTAGAAAAAGCCATTTCCACACTATATAAAACTTTTTGCACATTTCATGTAGGGATTACATTAAATTATATCCTATTCGGATGTCTCCACAAGTATGACCCAAGGATCTGAAATGCCCATGCTTTACAAATGTGAGTTTTAATAATTGATTGTGACAGTAAATCTTTTCCACAATGCAAGTAATTCACTTCATGAAGCCTAACCCTTACACACTCCTCTCTTGAGGAGTGGCGGACACACTGACGTACGGCAGCAGCAGGCTGAAGTGGCCATAACTCACTAGATTCAAAGTGCCTCCTGATTGGATGGTCGGCTGTCAATGTTCTGATTGGCTAATCAGCGGGCAACGTGCTGATTGGCTGGTCAGCTCAGGCTTAAAAACAGGGTCAAAATTAGTGTTTTTGTAGCTCGTGTCTGTAATTTGAAGGTGGGAAATTTGTGCGTCCGTAACTTCAGGGTCACACACAAAAGTAGGAAATTTGTGTTTCCATCTTAAAGAGTTTGTACAGGTCACAAAACCTTTTTGCACATGTGTAAATGATATCTGTCTGCACAAAATTTGTTTGCACATACACAAAATATGTTTACAGCTGCAAAACAGTTTCACACATTCACAGATTTGAATTTGTGAGAAAAGTTTTCTTTTACAAGCTTACGCATGCAAAAAAAAAAGAAAAATTGTGCACACAAAACGTGAAATACAAGTGCAGACTGTGAAATTATTTGTGAACATCATTTCACAAGCACAAAATCTTTATGACTCTAATTTGATCCCATACTGATGCTTCAGAGCCCCTCATCACAGGCCAGGAAAGCCATTCTCACCTGAAGATAAATACTGCACGCATGTGCGCCCCACATAGGTTATGATGATACTCTATTTGTGTGTCAATGAAAACTAAAGCAGTTTATTTGTCCATTAACACTATACTGATCCGTATCACGGGCGTCCTAATGCATTATAGTCTAGAGCATGGACTCATTAAAAATCTATTATTTAATTTAAATCTGCTTTTTTGATAGCCAATATCCGTACTTTCTGCCTCAAAGCAGAAAGAGAGTCCACCTTTTCAAATCCAGTATTGATTGACACAAGAGATGCTCTCTGCAGATATGCTGTCATAACATGTCGTCCTAACTGTCACCTCCTGTCCTCTCATCTCCTGAAGTCCAAAGGTAATAGCCTTGTGTCAAAAATGCATAAAGGAAAAAGGCAAAAGCAAATTACCTTACAAGAGCACGTGATGTCTAAATGATCCATCTTGAGATGGAGGTCAAACATTTTGTTCTTGCATTCAGTGGCCCTGGCCGCTGCAGAAAATATTTGAAGGGGGCCAGTGGAAATCTTGAGGTAGCAAACTGACAAGGTTGTACAATATAGAGGGATATCAGGGACACAAGGTAATACTTAAAAACACTGTGGTGTATATTAGATTGAAAACTTTTAAATTCCTTGGCTGAGCTTGTGAATATCAAATCATGATACTCTTTAGTATCACACTTGTTTTTTGTGCCAAACTCAAATATGTTATTTGGTGATTATCTTGCAATTTTATATTCTCCAGATCTCCACAAAGTTTGATTCACCTGGAGTCATTATAAGTATCTATGAGAGAATCAATCTTAGAATCCATCAGCTATTGGCCTGATAACGATTTAGCCTCTGAGGGTAATGGACAATATTTTGGGGACTCCGGTGGAGCCAGCGGATTTCCAGGCCAAGACTTCCTCTTCCATGTTCTGGTGGTTATTTACAGTCTGATTAGCAACTTTAGACACAAGAATAGAGATGGAATTGAGAGATGATGTCTTCTGTACAGTTTAAACTGTTAATAGTTTGAAATCATCACGATAAAATCTAAGTTTTATCCAAATTGCAACTGGATTTTTAGTTTCTTGAAGACATTTATTCCTTGTAATCTGAAAAGGATTCTTAAATTTTGACATACCAGAGGGGAGGTCCTTTTTGTGGGAAAATTAAACCCTGAGAGTCGTTGAGAGTTGTTGAGGTCACGTGGGATCCACCCGGCCATCCTGTGGATCGTTAAGGTCATAATAGAGTGAAGGTGTGTTTCTGGTCCTAGGGTCACCTGGCCATCATGTGGGTCGTTAGGGTCCTGGTGTGAATGGTATGTTTTCATTAGTGTATAATCACCTGAATGAAAAGCCCTTCATATCTACACAGGGAGCAGGTCCTCTTCCACAGAGCCCACCATGTTTCACCACCGTGTTTCTATGGTAACCCAGAAAGGTCATATTAAACAGTTGCTGTAGAGAGGGCCTTTTGCATTTTTCGTGAGTTTCACAAATTCTACAGATTCTCCCACTTGGAAGAAGAGGATAAGTTAATGGGTAATTCAGTTAGTTGCAATGTGCAACCTCAACGCTATGCCTCTAAATCCAACACACTGCTCCTTTAAAGTGCTTTCAAACTGATTGTTATGGTGATATTCATATTAAAGATAGGGGTCACCTGAGCCAGCCCCACGAGCTTTATCAACAAGGACAAATTTAAGGCTAATTTTAAAAGCAGGGAGGGTGTTTGCTTCCTGAACCCAATCTACAGCTTGTTCCACAAAAGAGGAGCCTGATAGCTGAAAGCTTTGCCTCCCATCTGTGGAAAATATTTGAAAGCACAAGTAATCCTATATCCTATATCCTATATCCTGATAGGGAAGTGTTTTTACCACCGCTGCTTCCCAATAATTTTTTTATTGTTTTATTAATGAATGTAGTGCTCTACTGGTTAGAAGAAATGGAAATACTTTGCAAAATGTAGTCGAGGCTGTATGAGGACGACCTCAGTGTTAACTGGAGGGGCTATTGAACGGTATACTGTGGAGAGACACTGACTTCTAGTGGTCAGTATGATGTTACTCTAATGGACACGCAAAAGGGGTTATAGAATGTTTTTTATATCGTTAATTCTTTCCCTCATGAATTTAAATAAAAATATATTCTATACAATGACTATACAGCTGTTAATTTCTGTGTTTTGATACAAAACCATCATGTAGGAAAGAAACAAACATAAAAATAAATATTTGCAGGTATTAGCAAATACTGAAAAGAAGAAGTGACAGGAGATGAGAGCTCATATAAACGACCAATTTATGCTCAGGGTTTGTCTCATGTATGTTTTTATCATTAATTCATGTTGTCCACCAGCTCTATGACCACTTGAAAGACTTTACTCTGATTCATATTTTTACGAAAATGTATTCTGAAATTCAGGTTTAAAAAGAAGATTGCATATGTAAATCATGGAACAGTACGAGCATTTAGTAATTGTGTGTAATCTATGAAGTGTAAATCTATATAAAGCATAAAATATTTGGCATTAATATGTTTTAGTGCCTTAGCATGTTATATTAATTTTACGTGATAAATGTAGTGTAAACTGCAGACAACACAGGGTGAAGAGTGCAGAGAAGTCTGTTGTTGGGAACAAACTAATTGTATGATGTACAACCATCAGAGGGCAGTGTTGAGCTGTGATCACAGACTGTATATAAAAAGGCTGTGTTATGCACACATAACGGATTTACGGCCAATTCAAACACCTGGTGTTTGGCCCATGACAATTCATCACGAAAACAGG
This sequence comes from Embiotoca jacksoni, assembly GCF_022577435.1. NCBI lineage: Eukaryota > Metazoa > Chordata > Actinopteri > Embiotocidae > Embiotoca > Embiotoca jacksoni. The sequence continues at coordinate 6,436,815 of NW_027185392.1, read as the reverse complement.
AAGATGTGTTTCTTGCCTTTAGCTCTTGTGCAGGTTGAAGATTAAATCTTTAAAGGATGCCAAAACATCTGCACCTTAAACAGAGAGGGATGTCAGAGGTGCTCAAACCTTGAATGTTGATGCAACAACTTAGACCGATTGGGAAAAACACATATATAATGACAACAATACCTAAAAACGTGAATAATTTGCTCTTTCCTTAACTCTGACAATGCAAGTATTTAAATCTTGCTCATTGGCTTCAGTAAAAGTGTGAATGCAGCCTGTGTCTAAACTGATGATACTGAGCTGAGATAAAGAGATGATCATCTCTTTATCATTACCTTCACAAAAGAGGTTGTGTTTTCTATACAGTGTTTTTGTTTGTCAGCAGAATTATGGGAAGACTACCGTGCTGAATTTCATGAGACTTGGAGGAAAGGAGTGTCATGAGCCAACGAAGAACCCATTAAATTTGTGAGCACATCTCAATCACTGTTTAGGGTTAGGTCACTTTTATTCACATTGCAAGACAGCATTTTACTAAATGCCATACATCTCATGAAATAAGCAAGTTTAGAAGTATGATTATGCAACGTTCCATGTTCAAGTGTATCAGTAATCCTCTGGGATACATATGTACTTGCTCAGTCTTAATACAGCAGGAAGTATGGAGCACTCGCGGTCAGTGGTTTCATAGTGGAGAACTGCAACTGGTACAGCAGCTGAAATTTGAGCCTTCAGCTCAGAACAAGTGCATTTTGACATTATTTCGATAATTGTGGAAATATTTGTAATCATATGTAGCAGTTGTAGATTTGCATATCATAGAGGAGTGACCTACTGGCCTCTGTGGAGGACATACTCTCAAGTGATTAGGTCACTACAGTAAAACTTGCATACCAATGTGGGTCCGTGTTTGGAACCTTTTCCAGTATGAACACTGACCCTGTTGGGACCAGTAATCATCATGGGAACCAAAACCTGGTCTTAATGTTAGCAAACGTCATTTCTAAGGCCCTGGTTAAGGTTAGGGTTAAGGCAGTGAATTGAGGTTAGGTTCAGGTTATGGTTTGGGTTAGGCTCTCCATCCTGAATGTTAGTAAGTCCTAACACAGATAGCTTGTGTGTGTGTGTGTGTGTGTGTGTGTGTGTGTGTGTGTGTGTGTGTGTGTGTGTGTGTGTTTGTTTGCGTAGTCATTACCAGCAGTACACATTTTGTTCAAACACTAATGTTCTAAAGAACAAAAAGCAGGATTCTGTTCTTGTCTCTGCTCAAAATCTTTGCCGCCAGCCTGTGAATGTCTGAAATATTGAGATATGCTGAGGAATGATGAGGTCAACTGTGGAAACACTGTGGGATTAAACTCTCCTTCTTTTCCGTGTTGACTCTTCAAATATGGCTTTATCGCAATGACATACCATTTCTGTTGGTACAACAGTACTTCAAGTCTTCCATCAGAACATCCCAGTCTTCACAGATATACTGTATGTGACCCGCAGTTCTTCCATGAAATTTTGCATGTCTGTGGATGATGCAAGAAATAAAACAATCAGTAATAAGCAGGTTAGCTTGTATGGTGTTGAAGGTTTTATGCACAGGACAGGCTTTCCAGAGGTGCAATGAAGGCAGATTGTGTTGTTACATCCTTATCATAAGGACAAGGACTGCCTGTGCTAATATTATTCTCCACTTTATGTAATAGAGAATTAAATAATGAAAAAAAAAAAAACACACCTGGCACGGGCAGAGCAACAACCTTTACACTGTTCTGATACAAACTGACCGCAGTATTTTTTTGATAAATGCCTGACAAACAGGAAGAAGAGCACACACACTCTGAAGAATGCACACGTTCATATTCATTTATCAATGTGGGAAACGTTCAGTGCTTCATTCTCAAATAGCGGTGCAGGAATGCAGCCCTGCTGCTGACTCTTGCTCAGCCTTATCTGGGCCTGCACAATCTGCCAGAGGTGTTCTCAAGAGAAATGTACACACAAGTACGTGCAAAAACACAGCAGCATTAAGAGTGTGACAGCAAAAAAAACACACACACAGGAGAAGAGAAATGGAGAGTCAGAGAGAGAGAATGACTTTGCCTGTTGAGGTTATGTTTTTTTAGACAAGGTGTGAAGACAAATCTGTTGGATGTACATGACAAATTCAAAGGCACACATTGGTTACGGGTGTGTGACCCTTTCGGGGTCTCTGGTTAATCTCAAGTTTGCGTTGCCCTCAGAAAAAAAAAAAAGTGAGCGTGAGTATGGCAGCATAAAATGTAAACACATCGTTTTGGCTGTGGGCCTTCCCAGTCAAGTTAACACTTGCTCCTGCCGTCACACTGTACGTGTATGGAAAGTACTCGTCCTCGAGCTGTGGAAACACACAGTCCAGCTTTATGGATCGTAGTAATTCCAGTGTTTGGATAAGAGCGATGCATGAACCAAACACATACAGCACATGGGAAAGACACTTTTCATAAAGGGGTACATCGCCCCCCCCCCCCCTCCACTCTTCATCGCGGCATGACTGCCCTTCTCCGTGTTGAGTCTGACTCGGTCTAGACCAGGCCAGCTGTGGTACAACAGACCCCATTGTCTTCTGCTATATGAAACTGTTACGTAAGAAACAAGACAAGGTGTGAAATCACCATCTACCAAGTCCAATCATGGAGTTATTGGTGTGGAATGAAGGCAGGACACGGAGAGATGTGGATGTGGCGATGAGGGGAAGTGGAGAGGGAAATCCAGAGCAGGTCTGGCTCTGAGAAGGTGTAATTACCTGGAACAAACTGTAGTGTAAACAAGTGACTGTAGAGATTAGGAGGGATTTAAAGAGCAAAACCAGAGCAAAGCCACAACTTCACGGTCTGAGAAGTTGCATATGGTGTGGTCTCCATGTATACTCATTATTACGCAACATACACACACGCACACACATAATTATTATTTTAATACATTTAATAGTGCACTTTGATTAACCTGTACAGAAATAATATTAATAAAAAAGATAAAACATTTTTTTCTGTAACACAAAGCTTAACATGTACAATAAAATAAAATAAAATGATATGATACAAAACAAACATATATCTGAGGTATAAATATATTTGCTTTAAATTAACTGTCATTGTCATGCGTTATTATTTGGCAGAGACACAGTCGCAAGGTACAAACACTTATGATACTAACAATGGCTTAGTGAATTAATCATACAACTCGACATGAACAATGCACACCCTCAGATTGAAGCACGAGTGTCATGAATTAACAAGGTCGACTGTTATGAGGACCGAAATCTTTTTTAAACTTCCTTAAAAACACTGACACGACAGTACAGAGAAAGAAGCTTACACAAAGATAGTTTTCCTTCCTTTTTAAAATCGCACATTCAGTCTGCCCTCTTCTTTACAGTAAAACCTGTAAAATCTCCACCTTTATAAAAGGACCATTTTTTTTTTCTCTGTTTTTATTCTCTTCTTTATAGGACCAGCTGGAGGCTTCTGTTGCAGGTTAGAGCAGTGAACTGTGTTTTCTGTTCACATGTACGTCAAAGCAGTTGTAAAATTCAGTCCTTATTTAAAACAATGTTTTTCAATATACATGTGATGTCTGGCCTACAACTATTATAAAAAAAAAACTGTGCTGTGCTCTAAACAAAACAACCTCTAACACATGAAACAGTGGGATTTCTTTCAGCTTTTTCTTAATTTGGTCCATTTAATCTGTTGGTCTTACATTTTTTTTGTCTGCGTGAGACTTCCTTACAACCTCCTACTCATCTTTAAAGTCTTTGAATAGTTCTCTTTTGGCACTATGTTGCTTTACTAGCATAGAAACTATATTTTCTTCTGCATCTCCAAGAATAAAGACAACTTCCATATGAAGTTCATGACACATTGAGGCTAACGGAATTAAAGTTTTCTTGAGGAAATTAGGAGACATCTATTTGTGCGTCAGTAAATGAGGTCCTTACTTGAATCTCTCTTTTCTAGTTGGTGAGCCAGCCACCACAACTCATCAGTCTCTACTTATGAAACACTAAAACCCTCCGTGCTATCAGCTACCTGTCATCTCACTATTTCCTGTCTATTGTCTCCACTCAGTCTGCATTTTACCAGCACATTCACATCTTTCCCCACCCATGGATTCATCAATCAGCTGACCACAATAATGTCTACTATTCCTACTGTGCTTTGCTGTAACAGAAAAAGGGACAGAGGTAACACGAGACGGACACCAACCATTACTGTGTGGACAGAATACTATTATGTACACATTATTCTGTGACTGGAGAACCAGCACGACAAATATGTTTTAACTATTTGTTGCTTCGCGCACGTACGCGCACACACACACACACACACACACACACACACACACACACACACGTCGAATCCCGCTTGCTTCTCAGAAGCAATAGCACCCTTTGGATAAAGTTTATACCATGCACCCTGTATCAGCAACATCACGTCGTCTGGCCCAGATAAATGTTTGTGTGACTAGAGACTTCCTGGCAGCATGCTGAGAGTCCCAACAGAACAGTTTTAAATGTAACATCAGTGGCCGAAAAAGTCCTTCAATCCAGGATCCAGAGTTTGTCCTTTTAAATACGAGTAGAAAGAGGCTCGGACCCCGTCGACCTCTCTGCTGAAATGACTCTTTTCACTCCAAGAATCTGTCGGTGTCCAAATGTCACACTGCTTTCTCATTTGTCCACGGACACGGACACGGTGAATGAGTCTCGTATCCGCGCCACCTCAGCAGCGCACAAGTGTCCGTACAGTTTATTGTACCACTCTGGGAAACGACCCCTGAAAAGAAGAAAGACACGTGGCATTGGCTCACTGGCTTACTATGATTCATAATTCTTGTTTGGTCCTGTAAATGATTCACTCACCTGCAGTCGATTCTGGAAACGTGTGTGAGTCTGGATTTGTTGGATCCGCAGGGCTCGATGAAGTAGCGTGAAGTGAGGACGTTGGCTCGTACACCAACCACCGGCGCCCCTTCATGGTCCACAGACGTGCACACAAGTGCACACGCTCCCTTCGGCAGGTCTGTTATCCATGTTCTGGTAGAAAGTGTCAAGAGTTCAGATTAGGAACAAAATATAGTGATCAAGAAAACTGTGGAAAGGAAAAGACAAAGATATGAGACACGGACGAGCAGAAGGAAAATGGTCTACCTGAGCACCAGGTGGTCTCTGGTTGGATGTGGAGCCATGGTGTTCCTGACATAGTGGTAGACCTCCGTCCTCTCGTCGAGGGTCTCCACTACTCGGCTCTCGAGCAGGTCCTCGTCCCAGTGTCCCTGCTCACGCAGCACCCGCGTCAAAATGTCCTCGGGACTTGCAGGAACCTCAACAGTCACTTTCCAGAGCCGCAGTGGAAACCCATCGTGCACCTTATAAAATCAAATATGGAAAGACCCATTTAACTCGCATACAGTTTTACATTTCATGTCGTTATTTGAAAGCAGAAAGATGACAGGAAATTGGAGGCAGTGAAAAAATTCGGGGAATAACATGCAACAAAGCATGTTATTTTCATAGATAAGTATGAACTTCAAGTGTCTTATACATGTGTTTGGGGGCTTCCTGTAGGATATCTAATTGTATCAGTCATGTCATATTATAAAAATTAACTGTGGTAATCCAGCTGTGATTTCATGCACAACGGTCGGGCTGTGTTTCAAAACATCCCTTTGCCCTTTAGCCAAGTCAGCTGCTTCATTCTGCCATCAGATGATGAAGAGCACACACAGTCTTCGCCTTGTGACTTTCAAACTGGAGACCAGATAACCTCATCCAGGCCCCATGCACACTAGCCACAGGAAATGTAGGCCTGGGATAATGGGGGAGGTTGTGTGTGTGTGTGTGTGTGTGTGTGTGTGTGTGTGTGTGTGTGTGTGTGTGTGTGTGTGTGTGTGTGTGTGTGTGTGTGTGTGTGTGTGTGTGTGTGTGTGTGTGTGTGTGTGTGTGTGTGTCTGTCTGTCTGTCTGTCTGTCGAGCTGATGTCATTCTGGGATGGAGTCCAGTGCTGGGATAGGAACGAGAAGCCAAGGGCCAGGCCACTTTCACACGGATGTGTTTCTATACAGGAAACCCTAACTGCTGGTTTTCCACTCGGTATTTAGAGAAGCAGGAGAGAGGCGAGGCTTAACGCGAAGACAGGAAACAGAGATGGTGTGTGTGCCTCATGCATGGTGGCTTGTTTACACATAAAGACAGTTTGACTGACAATGTGCTTTTTCCTTTTCAATGATACATTTTTCCTGAATCCAATTACTTTCGCTTTGTGGCATATTTAGCGTTGCTTTCACCCGTTGCCACAAACAAACGCTGAAAGCAGCCACATAGAAAAAGACGGTATGAAATGACGGTAGACCTACCTTCCTGCAGGCCAGCTCGGCGTGCTCGGGCGTAGAGCAGCTGTCATAACCTTTGAACTTGTCTTTGGCCTCTTTGAGGAGACTGTCCAGGCTGTCCTGCAGGTAGGCCCTGTAGCCTCCTTGCCCGGCGTCTTCCCCCATGAGCTCCTCCAAGCGTTGCGGCAGCAGAGCCTGCTCCACGTAGGAGTTCCTGCAGCGATTCATTTCATCTGGGATCTGTGACAAAAGAGGAGGAAGGAGGGTCAGAACATTTACTCAAGTCTTTTTCTTCTCCAATGTGTTGCAGGGGCCATTAGCAGGTAGGGTGTATGACGGCTAAATGTGTTTGATTTGACAGATTCGGTTCACCTTCCTTATTTGTGAGAAGCATCAGTAAATATTTACCACAATATTGTTCCATGTAAAACCGAGAGACGTAAGGGAGATAAAACTTGGTGGACAGCCTCACAGTTTAAAGCTGCCCTCCACTCAATATTATTTCACTTGAATGTCTGAGCTTCACTGAGCAAAACACATTTTTTATGGGAAAAATGTGTTATTATTCAAAGCGGGTCAAATTTCACAGGTCTTAAATCCTGTCTGGACAAGTGATCAGCGCCGGGTCTCTGGACGTCATGCTTTGATTTGGTCAGGCATCTCTATCTTTATTACATAATCCCCTTAATCAATGGAAAACTGTATTAAGTGTGACCTGGATAAGGATGCCAAACACATCCTGTTTCATCTCCCTGTTCATTGTTTATCTCATTTATTTGTACTTGCCATCTTTCAAGTTTAATTGGATCCTAACTATATTATGTTGTGAGATTGTCATTAGATAAGAGAAGGCTGGCTCACACGGAAGTTACTTCATTGGACATCTTCCATTTATAAACCTCCAAAAGCAAATACCAATTTCATTAAAGAAAATAATTTAGGATATAATTGAGTTTAGTTGTGTGATGTGATGATGAGAGGAAGCCAGGAAGCTCCCACACAATCTAATAAAACTTGTAATGATATTAATGACCCACTGTATGTGGGCTTTATGCATATACTGGAGGAGGTTGGAAAAGATGGTACAAGGCTTTAGACTCAATGTCATTGTAATTGGATCAGTTATGCTGCAGTTTGCTGATTATTTCCTGTTGTGTCCAGTCGAGTGGTCTCCATGTGGAGGCACTGAACCTCACTGACTGAGACGGATTCATGGATTTGGGACATTTGTTTGACTATACTTTAGTTTAACTTTCTCCACATATGTTTGAGGAGGGTATAAATGGACAGAGGCACAAAGTAAAGTCGAACAGAGAGGCCTTCAAAACAGGGGCCCAGTTGACACATTTACTTTATGTAATCATAATAATGGTTGAACAGACGACAGCATGAAATGGATCAACCAGTTATGCAACCGGGACGACGTTTGTTTACAGGACAAACACAGGGACACAAGGTATGTGTGGTGGTGGCACGGTGCAGTTAGAGCACACGGTCATTTTCAGTATCGTGAACCACTGACCCTGAAGAGTTTCCTGCACTCCTGGATCATGTGTGCCAGGCCATGAGTGGCAGCCAGGTTCTCGTTCAGGTCCCTCTGGTCCGGCTTTCCCAGCGTCTGCTTCCGGTTCATCACCCTTTGACAAAGAAGGGGGGAAAAAACAAGTATATGCATGACAATATGAATTACAGCATCCATCATGTATACAGTGTGGAAACAAAGAGTTACGCTATATGCAGCATAGCGCATGCGCGCGCGCGCACACACACACACACACACACACACACACACACACACAGGTGCCATATGTGTTTCTTGATGAGGTTAAGATATATTTGGAGCCTTTCTATTTCCTCTGTCTCTCTCCCTTCCTCTGCTCTCCTGCTTTGTTCTCTTCCTTCTGCTTCTCTGGCCTCCATCTCGAGTATCCTCCTCTTTGGTTTCTTGTGGCCCTTTCCCGTTTTTAAAATGCACAGCATACGACACGTTATGTAAGCTGCTACGACACTAACTGTGCCAGTAAAAGGCGCTGGCATCCTAAAACAGACACGCACCTCGGCGAGGAGCTCTCCTTGCGGCGCAGGGTGTTGAGGTGGAAGAGGGACGGGGCCAGACAGACGGCCAGGTTGGTGGGAGTCATCTGGTTCTCGGCCACGCTGGCCGTCACGTCACTCAGCAGACACAGCAGCGTCCGCAGTGCCTCTCGGTTCTCATCCGGCAGCAGCAGCACGGCAGCACGAGCAGCCTGGAGACGGAGCTCCTTCGGCATGTCTGGAGAAGAAGATGGAATTTGTCAAGGATGCGGATCACAGCTATTACCCGCCATCATGCCACATCATTTCTTTTTTTTTGTTGTTGTTTTTTTTGCATCTTTTGGTTAATTCAGGAAGCAGATTCTGCAGGACTTCCCTTCGCCTGCCAAGAATGAGTTACGACGGGATCTGCGCGGACCTAAGTGTGTTACATAAGCTTATATGGATGTGTACACTATATGCCACATGTTCATACTTCATGCGCAGGACTGGCTTTGTTTCCCCTAAATATGAACATCTTCTAATGCAATAGGAAACGAATCCCATGTTAACAGAGGATTCATGGTATCACATTCAGTATGTCACGTTATTCCGCAGGTATTTCCTGCTCGTCTGTTTGATTTATTTGAATGCTTTTACAGTGTCTTGCTTTGCTGCAGGCAAGAATCTACAGCTCCAAAACAGTACCATCACATGTATCCCTTCGTGCAGGCTTCTGACAGATGTGCAGCTGCATGTGTGAATATTGTGCAGCTGCATGTGGACGTATTAGTGACATTGTTATGTATGTTTTGGGGATTCTTACACTGATAGATCTGCAGGAAGGTCTCAGACAGTTTGCTAGTCAGCAGGGGTTCTGGTAAATCTCTGAAGTACTGCTTCAGCATGTCGGCGACGTCATAAGCCGACTGGCCCCCGTAGCTGACTCCTCCCCCGTCTGCGCCGCTCGCCTCGTTCATCTGACGAAGAGCTTGGATACGAGACTTCACTCCCGATTTCCTGAAAAGACCCACCTGGACAGAGAAACGAAGAGAGGCAGCGTTACATCACTCATACATACAGAAACCTGATAAGTCAGCTTTGAACTATAATTCCCTCATTATTCTCAGTGTCACCGTGAGTGCAATGTTTGATCTTATTAATCGAGCATATCAAAAATGATTCATTTCGCGAAATCACGCACACAGAAATCTCTTTTAAAGTGACAGGCTGTTACGGTTGGAAAATAAGATTCTTGACAAATCCAGAGCTTACAGTCAATATAGTTACGTCACAAAAGATTCTTTTGACTGCATTTACAAGAAACTCCCAGTAGACAGTTTTGTGCTGAATGCTGTATAAGACGCTGTTTGAAATGGCAGTGTTGGGGAGGAAAGGAGAAAAAAGGCTTCGGATTGTCCAGTTGGAATATTTTCCCATCAGCTTCCAAACAGAGGCGCCTTGTCCGGCTTTGAAAAGAACACCGTCGCTCTCTTTTTTATTTTTCCCTCCATTACTAGCTGTTTTCTACCTTTCTTTTCCTTCTGCACAAACACTTTCAAACTTTTTGCCAGTTGACTTTCCAGCTGCACACTTTGACTCTCCCCAAGCCTCCAGGCTTCAGCGTACGTGCGACATGGAGATGACAAAAAAGGGGGAAACATAGAAACTGTATACACATACAGACTAAGTGGGTATCATGCTTTTTCCGATTCACTGCTCCGCCTTACGTAACATCCAGTAAAAAAAAAAAAAAAAAAAAGTATGGATGAATACTCGACTGATTGCAGATGTCCTGAAATTGAGATATTACGCAACTCAAGCCGCTTCAAAAACTTTTTCCATTAGCTGAAGGAACTAAAAATGGTACGTCGAGCTAAAACCAAAAGCCTCGCATGAAATTTGACTTTGTACTAAATGTTGTATTTTGTGTATGGCCCATGTGTGTGTATTTGTGTGTAGTTTATGTTACCTGGTCGAGGCACTGGTTACGCAAGTAGCGCATGGCCTGCTGAATTCCTTGCGGGAGGGGCTGGCCGGTCCGCTGGACGATGACTTGCAGTGGCACACCGAACACATTCCTGTCTTTGTAGTCGCGCACCTTGATCCGCTTCATAAACTTTGGCACAGCCCTGCAGCATGCACACAAGAAAAGAAAACTCTATGACTTTTAATCTTTATGCAGTCCAACAACTTAACGACATTTTTTTCACTCTTATGTCACAACCGTGGAGGTTAATTAGCTCTGTGAAAACAGAAAAAACAAAAGACAATCAAATTGTTGACACACAAAATTGATTTGTCGCAGCCTCAGACATGTTTCAAGTGGATTTAACATAAACTCTTTGAGAGTAAATCAAATTGCTACAGAATTAGTCTTGCTACTTAAAAGTGTCTGTGATATGTGTGGAAGGAGGAAATCAAGAGGCTTGTCTCCAGGTTTATGAGGGGTGAAGGGGACAATAGAGGAGGGGAGCGGGGTGTAATCCACGGTGTCAAAGGGGGAGGAACCCACTGCTTTATATATCCGCAAGCAGTGTCTGTCTCACTATCATGTGAATGTGCGTGCATGCACCCGGGTGCCCGTGAACAGCGAGTCTATAAACTGCAAACCTGGAGTTGAAACATGCAACCCTGACCGTTTCACAAGAATGTGCTCACAGATTTATGGCTGCGCATCTATCTGCATGTCTTTGAGTGCGTTTAGCACAGAGACGCTGTGCGTGACTCAGGACAAGCACGTCTTTGTAAGAGCTGCTGTTCACAAGACTCGCAGTGCTTCTCAGAACCACAGTTTGGGGGGGGGGAATGAAAAAAGGAGCATATTATGATCCCAGACAGAATTCTGAATATTTATGGGTCTCCAGCATCCAACAGTTGGACTCTGTCTTTTAGTGAGCCACAACCTGTCATAAGACTGCCATAATGCCTTCTATTTCTGTCCGTGTCAGGCCATGGGGGGAAGGAAAAACACAACGAACTGAGAATTTTTCAGTTTTGGTGAAAAAACAGGCAACTGTATACATGTTTGGTTCGCAGCTATTTTACACAATAATGTCTTATAGTAGAGATTTTGTAAAGAATGTCTCGTAATACATGTTCTGCTAGACAAACTAAAGTCTTGTGTTTCCCTTGCATTTTGCGCAACTTTAAGTTCAGGGCCTTTCTATCAAATGCTCTTTCTAATGGACTTTTCCCCGGGATCAGATGTGAGAAAAAAATACCAACATGCAGGACTGCAGACGAAATAATTCAGCAGCATTAAGGCCTGGAGCCACTGTGAAATGTCCAAATTAGATACGATAAGTAGGACATTGACTGCTATTGGATAATTGTGAGCAGTGTATAACGTGAGGGCAGACCTACATCCTAGAAGTGGTATGGAATATAGTTCAGAACGGTATTTGTTGTTGGCAGCTTTTTCAAGCCTCCAGCTCAACACCTTGTGTGTGAACAGCCATGATTGCCCCGTTGAGAAAAAGACAATGTACGCCCCTTCCCAGCAATTATGGGCCTGGGAAAAGAATGTGAAACCCAACCTCTCTGGACAGCCGTCACCGTACTATACAACAACCTGCAGATGGAGGGGATTGGGAGAAGGGTAGGATTGAGGGGTAGTAGCTGCCTTGAATGGATATATTTTAACAGGAACAATTTGCTAGATGAAGATGTCAACAAAAACGCCTTCTCCTCCATGAACAAAACCTGCAATTCCATTGCATAACCCTCCACTTTACACAGGTCTACTTACCAACTGAAGCCATGTTTGTTTGTAGGGGTGTGTTTCTCCAGCAGAGCAGTGAGCTGCAGGAGGGAGAGCTTCTGGAGCAGATTCATCTGTAGCACAGACTGGCAGCTAATCTGGAGCTGGGCGGAGGCCAAGCTGGGCCGATGGGAGTTCTGGAAGCTCGGCCAGCGCAGCTTCTGCGGTCTGGAGTGAATTGAGAGAGAAGGATGGAGCACAAATTGAGATGTGAGGAGAGGAGTGATGATTGAAAAATAGCAGTTTAAGTCTCGGGATCTGTGTCATGCCGTTTGTGTATACATAAACAAAGAAAATAACACAGGGCCACACACAGCATTTATAGTTGTACGCACAGACCGATCAGTTTAGGGATTACAAGGACTGTGTACATCAATCAAGAGATTGTCTAAAAGCCTAAAAACCGCCGAACGTAATTCTGCCTGTGAATTCCTGAAAGCACAGAAACGGTCTCCATGGAGAACTAACAGCATTCCAGAGTATTCAGCAGCATTATGTAAAGAGAGAACTCTCAGTGTGTCCCCTTGTTTATTCCTCGCTGTCACCTTTTATGGAGAACCCCTCTTTTGTTTCTACCTGTTTGAGTTTTACATAAGAAGAGCATGAGCCTATTCGGAAGCAGCAGGCTGAATTTGAGATCTCTATCTTAAAGGAGCAGTTCACACAAATATGAAAAAGTAACAAAAAAAAGTTATGTAAAAAAAAAAAAGAAAAGGTATCTACAGAATGGTTGACGGTGTGGCTTTTGGATTCTGTATAATACATGTTGCTGTTTAAATGGATGAATGCGTGCCTTCATTTTATTGGGGTGGAGGCACAAATCCCAAAACCATGATTAGACACCATGAACTGACCCTTTATTGGTTATAATGCATTAACATAGTTTGGATTTGCTTCACTGACCTGCTGGTTCGAGTTAGAGACGCTCCGACACCAGAATCTCTTCTCTCCCTCATCCCCTCCTCTCCCTCGCCCAGGGGGTTTCCTGTGCTGTCTTGGTCACTTCCGTTCTCCGTCTCCTCCAGTCGGTTCTGCAGAGGAGAGGACGGGCACGGGGAGGCCGAGTCCAGAGCTGAATCGGAATCTCCTTCCTCCTCTTCGTCCTCCTCCTCCTCTTCCTCCTCCTCGCCGGTCACAGCCTCGGACCAGGCGTTAACAAAACGCTGCAGGCCGCTGACATGTTGAAGCACTTCCTCTAATTTGCGCTCATCCCCCTCTTCCTCCTCTCCTTCCTCTCTCTCAGCGTATGGGACGTTGTCATAAAAACTGAGCCGGCTGTCGACGGAGCCTGAAGAGCCGCGACGCTGACGTCTACTTTGACGCCCCCTCAAGATCACAGAGTTTCCGTTACCGTTCCCGTTGTTATTGCGTGAACTCCCATCCTGCAGGGCTTTGGGGAAGGTTCCAGGCTTGTGGCCCTCTGGTAAATAGAAGAAGATCATGCCGTCCTCTTCCTCCTCTTCTTCTGCTTGTCTGCTATTGTCTTTAACAGTGCAGTTGTTCCTGCGGTTCTGCTCGTCTACCGTCATCCCATTACTCGCTTGGCAGGGGACGGGCAGGGCAGATTTGGGTGGAGGTGTTGGCTGTCGACCTGAAGCTTGTTGGAGAATGCTGAAAGGATCAAAACCCTCCAAATACATTCCTCCTCTCTTGCTGGAGCCGGCTGCTGTGCTGTGGCTGCGAGCTCGTGTCACTGGACTCGGTGTGCTCACGGCACTTCCACTGCTTGCCTCCGACTGGCTGCTCCCAGTGCTCCCAGTGCTCCCGTTGCTGGTCTGAGTGGAGTAAGACACGGAGCGGTTCCGGTTAAGCGTCATAGTCTGAGTGGGATTGCGGTGGTGAATTAGGTTCTCGTTGAGGTTGATACTGGAGATGTCGACACAGTTGAGCCTCCGCAGTTTGTCATCATCTAGACCCTCTTTAATGACAGGGCCACTGATTTCTATTTTCCCACCACTGCTGTTCCCCTTCTTCTTCCTCTTGGACGAGGTGCCGCTGCGAAGCCGCAGACTCTCCATCCTTTTGAGGAAGCTCTTCGCTCTTGATCGTGTACTTTTGCCACTGTCACCACCTCGATCCAGACTTCCTCCGATTCCTACCATCCCTGTTTTCACATCAAAGGTGAACTGTCTGAGGGCTTCCAGAGGCGATGGAGGCAACCCATCGGACAGAGAGTCCTCATTAGCACATCCTGACCCGCCGGTGCCCGAGGAGGAGCACATGCTAGCTACCGAGCTGGCACGGGTGGCACCAGCGGGTGCAGCGTCATTTACCAGGCCGGCACCATGGCTCTTCTCTTCTCTTCCTCCACTCCCACTGCTGTGGATGGAGCCCACTTCAGGCTGTTCACTGAGGTCAGTCAGCACACTCTCTGAACTGTTGCCTTCACGCAGGGCAAGCTTGCCTTTCTGGGATACTTGGTCCTTGGGAAACGGGGGCTGGACAGCATCTGTGGGCAACGCTGAGAAAACCTCCAGTTCCTCCATGCGGGACCAGCGCTTGCTGTCCCTCTGGAAGGTCCAGCGGCCACTGATGGCACAAGGCTCGTCCTCATCCGAGTCCTCACTCTGAATAGGGGGCGAAGGAAGGGAAAGAAATAGCAAGAAGAGAAGGAAAAAAGAGCGGGAGGGAAAGGAACAGTTAGAGGACATTATGCACGGCTGTGTTTTCCACTTCTTTTCCACATTCCTCCCCTCGGATACAGGAAACTTTCTAGAGTTATTGAATATATTTTAAAATTGTTCTAATTTTAAACTACGTTAAATATAATTATATAAAATGGGGGTCAAATACACAAGACCTTTTAGGTAAGGTCTGAAGAATTCCAGTGACATAATAAGTAAGCAGTTATCTGAACTGAGATCTTGACGTTATGCGTATGACATGATGAAGTAAAGATATTCATGTCCAGTCTGTAAACACATCTCACTTACTTCCTGACTGCTTGGACAATACATGCAATAATCACAGAATAAAATGGCCCTTTCGGAGTCTCATTTTATGTACATGCACCTTACTGAAATACACACACCTCCCCCACATTGGTTAATCTATCTTAGGCCCTGAAGGGAGTTGAGGAAATTCCATTATGACCCCTATAGCTCACAATGCAGCCAGCCAGACAGGGGTCAACCCCCACCTCCACACACACCCCACAGTCTTTACATCCACTGTCTGTATGCTTGTATGTTCACACACATTCAGAGTAACACTACTGTCAGTTTTTCGTCTTCCCCTGTTGTGAATAACCAAAGCTCATAAAACCAAACCACAGGCCACAATTTAACCACCCCCCTAGCCTCATTTTTTAAAACCTACCTATTGTATAATCTGAACTCAGAAGAACACAAAACCTTTTTTAAACTGTCCAAATAAAGCTACTTTACTAAGATGCCCAAAAATGTACACTTTGAATTCAACAATCCAGAAATAGAATGATTAAATCAAGCAAAATAGTTGTTTTACAGCTTGTGTGTCATTTTCCCTCCTCACAAAGGGTACATGATATAATGATATATGGAGCATATATCATTATACATATCATCTACAGTATGTGCTGCAGTGGAAACATAATGTATTCAAATACAGTTCTAATAAAAATTAACAATTAGTGGGATTTTTCGCTGCCACAAACAGAGCTTTTCTTAAAAAGACTGATTTAGGGAGGACAAAAGATATTTTTATGATAATTTTGTAAAACACTGTGACTTGTTTCTCCACATTTTGCTGGAGACAGGAAGATGGAGATTTAAGAGAGGGAATGTGAAGACACGAGGAGATCAATGCATTCCTAAGCTGTCTGGGTGTGGGGCTAGGCTGGGGTGGGTGGCTGTGGTCCCATAAGAGTAGAGGAGTCAAAGAGGCAAATAACCTCTTTGGCTCCTCCATTCTTCTCTGTTGACTCCTGAAATGAAAGGTGACACAGAAAGGGTCATCCTGATGAATACCGTCACACATGGAACAAGGATGAGAGTATGTAGCCCTTAAGGCCATGAGGGAATTAAGGTTGATTTATGTAAAAAGGAGCACAAAGTGACAGTGTCTTTCAGTTTAGAGTCTAGTTTACTTGGAACGCTGGTCTGACGTGTAACGCTGGGATTTTTACAGAATTATCCTCCTTTCTTCAAAGAGGAGGAACACTTTTCAAGAGGCTGGCTTTCTTGAAAGAGAAATTTAAGACGGCTTTAATGTGAGGGAACTTTCTCTGAAAAAAAACAAAAACACTTCTTACTATACCACCGCAATCAGCTCGCGTGCATGATTACGGACAAGAGCTGTATAATGGCTCGTTGCTGCAAGAGTATCAGAAAAGCAGCGTTCTAAATCCTTGTACGTGAGCCTGCAGTGTGAGGCCATATACAAGAAAAGAAGGTGAGCATACTTTAAGTGGGGGAGGTCCTGTAGAATGCAACCCCTTCATTTAGACATTAAAGCTATCCTCCCTCCCCTTAGGGTCCTCACAGCCCACTTGATATAGAAATAAACCCAACAGGTGCCTTCTCATTAAAGAAGATGAGAGAAAACACAGGTTTGCCCTGTGGCTAAGGGTGAACTGATAGTTGAGGTGAGGAAATGTAATTGTGAATGAGGAGGTGTGCAAAGGGACTTTTTTTTTAGAGAGTAGGGCATGTCCAAGTGTGAGTGAGCACTTACTCTTTTTCTTTGCGGTGATATCTCCAGTCTCATTAGAGCGCACTTGTTGAGGGTGTTCAGTCTCCTGCATACACAAACACACAAAATTGGTTACATTTAAAAATAAATGGGCTGTATTCTGAGCTCTTCACTTTCACTAAAACAAAACTTTTGACACAGAGAGGATGTGTAACGGAAGAAGGGATGAAACGAGACAAAAACAGAACAGTGGAAGAGAAAGACAGAGGGGGAGCTCAGTCGGGCTAATGAGCTGCTGAAGGATAATCCCTGCATGAACAGGAAGAGAATGAGAGGGAGACGGAAAAGGAGAGAGCGAGAAGAATGAAATCTGCTGGAGTGGCGACGAAAACCTGGGGAGGGGACAGAAAGCTCCCCCCCCCCCCAGCAGCCACCTGGAGAAGGGGAGCGAAGGGAGGTGGTGGTGGGGTCCACCCTCTGGAGAGCTCTTAGAGCATATCATGTAACAATGGAGAGATGAAGTGATGGGGACTGAAGGATAGTTGGGGCTGTGGGGAAGGGGTGAGAGGCTGCCAAGAGATGAGACACAGAGATGATAGCTTCCAGATGTATGGAGGGACACCTGCTGTGGTTTATTACTGAAAGTAAGAATTTGATGAAGGAGCTGACTCCATTAAAAAGCCTTTAGACTCCTTCTCAAATGCTAACTATTATAGCAGGGACACTAATTAAAATGCAAACCTGGTCTTCTCTATTTAGCTCTTTTCATATACATAAACCAATGCAAAAGAGGTGAAACTTCAAAGCTTTAAAACTTGCTTTAGCAAAAAAAGAAAAGAAAAAAGAAATGGTTCATGTAAAGAGCATTGCGTGACTTTAGCATCCAGCACAGAGAAGTAGGAGTGAGATATGAGCTTGGCAGGAAGATACAAAGGACTCTAATGAGTCAGCCTCAAAGAGAGGAGAAAATAAATAGAGAGGAAGGTAGGGACATAGTGAAACAAGGTGCTTATCGTGTGATTCTTTTATCTCATCTGTAACTTTCCAAAGCATGCCTCCTTTTGAAGTCATGCCCTTATGGTTTAGTTTGAGGGAAAACAAGAGATAGTACAGAAAAGAAGGAAAGGAACAGGAAGAATACCTGCACAGACCATGAAAAGAAGGAGAAAATACATATGAAAGTTCAGTATGACTCACCTGCAGAGAGCCTCAATAGCATCCCGATCCAGGAAGTCGTGGTCTCTTGTGACTGAAGAAATGTCAATGGGAAACTGGACATCTAAACAGAGAGAGACAGGCGGGTTAGTGTGGGCATCTGCCTGCCATTGATTGGATCAATGTGTTCAGATAAACCTAAAGATACAACCCCTAACCTAAAACACACCTACCCACTCAAACACCCACCTTCTGCCCCTCCTTCCCATCCATACAGCCTTGATGAAAAGCTAAAAGAGGAAGTAGCGTCTTAGCCGACCAAACAAACACAGCTGCAGCTTTCAGAGCTGGCAGGCATGGGGGATATGGAGCGCAGGGGGAGAGAACAGGGGATTGATTGAAGAATGACAATAGGTACTCCACCACTGCTCAGAGGTCCCACTTCCTTTTCTGCTTCTTGTTCTTTCTCTCTGGTCTACCTCAATAACAGGATCACTTGTTCCCCCGTTCACTGCACTGGTAAAGTGCCTTAAAAATAAAGATGCTAAGGATTGGGGGACAGATACTAAAATGTTGCAGGAATGTTTCGACCCAAACAAATTTGGGAATCTTGCATCTAAAGGGGCAATGATGACTAAAAAAAGAGAATGCTACTACGTGGATGCTACCACCTTTAACATACTGTACTGAAACAGGCCTATCAGGCTGCTTATCTTCAGTGGGACGATAGTCTTGACAGCACAGACACTGCAGATTCCCCCATGGATACAAGGGAGGGAAAATTGTGTCAACACAGAGATTCCTCCTCGGTGTGGAGACGGCTGAGGGCGGCTACGGTAAAACATCTGCACACTGATTGACTGTTTTGCACTTTTTTGTGTTGCCCTTTATGTATGTATAGAAGGTATCATCACCTGTACAGAGACACAATGAATGCTCCGTTCCGATAGGAAACTCTTCATGGTTAAGTGGAAACAGGCAATGACCTGCTGACAATGGCAGCTTGGTCCTGCTTTCAACATCCCGTAATTACATAAAGGCAACTGGCATGCCCAGGGTATGCCATAGTATAGTAAAGAGTAGCTACATGGAGTGTAAAGAATGTTTGATGTATTTTGGTGAGTGTGTATTTAAAGCTCAAAGGTCAGGCGTAGCATTCAACCATTTGTCATTGTATGAGTAACTTTAGAGGGGAGAAATAAAATATTGTTTGATCCCAAAGAGTAACTATATTAGTTACATTATAATCATAGCATAGTTAACATTTGGAATATAGCAGTGTGCTGAGGGCTGTACGGCTTCAACCCCCCCACACACTCCTCAGAAATGTAATGCTGTGTGTGGTGTGTATGCATGCACAGGCACAAGTGTGCATGTTGGTGTTTTGTGTTGCTGACAAAAGACATAGCGAGGGTGAGCATAGTGTACAATTAAAATAGAATGACATTAAAAAGCTTCCGCATTCATTTGATATAAGTTAAATTATGCCAAATATTTTGTATTTGGATGATTTCAATGTGTTTTAGTTCAGCAGAAGGACAGAAACTGATGTATTTTTTTGGGGGGATGGTGGTGAAATAAACAGCTTTTGATGTCTAACTCACAATTTAATTTGTACAACTTATTATACAATCATTTCTAGCTTGTCACACCAAAACCTCTAATCTGTTTTGTACCTGTTTTGAGGTGTGTCCTATGTTTCTTACCTTCATAAAGCTGGGCGTACTGAGGGAAACCCGCAGCCCGGAGCCAGGTACAGGCCTCTTTAGCTTCGATCTCTACAGAGGAAAAAAGGAAAAGTAAAAAAGCGTGTTAGGTGCTGAGGAAGACTCTTCACAAATTAAACCAAACAGTGTGCAAAGGCTATTTATTATCACTAAAGGGTAAATTAAACAACCTTTGCAAAAGTTATTCTGTCAAAACATCACTGTGAGACAAAACTCTGGAACTGACCACTGCAGCATGCTGGCAGCTTATCAAACATCATCTCCTTGACCTTTTTAGCTATCTCACACTTGGCCACTCTCCACTCACGTGCCTCTAAAGCTAAAGCTCAAAGCATCAATCGTGCAAATTGTGTTAACCCCCTCACACGCCAAGGGTGAACCACTTAAGCTCCTTAACCAGGTAAGGCAGTGGTCTTTGTTGTTTACGCAGACATCTCTGATAGAAACTGCTGCAGAGCCTATTCACATATGACAACTGGTCCCATCGACATGCCAGTAGTATGTCAGTGTGAGACTTTTTTTTTCTACGTTTTCAAAAGGCCTGTGTCTGTGTTGACCACAAGCCTAAGGAACCTCTGTTGGTTAATATGTCTGTAGTCCAACATGTTCACAACACTTCACCAACTCTGACCAACAAACTCTTTCATAACTCCCTTTGAACACAAAGTGTGACATTTGGGCTTCTTATGCTAAGGACTATGACTGAATGTTGATGTTCACAGTGTGTCAGAGGAACCATGGGGACATCTCCCAATTATCTGCGAAAGCCCTTTAGATGACATATGCCAAATGGCTGCCCGCACTTCGGGCTCCTCAAGTGCTTCATTTCCCTTCACCACCAGCAGTTTGAAGAGAGGAGATAGAAACTCAAGGCCTGAAGGAGCTGACTTTACAATGTCCTCTTTAGTGGAGTGACAGCACATACAAATGTAGCACAACCTTGAGAAAAACTTGTTAACAAAACTAATGGGACAAAGGAGGGAAAATACACTGCTAAGCTATGGATGCAAGTGCCAACATACCGTAGAATGACTGCGAGACATGGAGGTGAAATACTTGACAATGCAATAACTGTGGGTGAAGTCTTAAATCCTGGAAGGACAGTTACACGTTTTTATTTCAAACTCCTTGTTTGTTACAGTTATATTAGGAGCCCATATGTTTGGCTTTGTGTGATTTAACTAATAGTAGCCACCAGTAAAGAAAGAGATGGCAAGTCAAGAGTATTTTATCTTTAAATCTTCAGTTAAGCGGTTCCACCTCATTACAAAGCTAAATTACACCAATTGTTATTTTTTTTTTCCCCCTTAAGCTCAAGAACAAGAAAATTGTTGTGCCTAAAAAAAAGAGACTTTATCTTTGGGGATAATACTGAGATTAGTGTGTATTAAATAATGGGAAACAAATGAAACAATAGCAACTCAGAACTGAGTTTCTTTTAAATGACAAAAGAAATGTTTTCCATAAAATACTGTCTAGACAGACAGAGTCCAAAAGCAGACAGTTGCTGTGATGGGTCTGGTAAACAGTATACCAGCATTTACATACCAACAACAAGCCCAGACGGCAGACAAACCCACTAACAACAAGGTGTGACACGACCAAGAAAGGGTCTCCCCTCTGCCACTGCAGGGGCCAGCGGCTCCTCAAGCAACTACTGCGACACCGAAGTGTCAAATATAACATTAACAACTATGTTTCACCAATATTTTCATTGACAAACTAGCTCTAACTTTCCTTGTGGATGTGAAATGGCATTTCTTGGTGTGTTTGAGTGTGTATGTGTGTTTAGCCTGGTATTTTTGGAGTGTAGTGAACCCAGAGGTACGTAGGAACCCAAATGTAATTATACTAATATTCTTGTGAGCCGGCACTGCTTAGGGCAGGAGATTCTTGTGCTTGCATATGTATCAGTGTGTGTGTGTGTGTGTGTGTGTGTGTGTGTGTGTGTGTGTGTGTGTGTGTGTGTGTGTGTGTGTGTGTGTGTGTGTGTGTGCGCGTGCACAAGCAAGGCTGTGTGTGTTTGCAGAGACCAACCTCATGTTTAAAGACAAACCACTCAAAAGACAGTAAAGCTATTGAAATGCAAATTAGACATACAAACACATGGTTAGCTTTCCACCCCCCAAATCCCATAAAAAGAGCCACGGGATCCAATAAGTGCCTTTGGTGGGAGGCTATCCAGTGACACACCCCATTGGGCTAGAATGTGTGTCAAATCAACTTTACAGTGACATAATGTGAACTCAGTGTGGCGAGGAAACAAAATAATGACACCAGCATTCACCACGCAGACGAATCAGACTGAATAATATTTGTCATCGCACCACATTGTGTCTCCGTTCAGGGTGAAGCAAGAATATTTTTATGGCTTTTGTTTGTCTGCAGGAAGTGGACAGGGGCATGGGGCACCTGGCACAAACAACCTAACAATGGAGCCGCACACACATACATACATGCATCGGGAATAAGAAAAAAACAAACATGTATCAACAAAGCAAAAGGAGTTAACAAGAACATTCCAGTCATCAAAATGTCATCATACAACACCCGGCCCAATCCTTTACATTCGTGTTTGCTTCAATAACTTGAGATTGAAGGGTATGTTTTATGTTTTTCTCTTCCCTCACTTTTCACCCCAGTTCACCAGCCCTCACCAGGGAACTACCTCACTTCCTCTTCCTGCTTCCCTCACAGGAAGAGAGCGGAGCGGCGCTGCAGTGGCTACCAACCACTTGGCTGTTCAGGCCCTGCCTTCATTTGTTCCTGGCCAGATAATAGGCAGCGAGGCAGCCAAGACAAACACTGGCTCCGGTGATTGTATGTGTTTACCAAACGCCCTCATGGTTAAAGATGGCTATAAAGCCCTACATGACAAATCTCTGACAGCACGTGCTTAGAACTTAAATATGACGGCAACAAAAGGTCAATCAACGAGTTAACCTCATGTAGAAAAGTGAGTTTCATCCCCTTGATAATGAAGGTAGTGTTTAGTCTGTGTGTGCCCAGTTGGCTGAAGTACAACAGATAACGGAGTCAGTTTCAAAGCCAACGAAAGCCCTCCAAGTCCTGGCAAACATTTCATTATGTGCAGTATAATTTCTGGAGCAGCACATTCAGTACACATTCCTTTTCATGTTTAGATTTATTTTTTTTTTTTAACATGCAAGTGCAGATAATTATAGTTGCACACCAGCCCTCAAAGACTCTGTCGGACATTTTTACCCCAGTCACTTTAGGCCATGAGCATTTGGAGCAACAGAAGATATCATCGGTGTATAATTTCTTAACAGCAAAGGATAACCTTATGCAAACCCTTTTCCGGTTTGATCATAGTTTTAACATCACTAGTTGCTGCAAGGTTGGATGGAGATAGACAGATAAACAAACTGGCATTTGGAAAGATTTGTAAGTTTAGACCAGACCAGATTGTCCTGCTGACGGGGGTCACACAGGATGTGGCTAAAGCTGAACTGGCTGCCTTTAGACAACAATTACATCAAATAAATGTTACATATGCTGATTTATAATCAACAGTAGATGTATTTTTCTGGACAGAAACTGAGAGACATCCTCTGAGCTCGAATTAAAGTTAGCCTCACATTAGTTCTGGCTGATGTGAATGAGCAAAAACACAGGGAGACACACTCTCTCAGTGGGAAAGAAAGATGACAATCATTATCTTCAGATAACACGACTCATAAAAGCCAAACTGATGCTTATAGAGATTTCATATGGATCATGTATGGCTTTTCTTCTAGACTTTGGCCAAAAGCTCATCGGGTGAGCAGCTAGTCAGAGTAAAGCTTCACCCACTGCCAGCCAGATCACAACTTCTAAAATTATCCATCGTGGTCTTTCCTTTGCTTCCCCCCCCCCCCCGCTCTCATCTGCTACACTGTGTCTGCTTAATTCAACCCTGCTTGCCTCTTCTCTCCCTTCCGGTGGCAGGAAATTCTCACAATTGCCGGCCACAGCTTCCCTCCATCCCAGGAGGTAACGGGGTCTGGCTCTGAATGCTCAGCTCCAGTGGGAGTTTGTCAGCAGCTACAGCAAACAAAGGATGCTGCTCCCCACCTCAAAGGCTCTGCAACGCCAACTGGAGGTCAAGAGTCTGAACAGTTATCTCTGACGTTTGGGTCTTTGAAGCAGGCAGATTGAGAAGAATGCTTGGCCAACAACTGTTGTGAATTGAGACGGCTTATCTGGAATTACCCGATCATTGCTGGGTCTCGAAGTGCCGACTGTAAAACAACCCAGGAGGCAGTCATGAGGTTCTTATCAACTCCAGCTCTGAGTGGGTCATTCTGAAGGAGCTGCAAAGTGGGTCTAGACAGGTGATGTGATGAAACAGGCCGGACTTTGTGGCTCAGCTGTAATCTGCAGCACGCAAAGCCAGGAGCCTGAATGCTGCCAGGTTTCATCCATCACCTCAGCAATGACGACGAGGAGCTCCTGGTGTGTTCATGGACTTGCAGAGCATGTTTTTGATTCAATCATGATCTAAACTATTTAATGACTGACCACAATCTCAACTGGTGTAGGTATGAAAACACCCAGAACAGCTGGAGATAACAGCTTTTTCAGCGTGACCAATACAAAATCCCTCCTATGCTCCAGTACTGGAATGCAAAGATGGTTGATAACAGATTTTTTTTTTTTCCTGATGGGTATCATGTTTTCTGATTCCACTGCAGAGACAGCTGGTGCTTGCAGAGAGGGTCTGGCTGTTAGCTAAAGTGATACGGTGCCAGGAATATGACCATCTGGCTGACCTCAAGCTCTAGCCCTCTCTCTCTCTCTCTCTCTCTCTCTCTCTCTCTCACACACACACACACGCGCACACACACACACACACAAAAGAATAATGAAGTTACTACCATGGTCCATTCCAGTTATCTACCACCAGCTGGCGCAGGCATGAAGGCACGGAGGAACAGATCCACCAACACATACACATGCAAACACACAGCTGGCCCATATGGATCATCGCAGGGCTAACCCAAAAGGCCCCTGTGCTCCTCCTGATGACAGATTTACGCTCACAGGGAGGGCTCTGGCCCTGGATCAGGTGACCAGGCATATTCAAACCCTCTGATAAGGTTTCCACAGCCAAATGACAGCTTACCTGCCAGGATAACAAGCCATTAACAATCAGATCCCAGGACAGCCCGGTACCCTCAGCACAAGGAAGGTGAGAGCAAAAATGAACATGTGTCTCCTCACAGGACATGAAGAAACCAGCTGGATGTAAATCTTTCAGATAAGGCCTCAGCTCACTTCCTGTTTCACAGAGCATGCAGATGAAGCGTGCTTCCTTCATTTGCTCTTCTCACAGAACAGCCCCAAACACCTACTAAACTGTCTCATCCCATTTATAAGTAAAAGAAAGGAAGAACCAGTGTTATTCCTGTTATTTCTGTGACTGGATCCCTCTTCTGTTGCCATGAGTGTGCGTGTGGAAGTATGGTGTCAGTGTTATAGTAGCTCCAGGTTAGTAGTAACTATAAGTAATGTTCATTCAGCTTACATCATGATGGCTGGATGTGCATGGAGCACGTTGTTAATGGTTTTATGGCTCAACTGAACCTCTCTGAGCTCTTATCTGTTCCAGACCTGATAAGAAACCATATGCTGGAACAAACTATTGAATGACAAAGGGCCAAAGCCCACAAATCAAGCCTGCCAGAACAGAGTTGAAAACAGGATTTTAGACAGCCACAACACATCCCCTCGAACTACCCCACTCGCAAAAGGTCGGCAGTCAGGCAAAAGGCGCAGGCAGTTAAACACACTGGACGCACTGAGATGGCAGAAGTGTCGCGGACTTTGTACTATACCTTCGGATAATCTGAAAATACACTAAATACGATTTAGACTGAACATTCCAGTTCAAGACCCTGTTTCCCCTCAAGTTTCATTTAATCCAATCCTATACATCAAGTAAACGCCGCTCTGCTGGGAGATTCCATGGACTCTGTGCGTAGAAGAGATTTTACACAAGATTTTTATCAAGTGTGGAGAGCTTCCCTCACAGAATGCTCCCGGGTTTTGTTTAACGTGTACTTTTCCCAAGTTACGCATTTTGAGAATTGTGAGCAGGAGTGGGGACGCGGAGTGTAGCCTACGTGACAAGCGGGGGGATTTCTTATCTGACAGCCTGCAGCGTTGTGCCTCAAAGACGATTTAAGGAATGTTTTATATGGAGGCAAAATTCCGGCAAAAATCCAGAACTTTAGATAGATTCAAATAAACACATTGTTGGCTGCTGCTTAGAATATCCAAACCAGAGCTCTGAATCTCCTGGATAAACAGGAAACCGCTTTGAATGTATGGACAATTTTTTTTTAAAATAAACTGAAAACCATCCAAAAATAATTCATTCACAACATTAAGCCTGGATGAATGAAATTAACTTACGTGTAAGGATCATTTTTCAATGTCTGGGTTGCGACCAACTTCACCATATAACCGCACTCCTGACCGCTCCTCGGCAGGTTACCACCGTCCAGTCAAATCAACTCCACAGTTAGGACCAAGTCCGCATGATAAATCCAGAGCGCAGGAAACTTAAATTACAGTCGGTTGCAAATGTCCCCTGAGCGTTGCGCAAGACGGTAAATCCATGTTTTTAATTTGATTTAGCAGCGATAGAAATAATTCTACAGTCTTCAAATCCTGCCGACACTGTGCGTCCCTGAATGAAGCGGTCCCAGGCAGGAATGTGAATGGAGAGTAGTGTGATTCAAGCTTTAGGAATGGGCAAGTCTGCCGTGGCTCCACCCCCACCCGCCCTGCTGCTCCCCACCTGACAAGGAGCTGAAGACACTCACTCAGGTCACCCTCAGTAGCTCATCGTGTCTAGGGAAGACATTTACATCGATCATAATTGTGTGTCAAAGCGCACTAATTAGGACACAGAAACTGCAACGAGATCTATGTGGTAACATCTGTTACACATTGTGTGATTTAATTTAATTTACCTTTTAATAAAATATATTTTACAAACATTACGTTTATACAAAATTGAAAGTGATTAACTGGCCTCCCCAGGAGTCCACTGTGTTCACTTAAGTGGCTCTGTCGCGCGTCTACCACTCCCCATTTGACTGCTGGTTGGTAACCAGTTTGCATATCATTAGAAACGAGTGGAGACAACTGTGAGATGCTCTTTTGTGACACGAGATTAGTCTGAAAAGCGCAAGTGGTGCCATGAAAAGACCACTGTTCCAGGTATGGTAATGCCTTTGCTCCCGCCCGTGTCTCTGGCGCGCTTGGCGTGCATACACCACACTCAGATTGACTGCAATAACAACACATTTCAAGTAATAAATTCAGTTCAGGTCTAAGGACACATTAGTTATTTATGATGGGTTATTTCAAAACCAAGCTACGGTTTTTAAAATGTTCTCCTCTATCTAGACTTTTCCCCTCAGTTTTCCAACATCTCCTGAACTACGTCAGCCAGCTCGTGCTATTCCCATGGTAACTCACAGACTTGAGGTGGTGCAAAAAGGGAAAGCCAGACGAGCACCATGTGGCAGGGAAATACGTGTCATGCAAAGCTTGGACTGCTAGAGGGGGGAAAGGATGATGCAGAAAATCCTGGCAAACTACAAAGTGTTGTTGGCTGCTATACCAGCCTCAGCTGAGGAGTCACAAGTGATTCAACCAAAAAAGATCCTGCCAGAGAGCATGTCATACTGTCCAACAGAGTCGCACCTCATATGCAACCAATGCATGAGCTCGTGGGAATAACTTGGAATTTTCTGCCAACAGTTTTCAGTAGCCTACAAGTATTTTGATACCTGAGTCTCAAAAGGAGGCTATAATGTTTCTTTTTCCAAATATGTATTTGTCTCGTCCCAATGTTGAATGTTTTTGTGGGGTCCTATAGACAAAAGGCCTCTGTAAAAAACATAGGCAACGTATTTAAGACTTTTCCATTCTTCCACACTTTTTTCTTACTTATAAACATACATTTAGAACTGATGGTTTGTTTTAAAAGGACTCTGTTGGGAGTCTCTGCAACCCAAGCTGTAAAACCTGCAAAAATATAATGTATTTTTAATGTGCTACTGTATATACTATGTGTGATTGATGTCAACAATACTTATTGTGCGGCACTATTCCTTCAAAATGTACAATGTCTGTTTGGATTTTTTTGTTATTTCAGTTGTGTCATGGCTTGTTCAAAAAGGTCAAACAGAATTAGACCTCATTGATGATTGATTGACTCCAAACAAACTGAGTATGTTCATGATGTAAGGATGACACAGCCCACTGCGCATTTCTTTTTCTGCTGACTTTTAGGCAAACAAATGATATACATATAGTTAATGCAATGCCAATTTCTGATAAAAATCATAACAATATTTTTTTATGCTGACTTGTGTACTTTGTCTCTTCCATATTTGAAAAGAGGAACAATTGTTCATTTTGCAATTATTTCTAAACACATTTCTACTCGCATCTGGTCTGGAACGTCAAGATGCCGCCATTACAGTGGCAGCCTGTTGCAGCAATTTCTGGAATTTCTATTGTTGATTTTGCTGCAACAACACAACAATTTGTCTCGTGGGATCAATAAAGTATATCTATAGTATATGTGGAAACCCAAAACAATGGGAAGTGAAGCCAATGCCAACAAAACACAACCCTTACACAATCAGTGTGACAAAACCTCATCGCACTATGAAAAAGACTCCTGATTATGATCAGGAAATATTTGATCAAAGACTAAATGAACATCACTACCAATCTGATACAACATCCAACATCATCTTTCAATACTTTGGAGCTTTCAGTGCTGAAAGCTACAGACACATTTAGGCTGTTACTCAAAGAGATAGCCTAAATGTGCTAAAACACAAGCATACAAACTATGCAAACAGATAAGCGCTATCATCAGTA
The DNA here is from genome assembly GCF_022577435.1 of Embiotoca jacksoni. NCBI lineage: Eukaryota > Metazoa > Chordata > Actinopteri > Embiotocidae > Embiotoca > Embiotoca jacksoni. The sequence goes on along the minus strand of NW_027185392.1, from coordinate 6,408,282 downwards.
TATAAATATTAAAATAGTGAGTCAACGGAAATATATAGGCTATTGTGAACTCATAAATTGAAGAAAATCTCATGTGATTTAAATCTAAATCTGTAACTTGATAGGGAGAAAGATAATTATGGTCTGTTAGTGTGTGTTCGAGAGAGAAGCAGGGCGAGAGATGGAGGATAACGATAGAAAGAGAGAGAAGCAAAGAGAGGAAGGAGAGATGAAGAGAGATTACCAAACAAGGCCAAATCCCTGAGACACAAAACCCGACCACCCAGAGGCTGCATCCAAAACCCCAACCCAAAGCTCCACGGGGCTGAGATGGGTCAGCAACCCTGCTCAGAGATGAGGGGCGGTTCACACTCTCAAGTTGTCTTGTGGCCAGTGCCTGTTCATGAACGTGTGCGGTAAAGAGAGAGAAAGAGATCAGACTAGCAGACTGCCGCTGCTGCCAGTTGCTTTGGGGCAAATGAGTGTGTCTCTTCAGAGTGTCTATACACGCTTGTTTGGTTTATGATTCAGATACAGATCAAAAACACACGAGTATAATAAGGGCTTTGGACAAAAGATAGGAAATGAGGATATGCTTCAGTGTTACAGCAGACAGAGACGAGGGATTAGAGGCAGCATTACATATAACTATTCCTTAGAAAAGGAATAAAACCTTTAACTTTAAGGTGTGGAAGTTTCAGTGGATTACCTTGTGTTTCATAGTGGATTGTACTCATGTCTCATGAGGGTTTAAATTATTACTTGAAACCAGGTGTAAAAACAAAACACACCATAAACATTTAATTTGAATAAAAATGTCCTTGTATGTCCCATCACCTGTTTGCTGCTGGACTGTTAAGTGAAGCTACTTTTGTAAATTGTAAACTTTACAGTGTCACCTCTGACCCCGACACACAGAGGGGAGTGGCTGAAAGAGGAAAACACAGCAAATAAGCTCTAAAAATGACAAAAAGAATGACTTTAAAAAGATTTTAATCAAATAGATAAGCAGAAATAAGATGAAAACAATAGTAAGATTTCAAGACAGAAAACAGTAAAATTGAAAGAAAGATGCAGAATCGAGATGAAAGATTTTCTCAGCCTCAGGGTCCTCTCCTCTGGGCTTGCCTTGGGGTTTACGCTTTCTTCTTCTGCCATTTCTAAGCTGAAACAGCGAGGCCAAGTGAGGGTCAGCGGATGGACGTGTCAGTCCAACACACACACACAAACACCCAAGGCCGTGTCAACAAAGACTCACAAAAGAGATAATCAAATTATGGGTCGGCAAAGGTCATGGCGGCCCTCCTGAAATAAAGATCCTAACATGTAAAATGTGTGTATGTAAATAACTGAACACAAGTTTACAGTTTTTTTCAATTGTGGTTGAGAATTTCAGATAATAGGGACATAAAGACGTGTTTCACAACCCGTGGGTTGGACATTAAATGGCCACTAACAGGGAAGATAGGAGCATTTCTGTATTTATTACAATGAAAATGTGTTATTTGTCCATTTATTCATAGGCAAGCTAGCGGAACATTTTCATTTCGAATCTATAGACCTGCCATTATTCTTGAAACTGAATCTCCAATGACAAGCCTGTGTCCTCTGCCTCTTACTGATGCAGGTTGAGATAATGAGTTTAACTGGAATGTGTGTGTGAGTGTATGTGTGTGTGTGTGTGTGTGTGTGTGTGTGTGTGTGTGTGTGTGTGTGTGTGTGTGTGTGTGTGTGTGTGTGTGTGAGAGAGAAACAGACAGGGTGGAGGTGGGCTGGATAATCTTTTCATAACAGGAATCTCCAGAAATAGCTCATCCACAGTTGGATCAGCCCAATAAGACACTGATATGAGAGAGAGAGAGAGAGAGAGAGAGAGAGAGAGAGAGAGACAGAGAGAGAGAGAGAGAGAGAGAGAGAGAGAGAGAGAGAGAGAGAGAGCATATACCTCCCTGCACACAATGGCGAAGAGGAAGTGCAAGGAGACAGAGGCTTGGACCAGCACTCACACAAACATGCACACAAACAAAGGAAGTGTGAAGCAGACAGTGGACCAAATGCCTCGCCAATACCCTCTCCGGGCTTTGATGGACTGACCACCATCACAATAGAGGCAGGAGGCTGACACACACACTTAAACAAACAATGGATTGCGTTCTACTGCCGACTAATACCGTGTACGTTTCATCTATAGTGTGGCTTTTAAAAAAACCTTTTATGGTGGATCCGTTTATCAGTCAAGTTTAATTTGTCTATTACAGCAGCAAGAGTGTATTTAGATTATAGCACAAGTAAAATGAACAATAGAGGGAGGACTGCTGTAGATTTGTATTGTGGAGAGATAATGGGCTTTTAAGTGGTATAGTTGTTGCGGTTTAGGATGAATGTCCACTTACATGCATATACTCACAATTATTTTAGAGCGAGTAAAAACAAAATGTCCACACAGCATCTAAGATTTTAACTGACTAAATTGATTGAAAATGAAAAAGCATAATTTCTCACATACAATGAAACGAACCAACAAAGTACGTTCGAGGTTGCTTGTATAATGCAACAAGTCCTCCAACCCACACCACCGTACAGGTTGTTGGTTCCTCCCTCTGAAACACAGCCCACAGGCATGTTTCCTAAATTAAAGCCCCCGGTTAGGTTTAGGGACAAAAAACACTTGGTTTGGGTTCAGGAAAGAAAACGGTTTGGGATAAAATGGGGACTTGAACAGTGTTGCATGTCAAAGTTAGAACTTCCTGACCATGGTCGTCATGGCAACACTCGACAAGTTTTTTTTTTTTAAACTGTCCCAACTCGAACAGCATCAACGTTTTTTTTTTTTTTGCACTCAAGTCTGATGTTGTATCGAACCATCCACCCAAGGAGGAACAAGGAAAGACTCACATTATATAGACATCCTCTGAACCACTTCATTTGTTATTTAGATTGTTATTTATGTATACAACCTCTAAAGGTTGTTTAACTTTAAAATGTAGCTGTGACTAGTGGTAAGCTGCTTGAACAAAAAGCCATTGGGGTTGTTTTTTCAAGGATGACCGTCTCAGATTATGACCTTCTTTTTAAAACAAGATTGATTGTAAATACTCACCATAACATTAATTGTCCCTCATGAAACACCAACGATTAAACAATATAGACGACACATACTGCAGACCGAGTTTGTGCACTTCTATTGAGAACATACATAATCACGTACACTACACACCAAACGCACACACGCCGGCTCGCTTTTACCGCGTGATCAGAAACTCCTGTGTATGTGGGGTAGGACACACTGTTCCAAGCCTCTTGCAAAATGTTTCTCCTCAAACTGAACATAATGAACTGGCACATTAAATGTAGTCTGGGGATTAACACCTCAAACCCACAGATTAGTCAAATCCGGTTTTAACAGATCCACTTGGTTCCTTGTATCCAAGACTTAATCCGGGACCCCTTTTTTGATTGGGTGCCATTGTGTTGCCCAGAGTATAATACCAGATTAGATCCATCTAACATCTTTGAATAATAAACAATGAACTGTATACATTTGGAATTTGAGCGTAATTGACTTCCATTCAAACCAAATCAGACTGAATGTTATTTACATCTCTTATCGAGACGAAAACATTGGCTACATGTTAAGATATGAAACGTGCGGTTGAGTTTAGAAGTTACATCAAACATCGGTCTGGAACGTGGTTTGGTAATTTAAAACGATGCAAAAATACATCTTTCATAATATCAACCCTCGACTGCCCCGATGTGGCCGACACTGTCAACCACATCAAAAACAGATAGGTCACATTTATTTCACTCATTTTCATGAAGTCTCACGGTGGCCAATGTCTGCTGAAATTTTTTTTTTTTTTTTTAAAGTCAGCCGTGTGTAAATCTTGTGCTTTAGGAGCCTCTGACATCTTAAAGGAGTTAAATCACTGTTTCCCTGTAAAGCACTTCCATATGCGGTCTTGACTCAACCTTGGCTTTCAGACAATGGCAGTGAGAATTATTCGCCTACACTAATGTGTAAATGCTAAAGCAAACAGTGTGTGACTTATCATATATACACACACACACTTCTATACAAAACGCACACATCTAGAATAAATATGCTCTTCCATTTGTTCTTTCTATATCCAGGTTCAGTGTAGTAAAACAAAGTGACAAACATCCTGAAGAATTTCACTGATCAGCAGCCTTCTCTTAGAACACACAGACGCACGCCCCTACCCCCCACACATACACACACACACACACACACACACACACACACACACACACACACACACACACACACACACACACACACACACACACACAGAGTTCCAGATTATTGCTAATATTTTTCTTATTAGTCGAGCTTGGGAAAAGCAGATTAGTGGTATAGTTCGCTTTAGAGCAAGTGAGTGTGGGGGGGAGGGGGGGCAGAGGAAGAGCAGAGCGAGGGGGCAATTTTAAATGGTTTAGAAAATAGAGAAAGAGACACTAATAAAATAAAAATGACATTTAAAGTTAATTTAGGAGGAAAACAGAGTAAACAGGTTAAAAGTTGAAATAATGCTGATAAGATGAGATGCAGAAAAAAAACCCAGAAGAAAACCAAGACTGAGAAAACACGATAAACAATAGTCTGTTATCATTTCATGTCATTCTGCAACATTTAAAATGAAAGGAAACACCTATTCCAACTTCAACTTTCCTTGAAAACTGCTGTGGTCTTCCCCCTAAACACTGACTAATTATTGCCATTAATCTTAAAGCTAAGACTGAAAAACAATGTTTTATGGCAAAGTGTAGTTACTGGCGTAAAATGAACGAAGCACTCTGGCCTCATTTATTTCTACAGCCTCTAAGACTGGTGAAAGAGCATTTAATCACATAAAGAGTTACTGTGTGAGTGACCGCATTTTCTAAGAATTACAAGAGGTGGAGGTCTGCCTGGGAAACCAACAGGAATACTTAGGGAGTGGTTAATGATGCCAACCATATGGCTGTGAAACGAACACACATTGTGAGCTTTGCTGTAATGCTTGGAAATTTCCAGAATTTCTTTTCCAAACCGAGTGAGGTAAAATAATGACTCTGGGATTTACATGTGTTCTACATTTTCCAAACTGAACAAACTAATAGCAATAAGATTAAGTGGTTTTCATCCAATATGAATTTAATGTTTACAAACTAGAGAAGAAAATAAAATCACCCCTGGCTTCCTCTTTTGCCTTGGAGATAAAAAAAAAAAAAAAAAAAAAAAAAAAAAAATTCAATTTAAAGAGCAATTGGTCTTATTTCCAGGGAACAGTATGTAGATCCCACATACAGTGTCTTTGCCCTTTGGCAACATAGAAAAGTAATCCTCAAAGTCCTCAGAAAAATGGAAAATTGAGCATCTTCAACTCCATCTGCCGATCTTGTAATACCATCAGCAGCAATAACTCAAGGTTTCAGAGCAGCTACTAAATACCCCTTCAGGTAGTTTTTTTTGTCAATGAGATCTTGCCTGCTTTGATGGGTACCATGTGTGTACGCCCAAAGGCAGTTGGGTGGACTCATTAAAGCAAAGACAGGTTTGAAACATCATGCTGGTGAGCTACAAAAATGCATTGACAAGGGCCATAAGAATGTAAGGTTTGCTGATAAAATAATCATAATGAAGTGCTCTGAATAGGAGCAGAGTTGGCGCATACTCGGAGGAGTTGGCACAGTTGTCCACCGTATGCCAACTAACTTTCAGCAGCAATGAATCATAGGGCTTTGGGTGCAAGGTTAAAGCTGCTGTGAGATTGAAATGAGCCCTGCAGCATTTGTGGAAGTTTAAATGTGACTGAGTGAAGAAAAAGGTGGGAGTGGAGGCTGTTTGATATGATATTAGGAAGATGAAGAAATATGACATCACGGTAAAAAAACAACAAAAAAAAAAAAACAGGTTCATGTGTAAGTGTCTGTGTGGATATGTGCCCAAGTTTTATAAATGTTTTTGTGAGTAGTATGTTATTATCTTTTAAATATATCACTGTGTCCTGCATGTGCATGTCCATACTGAGGTGTCCAAAAGCACCTCTGACAATAGAAAGTGCACAACTCTCTTCCCTTTTCCTGTTTTTGAATTTTGTCTTGGAGTCCTAAGCGTGTCGAGCGAAGACCAAATTCCAGAGTACCACATATCCATTCTCCCTCTCTCTCTCTCTGTGCATAGTCTGCCATTGAGTAACACAGGAAGTTGATGCTTTCGTCTTCCCTGCTCTGACCCGTGACCTCGTTTGAACCCTAAGCTCTAGCGAGCCACGTGACGAACCATACAGACATCATGGCTGTCACGACAAACACAAACCAGGTTCAGCCGGTAGATTATCACTGATCCAGAGGCTTCTTTAGTAAAAGTGCAGCAAGTAGATTTACATTTTGGAAATTCCCAGCGTCTTAGTGCTGTGTCAATTTTACGAAGATAAAATGAGTGAGGGTGCTACAGCAGATCAAGGAGAGATGGTATAAAGGACAGAGTCACCATGACACAACTACAACTTACAAACTAAGAGACACTAGAGTAACTGAAACTTGCATATTAACACAAATACATGTCTTCCTCTTCCTCCAGGTGAAACTTGATTGAAGCGCTTTTTTTTTTTTCTCTCATTTTGCTTTGTGTGCAAGTAATGTTCTGCCCTTCAGCTCTGGGCTGCCAGATCACATCAGCCGAGGGATATCAACTCATTCCTCAAGTGACAACCTTGACCTACAAAACTTAAGATGGACATGGGATTCACAAGACAAATGCCTCGCACATGCAGGAATAAAGGAGATTCAGGCAGAAATAGTTTTGTGGGTGCCCCTGAGCAAACCTGTGTGTGTACAGATGTTTATTCGCATGCTTGACATATTTTTCAGGTGGCCTTCAGTAAGCGTTGACCAACAAAGAAGGTTTTTGATGTGACTATGAATGACCTTATTTCAGATGGAAAATGTGAATGTTTGTCTTTATGAATAGCTGGCCCAAATCCAGTGCACCGGAATTTAGGAAATCTGGTGTATTAAGCAATCATTTAAACAAATAAACAGGAGGACATTTATGTATGTGTTTAGCTGTAAAATGAGGGGACAGCACCCCTGTATATATGCAGTAGACAGGAAGTTGTTATAAATGGACTGAGCTGTTTCTTCTTCTCAAAAAATGAAAACGCGACAGCTTGGATGCAGAGTCAAGTGCTATATCAGCCAAAATAAAAATCAACTAAGTATTTTATTAGTTTTGTGGATAAATTCTCCTTCTGAAATAAGGTCTCCAGTGTTTGTGTTTCCTTCTACTTATGTCAAATATAAGATATAAATGGGTACTGCCTTAGTCACTGGTACATTGTCTCAAGTCCCTTAGATACGCTCAAACACTTTATGTGATTAGCCCTAATGCCTTGAGCCCTCACTCTCCCACTCTTTCTCTCTCGGTCCTACACATAGACACAGTCGGTTTATTTACTTTAGGAGCTAATGGACAGCACTAATGTCTTTAAATGGTGGGGAGTTTGGGTGATGAACAGGAGCCACAGCCGGACCTGTGACTCCCCCCGCGTCCCTCTGCTCCTCATCGGTCCCTGGAGGATGATAGCTCAACTCATGAGTACCGAGGGGGACTAATACCATCCAGCTGGAGGTTGGCAGCAGCGACACAGCCTCCATATGTCCAACAGATTGGGTTCCGGCTCTCATAGCTGACCTTTCCTCTGCTTACCCACTACCCTCATCTTCCCATGACCGAAGGAACATAAGTGGACAGGAAACGTAAAACGGGGATACTGGAGAAACGCTCTGAGTGACAATGTCAACAAAGGGTTAATGGCCCAAATCAACATAGCAGAGGCATGAGAATGAAATATTATGTTAGTAATGGATGTGATGACAAGCAGTAGGCCAGTACACCTTACTGTAATGTTGATGTGCACTGGTGGCAACTGTGGTAGTTCTTTCTGGCAGCCAGCTTCAATAGGAGCCGGCTAAAGCTCGATCCCTATGTTACAATAGGGTTCGTAGTAGTCGTTGGTGCTAATATCACCTACAATCCTTGATTTTCAATACCAATCTTGATACCACAGCAACAACAAACAAAAAAATGAACCAATGAAATTAGTGTTTCAACCTGAACTTTTCTATTTGAAAATAAGATTTCAGGCACATGACAAGTGTTTCCCCCTTTTGTGTGTTTATATTCTGTCTTTTGGTCATCTATAACTTGTTCCTGCTCATTTGAGTCAAACACTAAAATGAGGCTGATGAGAGTAATGCCATTAGTTACGCAGGTATTATAAACTCAAGTAAAGGCCAAATTACGATTCTGATGTGTTGGATGAAAAGTCACCATTTATCCAGTCGGTATCAAGTTTCTGTACAAACTGACTGCCTCTTCCAAGTGTCATGATAATACATTCAATAGCAGAGTCATGTCATGTCGAGACAAAACAAAACAGAAAATGTCAACCTCATGATCTTGCTTTAGGAAAAGTCTGGCAGTCCTTTTCTTAAAATGCAAATATTTCAGGATTTCATTGAAAGGAAAACCACATGATGCTCGAGCAAGTCACAAACAACTGTAATTTTTTTTTTTACAAACAATGATCCCTATTTTCTCAGAGGACAATGGAGTTCTTGTGTCAAGTTGGTATAGCCACAGGGAGGTCAAACCATGTCGTTGTCTGAAGAAAGAAATGTTCCAGGCATTAAGAACCATAAAAACAAGACAAAATTCCCCTTTTCTTCCACACTTTTAGTGCCAATGGCTGCAAGGCAATGAGGCAAGAAAAAGGAGACGCAAATAAAGTGAAGAGACCACTGGGTTACTGCTTTCTGCCTTTATTCAACCGCCGGTTTCAAATTCGATCTTTGAAAAATGTCGTGCTCAAAGGAGCTTTAGACAGCCAGGCTTTTCTAGCTCACGTTTCATTGTGTGCATATTGTAAGGGCCACTCAAGTGGTTCACATGACAGCTACATTGACCCTGCAGAAAAACAGACAAAGACAATAAAAGACCCAAAATGTTTACCATTCATTAAGTTTCAAATGAAAGCTATTTGAGAAAGGGACAGACGTACACACAAAGAACCTCCGTGATAGAAAAAAAACAAAAACCTCGCGGGTCTAAAGTCACCTCAGGCAAAATCAGACAAATGTTTGGTAACATTCCAAGAGTGCTTTCTCAGAACATTACAGACCTGCTGCTGTGTTTTATAACCAGTACATGAAAATGACTGTCTTGTAGGAAGCAGATGGAAGCTGAGAGACCTGTCGGGGTAGTTAGCCCAAGAAATGCTGGACACACATTGTGTTCGCTGACCCTGACCTCAACCACATACACACGAAAGACATTAAGTTGTCAAAGTGTCACTTAGCCAACATGCTAATGCTAAGCGCCCCAGTGCTTCTATTATTACCAGCTGTAAAGAGTTAAAATAGAGGTTGGCCTGGACATGGAGGGTGACGACACTTAGCCACTGGCCTTGTGTTCCCCCATTCAGGTTGACCAAGGGGTTAGGGTCCCTAAGTGACTACAAGGTGAAAGGTCACTGGCAACACCTCTTGATCAGCTGGAGAATGGGGCATTTAGTGGCTGATCAGTCCAAAGAGAGTTTATAATGAAGCTCCACCGAGGTCTCCGCTGGGACAGGAAGCAAGACAGAAAATGAGGTGTTGGAGAGACCATGTCAGCAGGAGATCAGCTGCTTATTTCATGACTTTACAGGAGGAAATAAAAAACAAATGGTTGCTATAGATGCAGAGGATTTTATAGAGCTCATACAATGCTGTATGAACTCGTTACCACCCAGAACACAACTTGTGATCGATCACAATGTTGCCCGAAAAAACTTTTTCCTTTGAGACAATGACTGAGAATCTTCATAGACTTTTCGGAGAAGGCTTTAAAAGCCCAGCAACGGCCTGAAGGCATCTCTCCCCAGAAGGTGGCCAGAACAGTAGATGCATTTTTCTTGGTGCTCTTCATTGCTCCAGACCTCGAACTAATTTATTTCTGGCTGATGATCAGATTATTCCCAGAATGCTTAAGTCTCAGATTCAGGTAACTATTTTGTGGATTTACCATTAATGGTTTTGCCCAACAAGTACATTTAAAGAAAAGCCACGGCCATAACATATACAGCACTCCTGATCGTGTTGAATCTTACAAAGCACCTTGGGGAAAGTGTAAATGAAGGGGGACATTCCATTTTTTGTCTGCGATATGGTCTCAACTGTCAGGGATCTTCAAGCTCTCCAACACAATGACAAAAGCAGAATGGAAAGTATGAGGCGATGGAGGGTGAAGAATGTCCTTGCCCGAGGACCCAGAGTGTCTGTCTGTAGGCCTCATCATAAATAAAAAGTAGCAGTCACTTTCCAGCATGAGACAGAGGTGGTACGTAAGGCGACCTTCCTTGAATGCCATTCTGGTTTCTGGAAATCCGTCTGTAATCAATTTCCTTCCCAAGTTTTTTTTGGCACATCCTCCTACTCTTCGTATCTATCTTCACTCCCATTTCCTTTTGGATATAACTAGTGTTTTTCCTGGATACACCACACAGAAATTCCAGAAATAGTGTCAAAATACTGGCAACAACAGAAGTCTGGGTTTGCAATTGACATTATTAAGTGTACAAAAGGGATTGACGGTCCTCAATTTTCTATAAGATTGCTTAAAATATTTAATGTGCAAGACAAATCTACAGATACACACCGATGACCACGCAAGTGTCTAACCTCAGAGTTGACTGCACAAATAGTATACATTTCATTGATGTGCCAAAAAAGCTGAAAACATACTGTCAGCATCGTCAGCAGTATTGATTGGTGGAGTACAATTACAGATGAATAAACCTCTCCTACTCTTCCTTTCCTTTAGCTAAACTGTCTCCAGTGATAAGCAGTTTTGGATCAGGTTTTTCCCCCTTTGGAAAAACATGATAATTCCATTAAGTCCCAATATCAATGTAGATGTCATGCTCCAAGAGCTCCTGCCACTCATTCAGTCTTGTGATCTTTTTGGAAAAGAGAGAAATATACTCTGAAAATAAGATCAAAATCTCCATATTTGAAATTAGCTGTATAAATGAATTAAATGATAAAACCTTTCCTGAATTTGTCAGGCAGGTCAATGGGATACTCAAGCGGAAAACTGGATGACGGAAACATCTTGTGCTTTGGACAGGAGTAACACGTGAGGAAATGTTCCAGTATGTTAGGGTTACTGTGAAATCTGGGACAACATCCTGACCGCTGTCTGATCATTTCTAAGTACATTACGTTTAATCAGTTGCTACTCTTGTCACACTGTTCTGTCAACATAATTAGTCATCTTCCTTCGGGTCCTGGGATACTCAAACTTGACAATTGAGATTACTGTCTCCTCACCGTCACACAAACAGTGAGGGACATCTGCCAGTGTTTTTCAATCAGTAGAACTATTTTGCATGTATAGGTATCTAGGGTAACATTTGTAAACATTGCAGATAGTATTAACTATGAATTCTCTGTTGGACATTATGAATTGTGAGTCATTGCCATTAACTCTATCTCGTTCTGATAAATAGTCAAAATAGAAGAGCACATTTGAAAGGTCAAAAATGAGGCCAACAGGATTATCCCAAAATCTCCTGTGAACTGACTCAGTAAATTAAAGATGGCTAGCCCACTAAGACCAGTTAGAGCTGCTAAAAGCAGCAGACACACAGGAAATGAAGGCCCACTGGAGAGTAAACAAACAACATACCCTGAGATCAGGCACCCCAAGAGGCAGTTAAGTCGCCAGAGATGAGACCATTTTAATGGGGCACTAAAACTTATTTTAAGTACCCATCTGGAAGAAATTCTTCCAGAATGTGGCTGCTTTACAGCTAATGACCAGTGACGAATCGTCACGCCATCATCTTCCTCTCGTCTCACATCACAAGTCATCACTAACAAAGACAGATTGGAAAACTCTGAGCTTTTAAGATACAGACAGCCTTACATACCGAGTATTGTCATTTCAAATATGCAGAAACACGGACATTAGTGTCCGTGCACTGTTACTCAGATGTATAACTCTGACCTCTGCCTCCCATCTTCCCTCATACCTCACAGGTGATGACAGATGGATGTGCATGGAAGAGATGCCCGAACCTCTTTGGATGCAGACACACTCAAAGTGTTATCTTCACAGCGAATTCATCATCCTGAAATTCCCAGTGTGTTTTCAGCATATACGAGCAAATACTGGTGTCCTCTAAAAGAACAATTCCATGGGTCTTTTGTACAAGCAGTATATTATAACTCGCAGTTATGTTATAAAATGAAGTGACCTCTAGTTGTCATATAAATAACGACAAACTCTGTCGAGAAGTTTTTTAAAACCCCATATATTGCTGCCATGATGACAAAGGTTGCATAACTTTAGGGAAGTCGTAACTTAAACGCATAACACGGTTCATTTGAACCCGAACCATTACCTTTCCCTTGCCAGGTGTTTTTTTTTGACTCAACCAAAACCAGGGGAGCTAATTTAGGAAACACTGCTGTGGGTCATATTTGATGGGAGAAACAAACCACCTATATGGGCTGTTGACAGACACTGTTTTCAGCATTTTACCTAAGATGTAGATACACATGAATGTATACCTATTATGTGCACACGTGTGTTTATTACAGCATGTTCTCCCTGCGCCTGCGTCGGTTCTCTCTGGGTACTCCGGCTTCCTCCCACCATCCAAAAACATGCATCTCAGGTTAACTGGTGATTTTACAAAAAAAATGCCCATTGGTGTGAATGAGAGCGTGAATGGTCTTTGTTTCCGTCTGTCTCTATGTGTTGACCCTGTGAGAGACTGGCGAACTGTCCAGGGTGGACCCCGCCTTCGCCCAAAATTGAGCTGGGATATGCTCCAGCCCCGCGTGACGTAAATATCAGTTTCAAGCGATTATCAAACCACAAATCAGTGACACCCTTTCAAGCCATGAAATTTATCGACTAAAAACACAACTGTGCTTTTATATATATTTTTATTCTACAACAAATGTTTGTGTTTGCAGGCATACAACACAGTATGTTTCATTTTGATTCATGTAAGGACAATTGAACCTCATGACAGATTTATCTCAAATTCTCTCCCGACTTCCTCATGACAACCCTGTAACACAGCACCACTAATCAACCTTGCAGTATTGATTAAAGCTGGGAAGGAAGGCACACTTTACACAGTGACTCAAACTAGTGAAGAACGTTCTGTCTCTGCCAACAAAGCCGGACTGATCCGAACAGCACTCACATATTTCTGCTGATGGAGGGAGGAAAGGTGTAGGAGTGGAGTGGTCTGAAAGACTGCGGTGTGAAATCAGACATTCTCGAGTGCCGAGGCAGGAGTGAATTCCACAATGTGTGCAAATATTTGTGCAAACCACTTTGGGAATCCCAAGTTTTGCCAAATCAGGAGTTCTGTGAGTGTCAGCTCTGCAAGGATCTACTCTCCGCCGGCACACAATGTCAATGTAGACACCCGAAATAGCAAGATCATTGTTCCAGCTCAGTTATATTTGGCTGTTTGTGTCTGTCAAGTGTGGGAGACTGTAGGAGTGGAGCATGGGACAATGAGAAGTCAAGAGTGTGCATCAAGAGGGCTACTTGTGATCCTGCTGAAAAGTACTCGACATCCCACTTGAGTCATGACTCGGGCTAGAGAAACAGAAATCATGGAAAAAGGCCGATTAGGATTCAGCTCACAAAACAGCAGATTGAAACTGCAGTGACATGTCCTTAACGCTGAGCGCTCAGATCTGGTTTAAGGCCGATTCTGTGCTGAGTGGCCTAAATAACAGCAAGAAAATATTTACTAGGAAAAAAAAGCATCTCTATGTGTGATGTTATATCTTAAAGATAAAAGACACATTGATTTGCAAGTTCAAGAGCTGCCCATGATCAAACAACTCTTCTTCAGACTTTTATGAAACAGAGACCCAATTAAATATTGCTCGATCAGTAAAACAGAGGGAGGTCTGGTGAAGCGAGAGTCAACAGTGGCACTGAGCATTTTTATGTGTTAAAAGGAGAAAGTGAGAAGAGACTGAATGAGAGGGAGCACGGTAGAACAAGCAAAGTAAACAAGTGGCATGAGCTTGCTGGAGTCACTGAGTTTAGCAAAACATTCCAGAGTCTTCGAAACAAGCGGCCTTGTGAGGCAGAAACAAGTGGGCTTTAAATCACTGAACAGGAACAGCGTTGAAGGACTCTAATTCAATCATAAATATCTCAAGAGGGCTCACGCTGTCACACCGACATGTCAAGGTAAGTGACTACCAGTCACCTATATAACAGCAGGACAATCAGTCAGAGCAGCTTGACTAAACCTAATAAACTGGAAGAGAAGAATATGATTCACTGACATGAGAACGTGGGAGCAGAAGTCATGTAGATGCAAATATAGTGATCATTTATTGCGTTGAAGAAATTGAAAGGCCTTGGAAACCTTGCAAACAGTGGAACGTATTCTACATGTACTTCCAATCTATCCAAAGCTGACATAATGTTATTTATAATGTTGATATGTCGAAATCAGATCCTTAACATTTCTGCTAAGGATGACAGACTAAAGCCACACCATCACTCATCACTCATACAGTGGCTGGGCCAAACTTAAGTCTAAGAAACTTTGAATTAATAGCCACGTCACCCTTAATATGTACATTTCAATGCTTTTAGAAATGAAATAAAACACAGCATTGCAATCTGAAATTAGTTCCACGAAGCACAGGAGGCAGAAAGACTTGAAAATCCATCATTTAAAATGTGAAAACGGAAAAAGTTAGATAAAAGGTAAAGCCAGGCCGATTTTATTGGCCAACACTGGCCTGTCACAGAAATATATGCGACGGCGTATATGTTGGCCGATTAGATTTGTTTTATCAATCCAGTATTGTTAAAAGCTCCTCAAAAAAGTAGTGAGTGCACCTTGAGGAGGAGTTATTTTCTCAAACTGATGGCTCCAAAGTCAAAAATTCACTTTAACGTCAAGCTAACACAGAAGAAGAAATAGCATGTAATCAAAATCATAATAATCTCTATAAAAGCTCTGCAAAAAAAAATATTAGGCTAAATTTACATGAGGATTGTTTAGTCAAAATACTTTGTCAAAGATCAAAAATGAATCGTCATGCTTTACAAACACAACAATTACACAGTTAGCCGTTAATATTAGTACAAAATATCCATTTATAAAGTCTTGACTTTGGCTGCAAACAGAATTTGTATATCTTCCTTATCTGACAAAAAGCAAAACACAGAAACGTTCAGCGACAGGAAAAGATGGGCAATGAGGTATGTTCCTGGTCTACTGTATTCAGTCCCATAGTCATGTCTACTCGGACGTGACTGCAATCCTATAGTGTACACAAGCATGCGAACCCAGTAAAAGAGTGTGCATGCTTTTAGGTATTCTCTGACTTAATCATACTTACACCCCCACAGAGACAAACATTGTGCTTTTATGACTCTGTCAGTTGTTCAAATGCGCCACACTTCACTCATGAGACACACGTGGAATTCAATAAAACAGAGATGACAGGAAACCATGTTTTTGGCCTACTTTTTCATATCCTCATGACTAGGATGTGATGCATGCACAGAAGTAGACAGTGGAGCAGTTGATGAAATAATAAGGAGGTGCTATTTATAGACACACAAATTGAGCAGCTTGGCCTAAATGCGAATGCATCCTGAAACGTGACGCTCCGAGGAGGGAATCGGAGCCTTGAAGGAACAACAAAAGCTGTTTAACTCAATGAGTGAATTTAGGTTTTCAAATTAAGCATATAGAGCGATCACACACCAGATCATCAGATCTGCGGTGGGAAAGTAAAGAGTCCTAGAAAACATTATTAGAGGGTTGTCGCCTTCAGACACTTTGACATCATGATAAAAGGTCATGGGTACAAAAGCTCTGTTTTTAGGGATTGGAAATGTGCTGTGAGATCTAACCAGGCTTGAAACACATGCTGAGAGCAAGAACACAAACAATTGTTGCTAAGACAATTATTGTAAATATCACAGCCCAACCAACGGCTGAGGAGGACGAGTTAAAGATCAACCTCGTTTCAGTCTTGTATTTTATATGCTCTTTGTCTTGTAACTGGTGCAGAGCTTAATAAAACAAAAGCATTTCATATTTGTGTTTATTGGCAGCTAATGCTGCCGTTTCAAGCTGAATTAGTGATTCAACTTTCCATTCTTGCTGTGAAAGTATCTTGTTGAAGCTAATTTGTTACATGGTTGCATGCTGCGCTTTCATTCAAACAGATCTCTGCTGATGTCACAGTGGTGTAACCCTTCTGACTTCCTCTTTGGGCGGCCTTCAAGCGTGAAATGGTCCCTGTTGGGTCCCTGTCGAGTCCCTATAGTGCCACAATAGGACCCGAACATCTGTGTGCTTTAACAGTGGGCAGGACCTGAGCAGACCGGAACAGGTCTATGGACCTCCCACTGGCCAACCCTTAAGCCCTGCACAAAAGCCTGGTTACCACTTAACAATAACACATCCATGCACAAGTAGGAGTACAAAGACACAAATACACACTCGCACTCAAACACTGGCACCTAAATATACTAAATCATCAATGAGACTTGTGCCTGTTGTACTCGTGTATTCTGATAAAAAAAAAAAAAAAAAAAAAATGTCATAACCTTGATGTCTCTCCCAGCTGCAGTACAGTTTTGACAGTGCTGTTTCCAGCATGTTGAAAAACCTTGACTGCTAGCTCTGTGGAGTCATTTGGTCCAAACCACGTTGGTCCAGTTGGTTACATGTCGACACATTGCCAGTTTAATTTGGTACAAGGCAAGTTTCTGTCTGCCTCTGCTGGAGTCGTCTTTTTGAGGTTGAAGCGATGTCGCTGGTGGTGGGGTAATGCAGATTTTAAAGTGCAGTTATATTTGGTTCATTCACTTTAGCATTCAGTTATGGCTCTAATAAGACTTGGCACAAGCATGCACAGTAGTTCTTTTACTTCTATCAATTGAGCTGGTGAATACACTCTTTAAAATGTCACACGGAGCTCTTAAAAAACACATTTTTGTTGAACATTTTACAACAAATAACCGACTAGATTTCACCAGGGGACACGGTAGTGATGAACGTGCTGGGTGACAAGATCACTGGAAACCACATCAACATCTGTTTGAATGCTATTAAATACTGACATGTAGGCTTTTGCAATGATTCATTGTTTACACATAAAGAAGTTAAATTTAGGAATATATTACAGGAACTAGGAATATACTGTCAGAAAGTAACTGCAAACTAAGGTTCCTGACACTGCATTTCAGAAACACTCAAGGCAGATGATGCATAGCGCATTTCAATGCAAAAACCTGAGTCTCTCCACCTTCCACACAACAATGACGGTTTCCTCTTCGGAAGAGACAAGTGAATTTAACAGCCCACCTCAGAACTGTCAGGATGTCAAGGCTGGAACAGAAAGTGAACTCCTCTGAAAGGGAGTGAAAGGAACTGCTTGAGGTTTTGTCCTTGTGCCCATGTTCACAAGAATACAGACAAAAGTCCTGTTTTTTTGTGACACAAGTGAATATTAGAAGGTAAAGCTCTGGATGAACATTTGGCTGTATTAACCCTTGTTCTTAATAGGAAATTCAATAATTGCAATGGTTGCTGTGTTCATGCAAAAGGGAGAAAAAAAACCCTCAATAAGTGTAACTATTGGACTAATATTACAGAAATACAACAGCTACACACATCTTCAAACTCATTTGAGTGTCCTCAAACTTGAATCAGAGCAAAGTAGCCAAGCTGAAAATCTTCATCCAAAGAACATTTCCATAGCTTCAAAACTACTGCTAAACAACTAGCTTAGCCCCTTTCTTAAAAGCACAATTAGTCCAAAAGATAATAAACTTGATGAGACGGTTTTCGTGAAATGGCTTCAGTCATTAAATGGTACAACAGAGACCAAGATCATATATTTATTTCTATCTTCTTAGGAGCAGTGTGTTTGATTTAGAAGCATTGAAGAAGCCCTATTTACTATGTAGATATGAAGGGCTCTTTCTAAGGTAACAACAACACAACTGTTCTTAGTTTCAGATGATTATACACTGATGAAAACATCATCAATATTATATTCCATTTCGTCCAATAAATCCCCCTAAATCCTTCACACTGAACCCGAAGGAAAATTTTTCTCAATCTTCTCACCCTTATTTAGATATTTGTTGAAACATTCTAAGCCAAGAAAAAAATAACCAACCTAATACTCTTGTTAACTCCCTTCACATGACTGAAAACGGATTTATTGACTAATCTCTGGGTGTTATGCAACAGCATTAGTCCAGGAGCATTATGATAGCCATAGTAAATTATCCATCCAACAATCCATGATTACATTACACTGCAAGGCCACAGAAGTGGTATGTCATTATAAATGAGATTTGACACAAAATGAGAATTTCCTGTGGACATATCCTCTGAAGAGACTGTTACACAATATCCAGGTCACATAAATGGTTTTAGCGCACAGTGAGCACATACAGAAGTGTCTGCTGGGAAAAAAGGAACATGTCAGCATAAGTGACATCTTCATGTGCTGAGTGCTGCTGATATACTTTAGTGGGCAGTTTCTGGACACTCTGTACTGAGTGCTCTTGTCTTTGACCGACACTCACAGTTTGTTTATTAATGTTCACACACCGCCAATCCTTAAAAACACATCATCAAATACCAAGAAGTGAATACCTGAAGAGCTCCATTTATGAAGGGGTTGAGGAAATGAATGATTGATGCGCAACAGTCCAGATCATTTCACAATTTCTTATGTACTACATTACATGGTATCTATTTGTAATTGAATCTTTGTACAATATCTTTGAACTAAAATTAGGTTAACTAATGTTACTTTCTGTACAACTAATATTCTGTGAACTATACGATTTTCCGTGAGACATTAATGAACGGGCTAAAGAAAATATTTTTGCAGGAAGGCATGATGACACATTCATTCTCTCTGATTTAAGGGGGGTCTTGAGGACAATAGCCTGATGAAATGATGATCTTTCTGATGACATGTGCAGAGACTTGAGTGGCAGCTGGGCTTTATCAGTTGATAAACTCAGTGTTCTTGAGTCCATCTTTTCATGGTTAAATATGTCATGTGATCATTGAGGATGACAAGGGTGGGAAACGTCAACAAGGCTATTGAGTTTCACAATGTGTGATGCTACGAGGGACTGACATGAAGTCCTTGGGAGCATGACACGAGTGTTATTAGCTAGTGTACATGCATCATCAAGGATCACATACCAGAATCGTGTCATCGTCACATGTTATAGTAAATAAATATCAAGTTACAGCATTGTGGCTTACTGTTTCAAGACACATCAGAACCACTAGCTGTCAAAGAGGTCGATTAGGTGTGGAATATTTTTACAGGGTGAATTTCAGAGTCATATTTATAAGGTGTACTTTCGCATTGCAAGGCATATATGAGTTATACAGAAGTATAAAGTACAGGTTAAATAGAATGATTCTGGGTAATTTCCACACTGAGTGTCATCAGTGGTTAATGGCATGTGAAGCCCTTGTGGTTACAAACACACACCAATCTTTTGGTACAGTGCATTATGTTCTTGGACTTTATGGCCATAAACACATGCATGTTGACACCCAGTCAGAATGATTCAATTACACATGCGTTTGTTGTTAAAAAAAAAAAAGCCTCAGCATTCTGCCTGCATCTTGGGGGGGGGGGGAGAAAAAAAAAAAAGCAATTGGTGTTACACCAGGGGAAGCTGTAATTGGATCCTGCCATAATTCATTGGCCCACTTTTCAATTCTTCCCTCTTTCATGTAGGACAGTGAGATATGTGGCAACAGACTGATACATCCTGGACAGTGTTTGTCAGTGGATATTCATCACCTGCTGCTCTGTACTTCAATGGAGAGGTGAGGCCACAGGTTTCTGACCTCTGGGTTCATTGGGGGAAAATGGTGCCCCTCCCCCCCTCTCCTGCCACCTCTTTGAAAAGAGACACACCAGCACTGACCTGGAAGATGTTGAGATTTCAATCCAACAATCCTGTCAGATGTGACCCTAAAAGATGACTTCACATGACTTTAAAACACTTTGAAGTGGCCTGAACTTGTAGTTGATATCAGCCATCTGAAGCCAGAATTCCTGAAGAGCATCTCTGTGAATCCATTCTCTCCGCTGGTGCTCTTATATGATAGAGAACGATCTGTATTATTTAAAGGCAAGCTTGCCAGAGTTGCAAGTCTATCCTAATGGACTCAGTCCTGCGTGTGACCAGCTCATTAGTTATACATGTGACAAACCAGGTCTCAAGCAACTGTGGAGGAAGCTGGCAGGAGAGAACATGACAACACTGCTCTTTTAAAGTCTAAGCATAAACAGAAAAATGCATTCATGTACACATGCTTACAACAGAGAAAATATGAACAAAAATCTTGTAGAAATCATCACAACAATAGACTAAGAAGCATCAGAACTATCTAGGGGCTGCTCCACTGAGCTTCAGCATCTCCACCCATCCATTAAATCCTAGTGTTCTGTTCTATTGATCTGTTTGTCAGAAACACAGCTGACTTTACAGAAGCCTTGCAGTAAATCCTGTCTTCTCTCTGAGACAATGACAAAGCAGTTTTTGTCGCATACTGTTGTGTATCTTGTCAAAGAATCTGAAACTCCACATGCCAAATGACAGGCGTATGTTCTGGGAAGAAAAAAAACATACATATATGCACAAACATACATACAAAACCCAGGCAGGAAAAGATGCACACACTGTATAAACACCTCCACACATCTAACTGCTACCTTAGTCATTGCCTCTGCCACTCACCTGCCAGTCGACCCTCTCGTACAGGCTTGCTGAGCATGTCTAGGGCTTTGGAGGTGGAGGACCTGATGTGGTCACTGAAGGACCTCTGCAGCAGCAGCAGCCTCATAGAGCGAGACATGCTGATAAGCATCCACCTAAACTTTGCTACGTCAGACTCCTACCTTGTCCCTGCACCTGTTCCTGATCAGGTCAATTTCTGTACGTTTGTCTCTTGTCAATTCCACTTCTTTCTACTATTCTTTTAACTTTAACTATATCTATGGCAAAGCATCATATAATTTTTTTCAAACATTCTACATCTATCTGGCTCTCTGTCCTCTCTAGTGCTCTGATTGCTGCCTCCTTCTCTTTCTGCCTCCGTTCTGTTCGAGTCTGGACTGTACACTCCCGTCTGCTGCAGCAAGCATCAGTGCGGTAGCTGCTGGGACACATCCAGCCAGTGCTGCAACGCTCTCATATTCTATTCTGCCAGTGTGTGTGCGTATATGTGTGTGTAAGTGTGAGTAAGTGCTTTCTGACAGAAGCTCGAGTGCTCTCTGTGAATATCTGAATGGTTTCGAGTCACGACTCGTATTTCATCTCACGTCTTTTATTTGATTTTGTCTTTCTTCCTCTTCACATCCACTCTGTTTACACCTGCCCTTCCCTGTCTAGACACAGAGAGCATCAATGCCAGTTATATAAGCCATGGCCAAAGCAGCGTGCTTGTTATGAAGTTCCACCTGTCCTTGTCAACAAGCAGCCAAAGACATCTCATAACTAAGATGAGATACGAGATAATAAACAGATGCACTTGACTCACTCAGACAGAGCTGCAGGACAATTAAATGATTGCCAGTAATAGTTTATCAAAAGGACAGCAAGATGTAAGAGTGAAATGATATTGGGGCTTTAACCTGCTCTTAGTTTTCATGCACCACAGAAACCTCTGTTATTACCACAACTAAAAATCCCTTTCCTAAGCAGCTCCGCCCATGACATGACTTTACTGTAAATATATTATTGACAAACACACATATAAACTTGAGCTCAAGTAAATACTATTGGTTACTGAGAAATGTGCATGTACTGTACACCTTATGTAAGAAAACTTAAGCTAATGAGATGGAAAAAAAAACCCACAATGGAATCCATTACTTACACTGCAGCTGAGTTGATTGGATAATGCCGATTTAGCTTCTTTTGAGCAAGCACAGCTCACTTGTAACTGTGAGAAAACTTAGTCATTGGCTCCTGAATGAAAACAACCAACCAGACACCTTCGTAGCTGTAGTCATACATATATAGGAATGCACCTTCCAATTAAGTTAAAACATTTTTTTTTTAATTTTTTTTTTATATCATTTAACATTTTGTGCTTTTAAGCTTTCTTTATGTCAGTTTACTGTTTTTGGCTTTATACTCAAATACTTTTATTCAGTCTTACTGCTTTTATTATGGTCATTTCCAGCTACAACAGGAAGCCATCTTTAGCTACAGCTACAGCAGACAAGAGAAATGTAGTGACTCACCAGTGGTCACAGTGAATCATTTAGCAGCCCAAAAACCACATATTTTCCTCTGGAGTTGGTGGAAACACAAGAGATAGCTAAAAGGAGAGTGAATGTGTGATTTACATTCGGAGAGACGACTACAAATTAACACTAATGACTGCTGGATGAGTAAATAATTTTTTTTATAGCACACGCAAGGATAATTGTTTGATTTACTGTTCTGCAAATAGCCCCCAAACATTATTTCCCTGCATTTTAGTTCAATAAAAATATATTTATCACAATTTAATTGAACTTAAAAATACTATAAATCTGTGTGCGTCTTTTACACTCATTAAGCTCATATGTTTGTGACAAGTTTAGGTTACACATTACCTGAGTGAGTGGATATTTGTAGTGTGCGCGCTGCCCTCCATTACATTCCACACTAAGCTCACACTTCAGCAAAATCAGCCAGTTGTGCTGATTGCTGCAGCAAGTGAAGGTAATGTACCCAGCATTGGCTTATTGCAGTCTGCTGATAGCATTGTGCTCATCACGGCCAATTGACTTTACGGTCACCCAAGGTTTACTGGGACTGATAAGGCCAGATTCCCGCGTCTTTACTTTTTTCACAACCTTTTAGTCGGCGCTTTTGCAACTGTGGAATGACCTCTTAAACAACATTGTAAAAGGGGATTAGGAGGCGATACAGAAAAACAAACCTTCTATAAACGTATCACATTTTTCCCATTCTCGCTCACACACCTGGTCAGCTCACATGCCATAGGAATCCAATTTTTGTTTTCATGCAAGTATGCGAGTGTGTGCTCAATCCGAGACGCTCGAATGCAAACCTTCTGGGTCAGTATTGGTATCACAACAACATATCGATGTGCTTTCCTTCTCTGTCGCCCGTATACCTGCGATAAGGGGGCGATACACAGACTGTAACCTGGATATGAGGGAAAATGTCCTGAAGGTGGGAGGGAGGGGACAGCGAAAACAATGGAGGCCTCATACCGCAGGAAGGAAAAGTCTTGCCAAGTGCCCCCTCTGTCAAACAAGTGTACAGCGTGCCAGGAGTATGTACCTCCACCTAAACTCCACAGAGCAGAGGCAGGACAGGGTTACATGCCAACATACTGACCCAGAAATGGAGACAGGGAAGTCCAGAGAGAGAGAGAGAGAGAGAGAGAGAGAGAGAGAGAGAGAGAGAGAGAGAGAGAGAGAGACAGACAGAGAGATAGAGAGAGAGAGTGAGGGAGAAGGGTGGGGGGGGGGGGGGACTGGGAGGACTTCAAACAGTGTATATAAACAGAATGTGAGAGTCTCCAATCAAAATGTCTGAAAAACAATGGGCTTCTCAAACACAGACAAAAATGTGTCTGTTAGTTGAAGCATGTACACATGGGTGTGCCCGAGTGTGACTGTAATTGTGTGCAAGTCCCTTTGATGTGACCACCAGCTTGAGGTCTCCTTCTGCTATCAAACACACACTCCCTCACGCTGCCTGTCCTACTTTCCTACAACTCCACTCTCGCCATCTGACACCTCACCACCTCATGTGCCTATTTGCACCAGATAATTCAAGGTTTAAAAATGACGTTTCCAGCAAGATATACAACAACCTGAAACCGCACGATATCGTAACAGAAAATATCTGATATATACTTCAGTATTTCCCGCCAACTGGTATCTCTGTCTCCTTCATGTTGCAGACAACCTTTCTCCCTGACAACCAAACAAGGGGAATAAACCAGCCAGGGAGTGACAGAGCCTGCTGAGCCAGGGCTGATTCATTAGTCTGAAGACAGCACGGGTATCTCACACCATCATCACTGGGAGATTTACAATCCCCTGGTGAAGGATGAAAGTTCTGGCTGCAGCATTTCAGATGAACAATAGATTTAAAGAGGTATAAACATGAGAGTATCGAGAGGGACCTGCAGAAAAAAACCACTCATTTCTTACTTAGTTACCTTCCAACATCTTCTTCTTCTTAGACAAAGGTATTTGTGGCAAAACAGAGCAAAACAATTACAAAGCTTTGAAACCTCATATTGCCAAGTATTGTGTCCATAAACAATTTGGCATCTGACCATTTATCCAGAGTCAACGTCTAGTGCAACTGCAGAAAGTAGTTTGTCCTTAACGTAGCCAGGCAGAATAAACAGTGTGAGTGTGGACGTCTGGATGTTCTTTTCTTTAGCATGACAAAAACCTTTCCCTAACCTTAACTTGGTGTTGACGTATCTTTACCATAATTTACTTGCCATTACCCGATCAAACCATGCTGTTGCCATATGCAGATATTGCCATTCTCCAAAATGAGAATTTTGGACATAAAGTCTGATTGTCATTGCACGAGATTGGAGGTTTGGTAGAAACCTCCAATATCAAATTATTATTTTTTTTTTTTTCAAATGTATAGCACATCCTGCTCACAACAATAGCAAAAAGACAAATAATACTGTAAACATATCAGCTGGAAATAAAAGTTAAATCCATGCAAGAAGAATCAGTTATATAATCTTCTACCTATAACTTCTACCATGAAATAAACATGTAGTTTCTCTCCATCCATACAGTGACAGTTACACACCAGGGTTTCATATGCAAAGGAAAAGCATGATGGCCTATTTTCTATAAAAAGCAACACATAATTTTCATGTGCAGTGGATAATGCATCAGACAGCAATCTGTTTAAAAGCTAAACTCACAATCGTGACACAATGCTTCTTCAGGCTTCTTTCTTTAGGACAGGGGAGACTTTTGTTATTGTAACTCAGGGAGTTCAGCGAGCTGAGTTCCTGTTGTAAATTCCCCTTCATGCTGCGGTTTCCTGTTCAGAGTACCACAGCTAAGGAGATGGATGCCCAAAGAGAGAGCTCTCTGAACTTTGCCTCAAATAAACTAGTGATACTTTTGTTTCTAAATTACACTTTTACAGTCTTTGAAAAAATATTTCAAGAGCAAGACAATTATTGTCATTCAGGATGATTCAAGAGGCTATCTGACTCAACAGCCCAACAAAACAACATGTATAAACATCGAACCTTTTCCAAACGCTTTCAAGTTCAAAACCATCAAATACATCCATGCATGATATAGGCTTGTAAATATATAGCCCTTTTAACATGAACTGTGATGTGTAAAAAAATAAATCATATCATGTAAATAACAACAATATAAAAGGTGGCGGTATTGCTGCTTAACACAGGTTGCCACCTGCCCCCGTGTGTGGTCTGCGGTCACTACTGCCTATCAAATTCATGTCAGAGGAGATGACAGTTCAGGGTGAGACACTCTACCTTCACCCGAAAAGAATTCTCTCTTCGGTGTGGGAGTTTTTTGCGTTCGGTATAAAAGATTGGTATGTCAATTAAGCCCAAAAAGCAGCAAACGTTTGTTGTTCGTCCACCCTTGCTTCCATCATGAAATTTTACCATGGTAGAGAGACTAAGTCGATGCTAGGGTACTTGTCCCAAAGCAGTAAAAGTTACATTGAGACCTTACTCGTGTTGTTAAAGCTTTGTTATCATGGCATTGGATTTGACATTACTTTCTCTGTTAGGAAGCATCAAAGAAGCAGGCATACAGCTCATCTAACTGTGTTTGAGTCAACAGATAATAAAAGAAAAGCAGAAATAGAAATATTTACTTTCAAGGGAAACAGTTAAGACATCTGTAGATGTATTCTGAGATAGAAACTGGATGAACTCCAGTTTGTTACAGTACCGTTCTCCACACAGGAAGCAAGGGAGAGTGTGTCAAATGGGAGGAGAGGGGACAACTCCAGCATACTATATTTGTATGAGATTTTATTCAAGGAAGACTTCAATATCGTGAGAAATAAACCTCCTTGCATTTTTTTTTACCAGAGTTAGATGAGAGGATCAAGTCTTTAAATCCGTATACTGAATATATAGCTAGAAATAGCGGGTGGAGACATCAGGTGAAAGGAAGCAGCCAAAAGGATAATTTATACACTAACATTTATTTTGCGTAAGGATTTAAAAAAAATTTAAATTAAATAAAATGAAACGTCGATAGATCATTTTTACCAACGAAGTTTCCCTTCAATTCAGTCTAAGCTAAGCAAACTAATAACGAAACTGACAGAAACAGAAAACTCTCAATGTGAAAACATAAACTATTTACTGTGACAGCAC
Source organism: Embiotoca jacksoni (assembly GCF_022577435.1). Taxonomy (NCBI): domain Eukaryota; kingdom Metazoa; phylum Chordata; class Actinopteri; family Embiotocidae; genus Embiotoca; species Embiotoca jacksoni. The sequence continues at coordinate 6,381,793 of NW_027185392.1, read as the reverse complement.
ACTCTAGTGTCGTTATTTTAAGAGAGTGGATGCACCATCAGTGGGGATTTTTAAAAGTGTATAATAGTGTATGATTAATTGTGGGATCCCCAGAGGTCACTGCTCGGGTCAGATTTCGTTTTGTCTTTCAAAGACAGCTGCATTTAAAAACAGCTTTAACTACCAGTAACCTCACTGGAGTTCTAAGTAGGAGAGAAAGTGACGAACATGGAAACAAAGGATACAAGAGAAAAGGAGACAAAAAAAGAAAGAGCCAGACAGAAATAGCGAGACGAGTTAGTCACAGAAATCACCAACATTCGAATGTCAGGGAGCTCCTCCCATACAGGATCCCACCGAGGATACGACATCACATCCAGTTTTCCCAGATTTCCTTTCACCCACCTGAAGCCGAGGCAAGGGAGGCTGGGAGTCCAGGTAAAAGGACAGTCTCTAACTTTGCGGTGGGTCGGAGGCCCATCATTGTGTTGTGTATTTCCACTGGTTTATATTTAGAATGAGCGAGGCACAGCATGGAGACTCTAAACTCAACTACAATCAAGGACAAAAACAGACGGACCGTTCTTGGAAACAGGAATCTCTGAAGTGTAGTGTTGACAAGCTCAAATGGTAAGAGAGAGTGAGAAAGAGGGACACAGAGACAGTTAGATACTCAATAGTCTATATTCTTACAATGCATACATAAGTTCAAACATTGACGCACTGATACCAGCCAGCTAATGAAATTTGCACACAACCAGTGTCAGGTGCTGCCAAGATCATTTAACAGATCATAATCAGATCTAAAACTGGACCAACGAAGGTTGAGCTCGTGTGTTAAAGTAATAATCTCAAAGAATCTAATAAAGGTCTAACATAAGGGCACCAGCGCTCTTACATTGACCTCAATAGCAGCTCGTGAAACGTACTTTTTTAATATCAATTCTATGAAATCCATTTGAGGAAAAAGAAAATGACATTACACATTATAGTACCAACCCAGATTGATGTCTGTAGCTACAATTTATTGATATCCTCTATTTGCGTCCAATGGAAGCTATCGCTAAATGCTCCAATGTTTGCCCATGTTCACTAAACTCCTCCCATGGGATTAGTAGCCTACATGCTAGTGAGCTGGCTGCGCACGGAGAAGTCTACAGTTATTGCAGCTCTCACAACTCAAAAATAAGTTTAAGAGCGAAATAAGGCGTTTAAATGTAAGAAATACCAAAGTTGATGCCAAAGTTGAACCTGTGTACGGTGTTGGTTCAGTATTTAAAATGTATTTAAAATGAAAATGTGTTGATGTGGATGTAGCCTAGGTATCAACATTTGGGTACCAAATGACACGGCATTTCTTGATGGTAATTTAGTTGTTGCCATAATAGTATCAAAATTTTGGTATCCAGCCCTACACAGTGGTGATTGAGACTGTGGTCCACTGATAAAAACCCCTCTTGCATTTGAAGTATTACAAACTGAACAAACAGGGTGTTCATGATGACATTTCCAGCATCGAATACAAAATCAACACAATAATTTGTCCACCAAAAACGAGATCATTTCAAATGAATATGAACCCCTTTCCTCCTTTTTTCTCTCACATCTTAATCCTTCTTTTGTTGTGTTTTCACTCACACAAAGTAAACCAGTCAACTTCCTGGATAAAAGGATGCGAGGTCAAAGAACTAAACAAGCTGCCTTCTGAAGATAAACAGACCGATTTGGAGACTTGTCTTTAAATTTCCTCCACATGCTGTAAATCTGCCTCCTGCATGAAAATCGTGGCAATGAATAAGTAAACAAAATGAAAATTGATTTGTTTTGTGCTCTTTACATCTAATTTAATGTTTCTTTGATTTCAACAACATTACTTAAACATCACATCTCTCATCCCGTCACATTCATAATCTCTTTAACCCCATCCAACCAAAGATAACGATGGTCACGCAAACTTGTAGCATGACTGTCCTTATCATCTTCTGATGGTATGATTTATGTCTCCTCATGTCATTCCAGTGCACTGGTGCTCTGCAGGCCGTGCAAAGATGGGGCTGTTAGTGGCATCACAGGAATTGTAACTCCTGTAGCAGCACATTGTCTCTGTATAAAAGAAAACCGTAACACTGACTTCTAAGGTACACCGAGCGCCGCAGGGAGGTCATCAACGGTGCCATTACAGAGCGCGGGCTGTGGAAACTTCTTGTTGACCACTGGTGTGCTTCCACTGCCACAGAGATAGTAAAATTAACCATGAATGAGCTGTCTTTCATGGCAGTGCAGCAGGAGCCTTTAGGGCCTGGTGTGTGATGTAACACTGTCACAAATGTGTCATTCCCAGGGGCTTAAATGATGGTGATACGGAGGGGCTTTGAAGTGTCACAATGAACACTGGGCTTTGTGCTCCCCCAAAACTCTGCCAACTCCCAGCGTACCCCCATCCCCCCTCCAGTCCTGGGTTCCATCACACAGACGTAGAGATGGAGGTTACATAACTCGCTTACTGGGAGTCCGAATGATTTAAATGAAGAAAAATGACCAGGAATGTCTGACCCCTTTGAAGCTGACTCTGTGGATTTTTGGCAGCTTTAGCCTTCTTGTAAAAAACAAAATTGTATGTATGTAGATAACATACACACACACTGGGACAAACATGCTGACAGCTTCTGCACATTTCCCATGAAAGGTTCTCAGACAGTTGCGGTAATTAGAGAGAGAGACAGAGCAAGCGTGAGTGAGGACTCCCATCAGGCTTTGAGACAGCGGGGGGCGATATGAAAGCGTCGTCCGCACGTTGAACCACCTCTCTGGTATTGTTTACCAGCAGACTGTCGACAGGGGGGTGTTTAATGAACACCGCTCCCCTGCTGTCTGTCTTAAAGTAGGTCTGTATAGCCATAGTTTCCTGATGACCCTGTGCATTATCAGCAGACTGCTGGCAGAGAGGTTAGAGCCAGAATGGGCAGAGCAGTCACTACAGATTTAGTTTGTTCTTTGGATCGATTAATAATAATGTGTACAAAGTGGATGACGGCAAGCACAGCAAAGTAATGCCATAAGATGTCAATACAAAGAAGCCTGTTCATCAGGGAAAGTCTTGAGGATTGATACCTGTGAGACTGATAATGGACGACACAAATCAAAGGGAGAAAAACTCCAAGGACATCCATTTGGATGGTTTTACGTATGTCAGGCATTACATGTTTTTTAACGAAACTTTCTTTTAACACAGAGGAAGGTGAAATGAGGGCAAAATGTAAATAAGAGAAAGGTTCAAAAGTTTTGGGCACCAGAATTGACATCCAGTCTCGCTCTTATCTTACAAAGGCGACAGGCTTGATGTTTTAGTAGATGAGTCTTGGTTGTTATCTACATTCACGTCCAGTGTCTCATTGAACCAGAGCCTGTCCTCCTCCACTCAACCACTCCCTCCATCTCCTCCCAGTCTTCTGTGGCCCCATGATGTGTGCACTGCAAAAGGTTATCAATCAGAAATTGTCTTCTCACACACCAGCCAAGGACCAGACGCCACCCCCCCCCACACACACACACACCAACTCTCATGACAAAAAAACATAAGCAAAAACTAAATGCTATCACGAGTGCCAAGATTCTCACCTTGCCAGCCATAAACTAAACACATAAGAATGAAGAAAGACAGCAGGAACTTACCGGCTTTTTCTTTTTCGGGAACAACAGAGGTGCTCTGTGAAGGAGAAGAGAAAAAAAAGATTATAGCTCAGAGAGCTTTGTTATGATGCATTTTCATGATGTTTGATGCCATGCAGTGATTCATTCTCAGAAAGTAAAATCCCTCCTTTTCTAGCACTCTTTAAACATTCAACAAGGTGCTTCTTTCATGAAATGTGGAAGATTAAACTATCAAGGAACAGTATTCATCATTCTATGATGTCATGATGATGGCATATTTGATCCCTTTGTGTTTTCTCCCTTATTCTATGGACAAATACTGATTTAAGAGACAGAATCTACACAAGATTAAATAAAATTCACTGGATAATTTTTAAATCAGTACGCTTATTCCTGAGCTTATATTCCATTTATCATATACACTGAGCTCGTCGAACAAAAGCGAGCAGTTAAATGTTAGCTCAGGGGCTAGCCCCTAGCATCGGTGTGTGAACAAAGTGAACCAGAGAGCGGTTAGTTTACACGGTGGCCCAAAGTTGCTGGTGTTCCACTAACAGAGAATAAATTCTTATGTTTAAAGTCGCAACTGACCTGTAAAAGTTTTACTTTTTGCTAACAGCCTTCTGTTGCCCAAAAGCCACATTACATCAACACCAAAACCAAAAAGGTGCTTCAGAATAAAAAAGTGTGGTTCCGCCTTGATTCAGTTCATCATAACAGCACTTTATTTACATTTATTCTAAAAACACAGTACTTTATTTAACAGGTTGAAAACTTCTATATTGACCTACTGACCCCTAAATGCAGTGTACGGTTACACCAATATGACAATCGAACAAAGGAACACCAGAGACTCATAGACATCAGGAATGTGGCTGCTAAAACTTCATGTGCATACTTTTCTGATGTGCACACATTTTAAGAAACGGTCACCACAGATAAAGAACTCACCAGAGACGTCTGAACAAATATCACATCATTACAAGTTAGAGTCAACACACTCTCCTCTGAGTCAATGTTGATTCAGCTCTCATGCCAGTAGTCTGGTAAGACATTACCGATAAAATGACAACATATTTTTTTAGCATAGGGGACTCCCATCATTCTGCACACTTAATATTTCCTTTTTTGGGTTTGTTGCAGGTTTTTTGAAAATACTGCTGCATCAACACGGGGGTCTATGTCAGTCTATAAGTCTATGTGTGTGTGTGTGTGTGTGTGTGTGTGTGTGTGTGTGTGTCTGTGTGGAGGGCAGCAGTCAGTTGGAATGCAAAGGTCTTTCTGGCCACTGACTTTTGACCTTGGGGTCCCTGGCTGATCTCCACACCCTGAACTGTTTTAATCCACACTCCCCTAGAAGAGATCAGACCGGGTGAGAAGGATAATTCTTAGACTTCACTCTCTTTGTCCACCTTTTATTCTGTGTGCAAAAAAATGCCAATATAAACCTGTCCTCCCGATACTTCAATTAATTTGTATTTTCCCTCTCGGGCATAATTAAAGCGCTTTAACGGTGTCCTGCTGAGACTACTCTGACCTTTTCCACTTCACCCTAAAATGCCTAAAATGACATACCCATATTAAAATGGCTGTGGCTGCTCAACCACACAGAGAATATGCATGAATAAGGTCTTTCCAGAAAGAACTCAGAAGTCAGTTAACAAACATGTTTACATTCTAAAAAGCTATCAACGGCTTTGTCTGTAAACTTGAAAACTTTTCGGTTATAAACAAACTAATGAAGACCACCATCCTAAAGGACACACGGGAACCAAATGTTATTCTGAGTCACTGAAAGTATCGTTCCCTCATCAATGAGGGCTAAACTGCTCACGGCCTAGCTTCCAAATGTTCCAAATTATTTTGGGATATCTTTCCACAAGCATTAGGTTAGGTTAGGTAGTTACTTTATTAATCCCCGAGGGGAAATTTTTTAACAATTACATAACATTACATAACATAACAATATCCAGAATTGCACAATAACTACCTTTAAACTGGGGGTTAGTTGGCTTGGCCGTGCGTATGTCTGGCATTATGTATTCAACGGGCCAGCGAAGAAATGTCTCACCAGACACCAGATTTGAAAACTCTGTATACTGTGAAAATGGTATGGGTTTAATTAGCACTAATAATGATGTGTTTAATCAGCATTTGTGTGAACTTATTTTACAAGGGCTTAAATATAACGGACATTCATCTATATGTAAAAGTCCTACACTATAGTAACTATAAAATCTGCTTCACTCATAGTGTATAATTTCTATAACACACCTAGTGTATGTTTGGGAAACATGCTCCTTTACAGATATACAAAATCACAAATCTTCTCCGCTAACACATAAATTGTAATTTATACCAATTTGGCATCATCACTAATATAATTATTGACCTGACAGTAAAATCTTATCTACACACCTTGCATGAGGTATTATTTTGACACTGAGGTAATACTTTTTACTGGCATTACAAATATCTTGCTGTGGATTTCTATTATTTCCTCATTTCTGTCCACTCTGACTAAACACTAACCTTTACAAATCAACTCAAAGACTTGCAGCTCTGGGGGATTTCTTATTTTATTAATTGTACAAGTGTGATAAGCAGGAAAGACTTTAAAATGACAGCACGACTTTCATTATTATTCACTTTTACTTTCACAATCATACTGTGGAGTACGTTCAAATAAAAGAGAGAAACCTGATTAATTGTGAAAAAGCAAAAATGTGATAAGCCCTCTGCTTCTCAAATATCAAGGGGTCTTATGTTTTATGAACAAGCACCTCAGGTATGCCACGGTCTGGTGAGAATGAATACAAAGGCTGCTCTCATAGATGAGTTTGTTTTTGCTAACGTGTTGGTAGATCAACGCTGGATAAATGTTGTCTTGGTCCCAATCTGCCTTTCTCACATTTTTCCAAAGCCGGCAGGTGAGCTGTCTGCACGCATGCTTTATATAACATCCACACAGCTCTAGCACAAGACCTGGGTCTGGTGAGATGTGTTTATAAGCGTGTGTGTATATGTATACATGTATTTAAGTATGTGCATATTGTGGGGGCAAAAACACAATTTAGTCATGTTTTAGAGACAATGCTGGTAGAACTCCCTCTGTGGATAAATATCTTTTTACAATTTATTGCTGAATAATGACCCTAAAAAAGATACAAGGGAGAAGCTGAAGCCAAAGACTCCCACTCACTCCTCTATCACTAAATCACCAGCACAAACAGAACAACAACAGTGAGGTGAAATCAGAGACAGATTTATATTCAGCTGCTGTTTCAGCTGTTGCACAGCAAGTAATATTAGCTCTGCTTTTTCAGCCACAGCAGTGTAGTCGCTGCATTCCCCTGAGTGCAAAACACCGTGAACGGTATGAGATTCTCTCAAGACAACACCGACAAACTGCTTTCATGCTTTGCTTTGTTCTCAGTTGAAAATACATTATCACTGTTGGCAAACAGGTCAGATCCAGTGTATTTTTTCACAATACACTTTTACAAGCAATTTCAGTTAAGAGATCACTATTGGTTTTTGTTTTCATTTCACCTCATTCAATTAAAATGAGTGTGTTTTAGTTTATTAAATATGATTTGCCTTTTTATGTATTTTTCCTAGTGTCAACACATAATAAAAGTACAAAACCAGCACTTTATTGACCTTATTTCTGTGTAGCAAAATAATTTGTCAAACTTTTATTGTCAAAAATCGAAAAACACGAGTGAGCCGAACTGTTGTATTGACTGTATTCACTACAATGAACATGGATACTGTAGTTTATTCCAGGTCAGTTCTACACACACACACACACACACACACACACACACACACACACACACACTGCTGCTATAAATCTTCAGTTTGCCAAATGTATGATAAGATGAAGAAAGTCCTTGAACAATCTATTCACGCAGTGACTGGCTCTGGTAATACCAGGTTAAGAATGAATGGGCTTGGGTCTGATCATTATAGAGATTAAATGCATTTCTGGTTTTGTTCCTTGAGGATAATTGCCAGTAAAATAATTCTCAGCTAAAACCAGCCTTGCCTTTTAATTCTGCTGTGATACATACAAATATAGCATCACACTGTGTGCCATCTTTAAACAGCACAGCATCAGTTCATGTGTGGATTCCTATCAAAGATTACCTACTTGAAATTGCACCACAGTGGTGTTTAAAAACCCGATATTTAGTCATTTCTTCAACACGCAACTCTAAAAAGACTGGCCTTGAATAATGGAATCAGTATGGGAGGTCTGTGTGGCTTCTCTGCTCAGCAGTAACAAGACATTTCAGTTCACCAGTGTGCACCCTTCCTATTGTATAAACACCACACCATGGGTTCCTTTCAATGACCCATGAAGTCACTTACACACGGTCTAAATCTCACCTTCACACAATGTCGTGTTTTCCCTCATAATAGCAATTACAGATTAATAAATTGGGGTAAGCGACCACAGACAATAACAAGAATGTGAATGAATGGGTACTAGTAAGTGCCAGTGTTTTCACAGCACCACGGTCACATATTTTCTTGATGTTTGCCTGCGCTCCCCCTGGCATGCCACAGTGCAGGTTGTCCAGGCCGTGTCAAGTGTCCACTGGGGAGCTGTAGGCTGCAGAGCACACAAGCGTCAGCTGCCTCATTTACTGCCACTAATTTACTGGAAGTGGCTTGTGTTGGGGCATGGGGAGGGGGGGGGGGGGGTGGTATGTGCTTGTGTGTGCCAGCATGTGTGTCTGCATGATTATCCACAGTAGGGTTATTATTGTCATTACTGTAGCTAGCAGTTAAGTAAAGTAGTTTTGCCAACAAAGATCTTGGAAGAAAAACGGAGTGTTTTCTAGGTATTTCAACTACTTTGATTGCAGAACTTTGACAAAGCAAACTGATAATTCAGCTCAAGTGTTGCATTTCTGATGGTATCATAAGTGTTGACAAGTGAAAATTAACAAGTACATTTCTTGAAGTTTTTACTCTATCTGTGCCAATATTATATCAGAATTGAAATAAGCTTTTATACCTTACTTTGACAAATATTTTTTTACCAAACCAAGCTTTGTCTGAAAAGAATAGTATCAATTCCGCATTATTTTCACAACCCCCCCACCCCCATATCCAGTTTTCCAAGTTATAAACAATAAACTATCTAAACCCTATCAGACATGTTAGTTTTATTATTGAATAAAAAAAAGTTGTATTCAGAGAAAAGAAAAGTTCAAATCTGACCAGATAAAAATGAGAGCTTTTGGTTCTTGGCAGTTTTTTTTTTTAAACCTGGTGCCATGGGAACATGGTGGTTTGTATTTTAAGAAATAATTTACGATCAATCCCCAGCACTAGTAACATATATTATTTTGTTTTCCAGAAATGGCCCCTGCACTGTGTGTGGCAATATGTACATGCTTTTCCGTGTGAACGAGTAAGTCAGAGATGTTAAGCAAGCCATTGGCATGTGGCTCTTGCACAACAAACCCAAGGAGTCTACCAAGCCTGTTTCAACCCCACCACCAGCCTCTCATCACCACCCCCCTGTCCAGCACTGCAGCTGTAGTACGTGTGTGTGTGTGTGTGTGTGTGTGTGTGTGTGTGTGTGTGTGTGTGTGTGTGTGTGTGACCACCCATGGTCTGTGCAGGCCAAGGATTAGGGGGCTCAGACTAACCCAAAACTTTTTCTCCACCACTTAAAGCAAAAGGCAAAATTGGTGCAGATGGCTTATGGTCAGGTAAGCTAGCGTCTCCAGCACAAGATGTGTGTGAGGAGAGACGTGTGTGAGTGTACGTGCACGCCCGTCCAGGACCCTTGGAGATGTTATCTGGAGCTCATTTCTGTTTTTTTGACTGGCATGAATGTGCTCTTTCTGCCCTGCATTTACAAAGGAATTTATTTTCCATGCTCTGTCGACCCAGGAGTGCACGTGTGCTGGGAAACGTGGGAAACAATTTCATTTTAGCCTTCTTCTTGAGGAAAAGTCAAACCCCACACCCATCATACTTTCTCATTTTTCCCCTGCATCCCCCTTCTACATTTTAATAGTCTCCATATGTCACACTTGGAGTGTGTCAACAGGAAGTGATATGGTGACTTGGTGTAATGATGCGTTGGAACATTTCCTGCAGAAAACGTATATTTGGCTCCAGATGTTGCATTTAACAGCTTTTCGAAAAGAAAACATCTGTTAACGAAATTTGGTGATGCTTGAAAATGTCTCTTACCTTTATTGACATGTATTACACTAAAAGCACAGGTCAAATCTATAGCAGGGAAAAGTGCACACTCAATCTTTAGTTGTGTTCGGAAGTTCATGATTTTACCATACACTCTGTGTACACACAATGTGACTGACAACTGAGACCTTGTTCCCTAATTCAACCTTGAGTCCCGAGTCATGTTCTCTATCGGGTGATGTCAACAGAGAGAGTCTGAGATGCACACACAGATTTGTCATTGTTTACACGAGTAAGGCAGAGGGACGGGCTTCTGGTTTTGGGCATGTTCTGGGGGGATGTAGTGCACGACCCCTGGAGCATAAACTGTGAACTGGCTCTTAGAATCCAACACTGGGCAAGACTATAATTCTTGACTTGTCAGTAATGGCAGACAAACTGGTCATTACCACACTCCACTTCTCAGGTCATTCTTACACGTAGGTCACCTTTTTCCATGTACAGATATAAATAGGACTGCACACCGAACTTGGATACTTTTATGGCAGCAACCACATTGCCTTGACAACATAAAGTATTAAAAATGCCTTGTCAATCAGTACTACATTTTGATACCTAGGCAACATCCACACTAAGTTTTCCTTTTAAAACGCATAACTTTTACTCACTATCCACTGGACTAAATCTCATCAGCGTCAGTGCCAGTGACGCCAAATACAAAATGAGACATCCGCTATTTTGAAGTCATTTGGGTTAAGAGAAAAAAAGAAAAAAGGATAACGTGGAGCAAAGGTAGGCAGCTTAATGTAAGTGTGTTGAGAGAAGAAATAACCACACTAAAGGCCGATGTATGAAAATGAAGAGAATATACTGATGCAATTTGTTTCCCTTCTTGTGGTTCTCTAAATAAAACAGTTTTAGCCAGAAAAAGGAGCTCAGTAGCCCACAGAAATATATCAAACTCTTAAATAGGTAATTAATCAACCCATGAATCCGACAAAAATGGGTTGTTTGTTTAGTGAATGTGTTACTGAGTAGCTCCATAAATGGTTTGAAAAATGAAGGATGAATAGCACGTCAATCCTTGCTTAAACCACGAAACAGTTTTATTCACATCGTTCCCCCTCGCTACACTCATTAAGAGACAAAATGTGTCACCTGTTCCTGTTCGCTGCGTTGAATTTGTGGCTTATGGAGCAAAGTTAATAGGGATAAGCTTCAGATCCCAACTGCAACAACAATGCGAGGCTGTGGATTAGCTGCTGACATTTGGGCGAAAGCAGAGAGTGGGTTAACAAGAAGGATTAGACAGTCGTCTGCAGAAGACTGTGGTGGCCCCGTAGCAGGACTGTGGCAGAAACATTGCTTACTGACTTAGCAGCAGGACGAGTGGGCGACACCTTCCTGGGTCACAGTTTTGTAACATCTATGAAGAATGCATACCCTACTTAACTATGCACTATACAGGACATTTCCTTCAGCCAAACCAGGTCAGTGGAGCCTCGCTGCGTGACCTAAATATAAACTCTGCGCAGGTACATTTTGCGCCACAAGATATTTGGCTATAAATACAAAATAAACACACTTAATGAGATGAACAAATTCCTTCATCCAGACATGAAACCTGAGGGCGGAGATGATTAATTGAGCAAGACACTCAAGTGTATTTTGACTGAGTTGATGTAACTTCAAGGCAAACATGAATGAGGACGCACGTTCAAAACAAAAATGTGAACACATGCTTGAGCCGAATGTCCCAATTAAAACCTTAAACCACACGCCTGAATAAATGTGGCTGCACCTGGTGTTACAGTGCATTCCTGCGTACATATGTGCGCGTGTTCTATGCGTTTCTAAGAGTGCATTCAGTTTGTTTGTTCCTTCTCTGATTTATGGCGCTTCATTATCAGCAGGCTGCAGGGGTGTTTCCAGATGCTTGCATTTTCCAGTCATCCTGAAGATTTACTGTCAACAAGTACCATCATCGAGCAACTATTCCCTGTGCTTTTTTACTGTCTCCTTTACGTAATGGATTAACGTTCTGCTTCATTGACTCAGTGGATGCCTTTAATACAAGCAGCTAGTACTCATCAGCAAAACATAGCGGAGTGATGATTTAATGTTGGATGTAGAAGTATGATTCATTTAAGTAAAAAAAAAAAATGAAAAAAAGAAACAAAATCCATATGGAGACGATAAATCACTGGTGATTAAGTTGATGTCATTTAGGCGCCGTGCCACAGTATGTTGTAATAAAAACAAAGAGAGTTGCCATTGAGCACAGGGTGTGAACACAGATTTATGTGATATTTCACGTACACAAAGATGTTAAAATTTTTAAAAAAAAAACTCTGTGAAATGATTAAGCGCATAATAGCTCAAATACATTTCGACCAAATGTTCGGTATGCACACCGCATCAGGCTGATACATGTGGGCGCTGTCAATAAATATAATGATGGAAGAGTTTGGCTCTGCATTCTGTTCGATTTTAATTTCTGTGTTCTATGTTAATCCAGTGTATCCTTCTCTCGTCCGCTGGAGTGCTTTATGCAGCGGCCATAGCCTTGAATCGACAGGAAAAACAAGATTTCCTTGTGGGGGTTGAGTTTATTTTCTACATCCTGCTCCAACCATAAGCCTTTTCTTTTTTCTTACCCTCTTTTTGTAAACCCCAGTGGGTCTGTGCTTCTCCCCTTGTTACAGCTGTGCTCAGCAGAGGAGTGACCTTGGGGACAATGACACTACACAAAGCGGCTAGCTTGGCCATGACCACCACTGGCAGCCCGTGTCAGACTGAATGGTGGTTGCTTTCATAGCTCGCTGACTCATTATGGCCTACTACAGTCTTTAAATCAACTATGTGGGTGGAATTTAGGCAAACATATCTGTGCTTGTGGCACGTTGTGTTGACTATTGAACAGGGATAGGAGTGCGACAGAGTGGGAGCAAATGTAAAAAATAAATAAAAGGCAGTGAAAGTAGCAGAAAAGTACATCTTTTATCTGACTGAGACATCGAGAAGGTGTAGTTTCGATGAAGGATGTTTGGGGACTGTGAGGCTGCCAAACCGGAACACGGAGGAAGGACAGAGCAGAGATCTGCTAGTGACCTTAGCACGCAAACCACAGGCACGTCTATTGTCCAAATGGACCGCAGACAGATAAAGAACTATATTCATACATAATCTACTGACAGGGAATAAAGTCTTCCCGTCATTCTGAAATAAAAATATCTCTCAATCAATCATCTCCCCCCTCCCCCCCCTGAAAACATCCCTGGACCGGATTGGAAGTTTGGTACTTCCAGGATTCACTGGCAGCGAAACCACCAGAGGAGGTGACAGAAGCTGTATTTGGAGTCTGTTGCTGCGGTGACAGAATACAGATCCAAACAATGGGGTTAAAGGGTGCCCTTTTAAGGAATGTTTACCAAAGACGGAGAGGATGAAGGCTGGTACGGGGCAGCACCTTCGCTGTCACCATATGCACGTCATACAAAACACCCCCCCTGTGCTAAATTTAACAGACCGCCACGGGCTTTGTTCAGGAGCTTCTTGATGTCTTCAGGGGCTTCTGATCATATGTCTTGCTGCCGGGAACAGCCAGCACAGAAGGTGACTGATATGTTGTTTCCGACTGTAACATTCAGAGGAAGGTGGTCAGCTGTCTCCACCCGCCTCTGTGGCTTGGCACATCCTCCGCTGCTACGGGGCTCTAAAAATAGAGTCGCATAACAAATGGCTCACAAACTGTGCACGGCTTCATTTGGTAACGACAGATTACACTCACGGTGTGCACAAATTAATGATGGCTAGACTAATAAATATGCCAGTGCTTCAAAGGCTAAATATATATACATATTTTTTTAGGTAAAAGCATTTAAAAATGAACTAAAATTATCAACACAATGTAAAGGAGCAGTTTTGAAGTTATGTCAGTTACGCCCCAAGAATTTTTGTCCGCGGGAGTTAGCACGCTAACCAGCGAGCCTCGGCTCGTCCCGTCTTGTAATACTCAGATGTTGCTAAAAACTCAAAAAGGCAAGCGATAATGTAAACTAGAGGCTTAACTACTTGCCTTTTTAAAAAAAAAAATTTTCCATCGATCCACCGCTAGGTCATTACAATATAACTTTATTATCATCAGTTACAAAAAAAAAAAGAAAGGGACCAAAGTCAGACATACGGCACCTTTGATGATTAAAATCACTGAAGCTAGAACAAACTCCATAAAGAATATATTCAAGGTAGAGAAGCAAACCCTTCTGTGTGGGAAAGTAAACAAGAGACAACTAACAACTGTTGATTTGCTTCAGTAATTGTTTCGCTGCAAAAGTTGCCACCGCTCGATGGTTTGAGATTGTGCAGCATTAATATTTTAAACTTTCTACTGTCTTTGTATAACGGGACTGTAAACGAAAATGCCTTTGGATTTTAGACAGTTGGCGAAAACGAGATGCGAAGATGTCAGCTTGACCTTTGAAATACTGCCTGACATTTTTTGGGTCTATTTTCTGATTTTTTTTTCAAACCAAATAATGGAAAAAAAAAATGAATCGGGTTAAAAACGATAAGTACATTAAACAATAATGAAAATAATCATGAGCTGCAGCCATCGATACATACGCATACAGCTACATCAACTGACCCACATCAGTCTATAAAGCAAATAAAACCCACCTGTTGCAACACAACAATTCAGGCCAAACGACAGTGCAAGACACCTGCCACACTAAGCTGGTAATAGAAACCTGCCAACAAAAACACTCCGAGTAAAGAATAGCAGCTCCAGCACAAGAAAAAAAACAAAAACAACAAAAAAAACACCTGCTGTGGCACAACATCCTCTGGTCTCGATGTTATCTCCACATTTGATGCAACATTAACAGCCACCTGCTGAAGGCTAACAATAGCCACCAGCTAAGCCAGCAAGGAGCCAGGAATGTACTCGCAAGAACCCAATGGCTTATCCACGACAGTGAGCGCACGACACTGTGAAGGCCGAGTGAACGTCCACCCGTCGCAAACATACCGAACGACCACGTGGCACCACTTCGCATTCATCACGGGTACATAAAAGACAGAAGCACGAGGGCGTGCTTGGTGCAATCGCAGCGAAGTGTTGCTCTGCGTGTCCAGATGAAGATGGAAGGAATGCAAATGCGAAATGATAAACACTTCGTGATTCACAGGGAATTCTAGAAGTAGAACCGCTGTCGAAACGCGTGCGCGCGCGCGGGCACGGTGCCAGTCTTCTGCAGGCGTTTAACAAGACAGACGAGACAGTCACATTTCTTTCCCCTAACTTTCTAGATCGGCATGATTTGGAGATCCACATCTGGTGGTGATCCAGATTTCATAGAGCTCTAGTTCTTATAGTAGGACATAATGAAGTGGATAAATTCACAGTGCAATAATGTGACTGTGCGCATATTTTACTTCGTCATATTTAAGATTTCAAAATTTGACCCTCACACTGGTCTTCCGCATGATCCTATTTACCGGAGTACTTTATATGCAGTGCAGTGTCAAGGTCATGTTGCAATTGGTCTTCTTGACTTCTTATTGTGTATGGTTGCAATTTCTGTGTATATGCTACACCATTGTTTGCTAATAAGATATATGTTGTTTGCTGTAGCCTGTGTAAACATGGAAATGCCTTTTTGACAGGACTGATGTTGAGATACATTAGAGGCAACACATTTAGGCCTGTTTAAACAATTGTGAACATTGACAGTGCAACGTTTACTTAAAGTGTATGACTTAATTGTTTGGATCTGTCTATTTACTGAGTATGGGGTGAATAAAATAATGAGGGCATCTTCTAATTTAATGTAATCCTAAAGCCCTTTGATAAACCCCATTATTGTGGAGCTTGTAATGTTTAGCCCGTGTCAGAGGGGTGATAATTAAACGTGATCATAATTTCAATGCCTTTTGTGGTGGTGTATTTGTTGTACTATAAGCAGTTCTGGTAATTCAGTCACCCAATGCAGAGCATAATCTATATAAGCTGTCATGGATGCAGAATAATGGTTTAATACCAGGAGAGACGATGAGGTTATTTCCTATTATATCATAGGATTACATACAACTAAAGAGTGCCCATTATGTATGGTGTTATTTAAAACCATAATAAATAATCATTATATTCTGTTCCTTTCAGTATATAATAATATATTGTATCTTTAATATTAACTCATCATCTTGCAAAAACTCCAACAGTCAAGTCTAGTTGAATTGAAGCTTTCACCTCAACCCTGGTTCCTCTCTTCTCACACCTGCCTTGTGTTTACATCATTTAAAGGATTTGTATTGTCTAGCTAAAAAGATTAAGGGGGCGTCACAACATTTTAGGTCTGAAAGGACTCAACTGCCCCCTGCAACTATTAACTACTGAGAATCCCCTTCGTGAAGTCATCATCTCTTCGGCCTTAATCAATCACCCCACGGGGCCTCCACTGTAAAAAGCCTTCTATTAGGCGCAGTGAAAGCACTGTTTACCAAGGCTTAGTGAGTTACCTTGGGTTACTGCAGGAATGGAGGTTGTGGAAACAGTTGGCCACAGACTTAATATATGACACAACACAGAGTAAGTTGATCTGTGCCTCTTAAATGATCTATTCCTCTGTCGTGTGACAGCAGAAAAGTTGTGCCGTGCAGTAAGACACTGGAACGTCAATACAAAACTGAAACAGATAAATCAGGAATGTGAAACATGCATTTTATGAAGGAGTTCTGACATCTGTAAAAGCTGTAGTGATAAGGGGACTGTTTTGCAACGGAGACAGTTTGTTTGACGTGTAGGGTTATCCTTTTATGCATCACTACATCACGAGATAAAGTGTCTTGGAGCAGTTAACATCAGTTTTTTTTGCATTTCCATTCGAGTGCAGGCAATGGACAAGGCAAGGCTGACAAAATCATTAAGTGAGCAAGCAAGGGGTTTAAAGACACACGTCTCACTTGAAGCGTGTCCCCTCCTTGCCCCCCCTCCCTCTCCCCCCTCCGACCCTGGCTTTTCACCTCCAAGACCCCCCTTCTGACCCCTTTGTTGGGGTGAAGGGGTCTAGAGCTTTGGAACCAGCTAATTATAGAGTTTTAACGGCTGCTTGGCTAAGCCCTAGGAGATGAGGGACATTCCTACAATCGAGAGATTCACTCGATGAGTGCGTGTGTGAGTGTGTGTGCCCTTAATGTTGATGCTTTTAGTTACTTTCCACAAAAAACAGTAGAAGGTAAAAACTTTTTTTTAAATACTTAAAAATGATAACAGCCACAGCTGATTATGTTGTTAACACATAATATAAAATTATATATTTCTCATGAAGTAGCTAGTTTAATTTTACAGTTAAATAAATGTGAGTTTCAGTTTCACCTTCAGCTTCTTCCCACAAATTCATCTGCTTGCTGTTTGGAAAACCAGGAGCAGACAAAGAAAGGTATTCAAAGCAGATTTTTGGATGACTTTTAAATATCATAAAACATGTCTGGAGAGGCTAGAAATAGAGGCTAGGATCGGTAGAAGTAGACTCATCTTGTATAACCTCACCGCTCACCACCCCACCAGTCCGTGTGAACACTCTCTGCCAGTATGTCGGTTCCCACATCCAGAAAGGTTAAGAGTGAGTTTCGAGCCCATTGAGCACTCATCCAAGGGCCAGTGGCTTCGATTCTACTAATACAATCAGTGTTATTGTGTCAGCTTGTGTCTTGTTGGTTATGCAGGCCTCATGCCTAAAATTTCAGACTAGTGACACAAGTGCCACCAAGTTTCTCAAAAGGTAACACTAGTGCCAGATTTGGCAAATAGTCAAGCACAGTAGGACTCAATATGTTACCAATTGTTTACTAGCATTATAATAATAGACTCATGCAAGCATTGCGGTAGCAACGTAGGACATATACAGTATGCTCATAGTTGTCCTGTTTGCTTATGGCGAGATCTCTGACTAACCTTTCTAAAGTGATGTTGGACCACAGCTATGATGTTTGTTTCTCTAAACATCTTGTTTATTTTGCAGTCACTCCAGTGCAATGTATAGAATGAAAAAAACACTCGGATCTTAAAGGAAATTTGTCACAACATGTGATCAATGACTGTCAGCCGAGAGCCCTCTTTTGATGTACACTGTACACACTTACCCCACTCTTAGGTTTTGCTCCGAGGGCTGGTACAGATCCTGTGGAAAAGGCTGCAGGAGGTTGTGGATGTGAGGGGACTTGGGATGCTGCTGGCATGGATGCTAAATCAAAATCCTGTAGAAAACAAACATGACAATATAGGTATTGAAGAAAACAATGTATTCCTCCATATGACGAGGAAAATAGCTTGATAGATGCAAAGCACAGTGCACATTTAATTATCAGTTGAATGATGCTCAGTGTCCATTCATACTGTAAACTGTGGTCCATGTGTTGTTGTGTTTCAATTAAAAGTTGATGTGCACTTGAAGTAAAGACACATTTTAAATACAGCAGAAAGTACAGTCAAATCCAGCAAGGTGTCAAAGTTATGCGTGTACCAGCAGATGTCGTCGGTGGAGGGTGGGGGTGCTGTCCTTTGAGGAGGTGGCACTGAGGGCATTCTCAATTTCCTGGTCCAACTGGTCCAGCTTCATCAGCAGCAGCACCATTGAGTCCAGACGAGCATGATCACGCTAAATAATCAGTAAAGGGAAAATATAGTCATTTCAAAAAGCTCCTAAGAAAATAAAGACCAACTCTTGCAGCATTATATTTGTGGCCCTAAAAATAAGTATGATCTCGTTATTGTGGGGGTGCTCACACACTCATGCAGACCTTCAATACACAAAAGATTTCTACAAAATTATCAATTTAGATAGCATTCACTATATCCACATTTATCACAAGAACAGGTACCAAAGAAAAAAAAATGCTTGCTAAAATGTGCACACTTTAGTGGTGAAATGACTATTAGGAATCAACAAATCATAAAAAAAAAAACTAAAAACTAAAAAAAGCTGTTCTCTAAATAAATTAAATAATCAACCAAGGTCCATGTTTAGCAGCAGGAATTAGGATAAGAGGTCGTTCAAGAGCAGGATCATCCTCCCGCTTTCCGCCAGCATCCTCCTCAGTGCCTTGCTCTGGACGGTTCTGGTGACCTCACTACAGTCTAGCGACATGTCCTACTCTGTGGCAAGCAGGACTAAGAGAGCAGTTCTTCTCCACAGTAGCTGATGACATACCATGTTGCATGGCTTCCTTTCATCTTCACCAAGGTTGTGTCACGGGGTAAGACTCAATCATACATTTAGGCCATACAGTGCTTCCCACAGGTTGAGATTTTACTTGCAGTTGTAAGTGGCACAGTTTGTGACCGATTGTAGACTCATGTAGTTTACAGAGTGTAACCCAGCTTAACTTCTGTATAGGGAATTAAAAGATGTTCCCTACATGCAGACTACAGGTAAATGGTACAATTTACAGATGTTGCCTAAATGCCTCACGCACAGGCTAACAGTTAACGCTGGTTAAGCCAGTTACCTAACTAAGCAGTTCAGTTACTGGAGGCCAATTGTCTAAGGATAACTGGTTGCATTGGGATTTTTCTTCACGTTGTTACCTCTCTGTCACCAGTGAAAGAAATTACAAAACGGACACTAATCTGATCAGAATCCAAAAGGACAGGTGCTTGAGTACCACCGGGGGTCCATCTGTGTACACTTCTGCCTCTAGAGAAACGTTATCTCCCTTACCACCTCTCGATTATCAGAGGATGAGAAAGGGAGCAGAGCAGTGCAGCTAGATGCCAAAAAACATCATTCCATATTTATATATTTATTTTCACGGAAAAATGTGCAGTGTATTAGATAAGCTGATGAGTCGGTGTGGGGATGCTTATTTGACAGAAATGACCGAAACATACTTAAAAAACAACTTCCCATTTCTTCGGATTTTCTCTATCATTTAATCAGTTTTTAAAAAATAAAGGAGAATGCAGCTTGTAACTCAAACATTCTTGGCAGAGGAATGAGAGCTTTATTTTCACCTACATAAAGGTCAACCAAGTGATCTTGATCCATAATATACTTCAATATAAATGAAAATATGATTTAAAGGAAAAATTGCAGAAAACTTATAATGAATACTAATTTGTGACAAACAGTTAAAGCCAAACTGACTCAGTTCATCTAAACTATCTCATACTAAAAGAACTGAGAAACTCTGTAAACTTTGCTCATTTTGATTTTGCTCAGTTCTCTTTCATCTTCCTTTATAACCGCTGCAGACTCTTTCACCCTCGGTTCCTCCTGTCTCTTCTTTTACTTTCTGCACTTGAAATAGTCTTGTTTTACACACTGTGTGCATCTCTTTGGTATCATCTCCACCATTAATTTCCGACTTAATATTTTCTGTGAGGTCCTCCAATCTGCAGTGTTCATTGACAAATGCTGACACTGTGATAACAAGCCTCACACTGACCCCAGGTGGTTCGACTCCAGTAAAACAAGCTGAGTGTTGAACAATCCGGCCCCGTCTGTCCTCTGCCATCTCTCACTCCTGTTTCTTCTTAGAAGTTCCAAAACTTGTAAAATCCCTTTCTGCAGTTCTTAACTCAGTATGTTTTCATTTCCTCCTGCCTGTCTTTTATCTTGGCACCGGGTGTGGTTCCCTGTCTGAGGTTGGTTCTCATCTGACAAGAACCCCAAGAAATTTCCCGGCTGGCCCATTAGTCCCAAACATACCTTGTTACAATCCCCACAAACAGACCTTGTTAAAGACTTAATGAGGGGTGAGCTCATGAGACACACAGGGACTGTGATTGTGTGTTTGAGCGAGGGTACAAAGGCGTGTCAACAGGTGGATGTGAGGCAGGTTTTCATGTGTTGTGTCTGGTCTTAGGTGTAATACCGAACAGAGAGATCCCATTGGGTAATGTAGGATAAAGTAAATACTTTCTACACATCATAAACATGTCTCATGAAGAGGTTCGTATAGCTGAAACTTGTTAAATCAAGTTTACAATGAGCGTGTAAGGGATGACAGCATTCACATGACATGAAATGTGAGTAACGCTTACATGAGTGAGGTTGTACAGGCGTATAGATGCTGGATAGATTCAGCACAATCAGCCTCAGCCCTCCGCCTGGCTTCCAGCTCCAGCCTTAATAACGTCTTATGACTTGTGCTTACATCTATTTTCCAGTTAGTACCCAATTAGCTTGTCAAAATCACTTCCTGTTGGGTTTGCAGAGAGCGCATTGACGGCCATGCGTGTAATGGAAATGCATCTCACACTGATGCACTCTGGCATTCCCAGCTAGCAGCAGCGCACATCGCTGTGTTCTGTCTCCTTGGCAGAGTATCACAATGAAACATTGTACCGTGGTAAGACAATGACATCTTCACGAGGCCTCACTGAATGAACAAAAGCATCTGGCTCGGGATGGCAATAACAACCGCAAAATGGCAGAGTAAAAACAAGTGCAGTGCAACTTCAGTCGCCTCGGAGAGGCAACACTTTTCAGGGCATTTTGGTGGTTTGTGTGTTCTCAGATGGTTTCATTTCTGTCATTCCCATTTTTGAGGTTTCTGTTACATTCCTCTCAACTTCCTGTTTTTTGAGATGGGATGTGGTTCCCACACTGTTTGAACTCTTACATCCCTCCTACCCCTTTCTTTGCTCTCTTTTCAAACCCCCTCTTTCACCCAGTCTGCATCCTATTTCTCAGGCCTGTCCATTGAACAGAGTTTCTTTCTCTGCTGCCATAAACATTGTGTGTTATAATATCAAAATACTGTGCACACACTCTGTTTAATGAAGTTATTTTGTTCATAAACAGCAACCAAAAGATGCACATTTAATTACCAAATACAGACAGAGAGGCAGAAAGAGAAAGAGGGAGCACTGCGGGGTGATGTTGCCAAGTTGTCTGCTGCCAGATAAACGATTGTTGAGCCAGTTTGGCCCTGAGGTCAGGATAAAGCCTTGTTGCTAAAACAAATAAACACAGCAACAAAGCCCAATATCAGGTTAATCTCGAGCCATTATGCAAACCAGATGGGTTCATTTTACAAACTCAATCTGCAGCAACAACAACATGGCCCACCGGGGACATAATCATTAGTTAGTACAATATCTTGACAGAGATCATTCCAGGTTGCTGCTGCCATTGTCCACTAAGGGATAATAACATCAGTGCTGTAATTCTCTTCTATTCTATTCTATGATATTCAAGGGTTTGGGCCTTTTATTTATACAACATCTTGACAGTGGTTACTACATGTAACCACTCTAGGGGATAGCAATGTTAATTTTAACGGCATAATTTCATTTTTGTCATCATGACCTTCTCCACGGTACATTTTCTGCAGTGAATTGGCAACATAAAGTATGTCAATACACCCCATGATGAAAACCCTTTGGTGCTGTCAAAGAGGCCAGCCTTTGCCATATGGTGGATGGATTGCCTTGGCGCCTTCTACTTTTATGGCTGAAATCCACAACTTTTTTACTTCCAAGACCCAGCTTTTTTGGATATTCAGAGTCATGCTAAGATTGAAACTGGAGCCGGGGATAGATGCTGCACTGGTTTTCCATGTCCCAATGCTAGACTGTGACCTCTTATTTTTGGCAGCTGATGGAGTGATGTCAACATTAGTCACGACAAAGAGTCGCTCCAAAGCCACTACGCAATTCGTATAGAAATAATGCAATGATAACAGCTGAAAATCTTTAGGAATACAGATCTGATAGGCTTTTCAGGGACAAAGATAAAACCAGAATGTATGACACATCAAACACTCAGCATCACAGCTGAGTGCTTAGGCTTTACATCCAATGCTATTTTACCATACGTCTGTTTTTTCTACTGTCATAAAGGGGCTGTGAGAGTCTATATTACACTACACAGCCCACGACACTGTTCATGACATCATATCACAGGAACACTTAAACTGATAATGTTGTTGTTTTTTTGTAAAAATTTACAGTGGAAATATTCACAGTGATAAATGATTAACAGAACTAAAGCTGATTTATTTTAGCTAACAGTTATTTTAATGTATGAATACAAATTTCAGTGTTTACTGTTTACAGCCTCCCTGTGAAATCACCATTGGTCTGCACATTTTAGCAAACAACTAATTTTAGCAACCCTTTTGTGAACTACTTTAACTCCTTCTGATAGCATCCACACATGGAGGAGTAGTAACAATATAACACGTCTTTAAAAGGAAACTTGTATATAATTATTGCACTGTTAAAGTAGTTTTAAAATAATGTCTATAACTCGTACAATAACACTGGACAAATTTACAACTTTGAATACAACTCAAGCTCAGGATGTTCATATAAAACTCACCGTTGTCCCAGTTTACAAGACTGGGATCGACTTCAACTTGAATGTAGCACAAGAATTTAAGCACTCACAATATGGTACTTGTCCAAACAACATGCCTGCTTAATGGGTCCTGTGGAGTAAATAGTGGATATATTGTCGCCCTTCTAAAAGGGATAATACTGCAATTACTAATAGGCAATACTGTGTCAATTCTCTGACCGCTGCTTTGCTCCAATGAACCCAAATCTATGAACTGACTATTAAATTTTTTGCCACACTACTGTCTGTACTAAACAAGCACACCGGTTAGGAGTGTGTCAATAGCACAACAAAGTGTTTGCTAGAGAAATCAGTTTCAGTAATTTTCCCTACAGATTTCTTGAGCCTCCCCTCTGTGTCCATGGTCTCCATGCCCTTATAGGACCTTGTTCTGCAATGAGCGGTTGAGAAAGAGTAAAACATTTCACAGATCCCCCCACACTCACAGATCTGTAAGCATGTGAGAGTGAAGTCATTGTTTTCCAATACACTTGCCAGAGTGTGGGACAAAAATGATTTGTAGGCCATTATGAGCCTGTTTATTTTCAAAAAGAAGTTCATCTGGGGTGCTGAAGTGCCAGAACTACAATTACAACACAGAAACAAACACACTAAGCATGTCAAACTGCATCCCTTCTATATGGAGATCATATTTAGTCTTACCTTTCTCATGCGTACTTTGACCACGTTGTCGTCTTTCTGATCTCCGGGCTCATTTGTTCCATTTAAAACCGAAGTGGCCAGTTGTGTATCGCTCTGTATGGCCTCATCCGACTCCTGCATCCTAGAAACTGTGGCTCCCGGTCCGCGGTGTTCCCTGTGACCATCTGCCACCTCAGAAGCAGGTGACTCACCGAAGCAACGGCCAGAGGCTTGGTTGCCATGGCATCCGTCGTTGACCTCTGTAGAGCAGGTTGGCAGGTTTTGCGTGAGTGGTTCAGGAGCCTCCTCTTTATCATCCAAACAAGAGATCTGAGCAGCTGGATTTTGGGTAACATTTATATCCTGTGAAGAGGTGTCACCTGCCTCAACAAGGCTGATCTCTGGGATAGTGTCCAGTTTTGAACAGCTGGTTTCTGTCTGATTAGGTGTAGGTACATCCTCACCAACAGTCAACTTTTCAGGTAATAAGCTTTGATCAATAGTTTCCATGGGCTGACTTACAGAAGGTTCCACATACACGTCTGCACACTGAGTAGTATTTGTCTGTGTGGGATCTCCTCCCGTACATCCAGTCGTCTGTCGTTCAGATGACACGTTGCTGTTCACTGTCAAAGACGAACACTGATTTTTGACACTAATACCAAATGACTCAGCAGGCCCATGCCTGACTTGTGCTGCTTTCTCTTTGCTTTCTGCTTGTGCACTATCCTCTTCCTGTGGTCTGTTCACTGCTGTTGCATCGACATTCTGCTGTTCCAGTGTCTGGTAGGATATTTCACAACCGTGACCCTGATCCAATCCTTCTGCGTCACGCTGCTTTCCTCCTTGAGCGTCTCTTCGCTGATGGTTACGTCTTGTATTTTCATTTAGAGTGTCAGGGTCATTCCGTTCATCTTTCTTTTCAGCAGAATCTGCACTCCAGCTTTCGGTTATTCCTTTGTCACATTCTCCGTCAACCATTAAAGTCACAACTGGTTCCACAGTTTTGTTAGCCAGTGGCATCGCATTACCACCTTCCATCTTCTCAGCCAGACCGTGCAGCACACTAACAGGTAAGCTTGCACAAGCTCGGTCAGAAGTGGAACTCTTCCCTTCCTTAACATCTGGGTGGTCAGTTTGAGGTTCCAGTCGGGCAGCCGATGACCAGTTTAGTATGCCCTCAGAGATTTCAGGACGTCTGCTGTAACCCTCTGTATGGCTCTCCTTTGTCTCCTGATGGTCTGGATGTTTGCCAGGCTGTTC
The DNA here is from genome assembly GCF_022577435.1 of Embiotoca jacksoni. NCBI lineage: Eukaryota > Metazoa > Chordata > Actinopteri > Embiotocidae > Embiotoca > Embiotoca jacksoni. The sequence continues at coordinate 6,356,735 of NW_027185392.1, read as the reverse complement.
ACCAACAGATTTACACAATGGAGGTCCATTGTGTGACGAGATAGAGATGTATTGTTGCTCTTCACGAGAGATATGTGGACTTTTAAAGACATTATCGTCATCACAGATGTTGTGGCTTTGGCTACGTTCTGTGCCAGTGTGACTTTCATCGTTGATAGTTTTCTCACTCAGACTGCTGCTATCAGTTGCACAAGAAATATTTGCACTATACATGCCAATGTTTGACTTGCAGAGAATCTCTCCAGAATTCTCAGTATTTGTGGTTGGGAGACGCTCTGATTCAGAGGCCCTTTGGGGACTGTCAGCACCCACTACCTCGTGAGAGCCTCGACTTGACTCCTGCAAATCCAGTGGAACTTTTCCATTGTTTTCCATTAGCTTCATATGTTCTGATTCAGTATCATCATTCACAAGAGAAGCTGTCCCCTCAAGTGTCTGAGCCAGGTCGCCTGTAGGCAGTTGGTGGCAGCCCTCTGGCATGGAGGCACACCTCGTCCGTCTACCTTGTTTGGAAGCCCCTGAGCCCATCCAAAGCCCCTCGTTGTCAACCCCATGACAGCAGACCAGATCCAGATCATCATAGCTGTACTGTAATCCTGACGGGTGAGTCACATGCTCCTCCCAACTTCTTTTCCGTATGGCTACCGGCATGGTGGAGAGCCAGTGCTATCCCATAGAGCTGGTTTAAAGTGGAGAACCAGATCTGCAGCAATTGAGAAGAGAAATGGGGATAAGAAATGGCCAGTGCTCCTGAGTTTACAGTAAATGAATGTGCAGATGACAATATGGTAAATAATCTTTCACTTCTCAAGTAAACAGCTAGGGAGTAGTGAGTGGCAGTTCAAGATGGGTGTAATTACACTGCATTCACAAATCCGTGGAAAGTATAAACCCAGCTGGGTCCGTATAAGATGTCAGGATCTGCTGTTATGCTGATTTAACATGAGAAACGGATATCTTTTCAGGCAGAGCTGTTCCAAATTTCACATTAGAGCTTTCCAGCTAAACTAAACCCCCTTGACCTATACCAGTTGTTTTGTCTTTAAGTGTGAAGAAACTTCCTGGAAAAAAGCCAAGAAAGCCAGGAATCTAAAACATCAAGATAACCATCGAAATAAATGAAGATTCCCCTGTCCGTGTTTACTTTGCAAGATCTTTAAACAGAAAACTCCTGTAACTGTCTAAAAGTGGTCTGAAAAAATCAGGGTGTTAGTTAACTGTCACTCTGCACCTTACCCATACACCCACAAAAATGAGAGAGGCACAACTAAAGGGAACTAAATGACAGTCAGTGCTCCTCAACAGCACAGAGCCCAACATTATCAACATACATACTGGCAATCTTATCACATGAATCCACCCAAGATGGTGTATGTTATGACACAACTGTTTTTCTCCTTCTTTCCCCTGCTCTTCTGTTCTGGGTCTGAATGTACAGAAGCAGAGGAACACAGGGACTCAATGAACAGCAAGTACTCTGTTCAAGCTGCACATCTGATACACATCATGACAGCAGAATAAGATGTTTAGTTGATAGAAAATCCATAATATGCCTCCTGTATCGTACACTACAGTATGTAACAAGACTTGTTTTTATACTATATGATTCCAATGCAATTTCATTATTGCTGTTTGTACGTAGCTACAGTCTGCAAAAATAACAGATTATTCAAAAACGTTTTGAAATCAGCAAGAATTTTGCAAAGTGTGTCACTGAGCTGCTTCTTCAATGACTTAAAGAACAGAAGTCATATTAAAATTTGATGTCTGATGTGTTTCTTCCTGTACTTGACCAACTGTTTTTGTAAGATATAAAGCTACAATGATCTGGCTGTCATCTGAACACTTTGGCATGAACCTCTACTGCAAAAGTAAAATTCCAAAAGCCAGATGCTCCCTGTTTTTGCCCTTGAATTAACAGCTGACAACCAAACTGACATCTCCATACAATTCAGATATTTAATGGTGGAGTAATGATGTTTACTTCTTGTAAATTCTCCAGTGATGACCGTATTTTACAATATAATCCGGTAGCTGAATATATAATCCAAAAAACAGGTTGTAGATCCAGTATTTGCTCCGAGTGCAGTTATCCAGAGAGATTTCTGCAAGCTGCCTTTTCAATCATCCGCCAAAAGCGTTCTTTCCACATTTGGGAAATATGAATCCAACTCTTTCTCAGTAACTTGACGTATGTTCGTACATTTAATGAGCAGTCCTTAGGCTCAGTCTCTGCAAGGCATTTTCTAGTCTTCACTCAGTATCCTCGCTGTAAAACCGTTGGACAGGCGGTGAAGCCTCCGAAGGCAGGCAGAAAGCCGGGAAGCAATGAAAAGTCCATGGACAACTTCCATCTTGATCACATTAGGGTTTTTGCTGACGCTGAATGCTGAAGAGTCAGGGTGGCGTAAGAGGGGCCGAGTTTTCTTTCCCCCACTCCACCCCTGCTCTCCTCCGTTCTAGCCCCTTTCTCATCAGGTCCCCTCCCTGCTGGTTTTGACAGGGAGTCTGAGTCACATCCTTGGAGCCCCATCCCCCGTCTCACAACTCACCAAGCACTCCGTACACATTTATTCACGCCTCCCTCCTCTATGTACGCTCTAGTTTAAAAACGTCTTTACATCTTCTCCTCACTAACGGCTTTCTTTCCTCTTCTCAGTGGACGTTTTCTTCATTCTTCTTTCGCTCGCTGTTTCCCTAAGCTGGACAAGGCTCCCACCAGTTGGTTTTGATTAGTAACAGACAGGCTGCCTCGTAAGACTTCTGGCTGTGAGCCAAGAGAGATTGCGCTAATGTTTTGGCAGTTATATCTGAAGCATGTTTTTTTTTTAAAAAAAGACAAATTTATCTATGGCCAGTATTTTTAACTAAACACCCTGGCACGAATACATTTTTTTTTTTTTTTTTTTTTTTTTTTAAGTCTTAACGGATACATTTTAAAAACATGCTTTCAGTATTTATGGTCAGTAATAAATGTATGACAGTTGGGACAACTTTAAAAGTGTTGTTAACTTGATATTGTTGTTTTAAAGGAAAATAAAAAACACTAAGGACCCAAATGCCAGTAATTCATTTCCTAATATAGTAATTTCTCAGAAGCACTAAGCAGGAAGAAAAGGAAAAGCTGGAGATTAAAAAGACTTGATGCCATTAAGATCAACTGTTAATCAGCAGATTTTTAAACTTGAAATTGGGGTTATAAAACAAGTTAAATATCTCCAAAGACTTTCATTGGTAGAGCCTGGATGCAGTCAAAAACCACAGTGACCCCAAAGACACTGACAGCACTTTTTTGCACAGCTTGAACATTCTAAGGATTCTGGCTACACTCACTATGATGTCATCGAAGTACTTCGTAAAGTCATGTCACCTAATTTTACAGAAAGTGCGACTGGATTTTCAGTGTAATAAAGAGCAATGCACCAAACCAACAGGGACAACACGAGCACGAGAGGAAACTAGGATGAAGCCCCCTCCGTCTACCCGTTCAACCCCATCCTCTAACCTCTGGGTCATCCAGATGTGAGGTGGGGCTCTGGATGAGTCTTTTCTTAGGGGCTGCACTGGGAAACTGTGTGCTCTGACATTAATGTTGGCTCTCCGGGGACACAGATGGTCGTACTCAAGGGGAAAGCGTCCAAGCTCAACAAGACTCCTCTGGAGTATGTCACACGATGCAGCACTGTAATGAAATGCAGATTTTTTTTACGGTCACAGTAGCCTCCATGTGGATACGGCTTGTGATTGAAGTGCAGAGGCCGACACAGAGCATGACTCAAGCTATCCACTCATTATCTCCTGCGGACATCCAACGCGGGCCTATAATTTAAAAGGCTAGGCCTCCTCCTGCCAATCAGACCACCTTCCACAGCCACAGGGCAACTGGTCTGCGTCACGATCTGATCCATCAGTGACACCAAGAAAACACATGTTCAATCAGCAACATGTGTGAACCTCTGATGGCCATCAGCAATGTCTCGTTATGTCTGGTTGCGTGTGAGCTGAAGCATTAAAATTGGAACATTAAAACAAAATGTAGCTTGAACCAGACTCCACAGCCACTCATGCAGTGCAGCGAGACACAGTGGTGCTTCGAGCTAAACACAAGCCTGTTAACATACACAGTGACAATGCGAATATGCTAATGTTCGACAGGCAAACTGTTTGAAGTGTTCTCCTTTTGATTAAGTTTTAATAATTGCTAATTAGCACTGTATACAAAGTAGAAGTGAGAATGATATTTTATATCACGATAGTTACATATTAGGTATTCGGTCATAAACCACAGTGCTGGACAAAATATAATAAAAATGCAGTCCAGGATAATCACCATAGTTATTACTATTCATCCAAAGTTTTTTGGTGGTTCATTTGAAAACCATCCCGTCATTAATTCAAAGATAAACTTTAAAAAGCTGTGTTTTTGGGGGGGCGTCTCCGTTTGATTGACAGCCCTGTGGTGCAGTCAGGTTTCCTACTGGGACGTAGTATCGTCGGGTTTCCGATCAGACAGAGTCAGATCCACTGCTTGCTCCTCCCCAGCGTGTCTAAATATGGTCACTTCTGGTCACAAACCGCTCCGAACTAGCAAGATGGCAACGCCAACATCACTGCTGGTTGCCGCTTGAATGGCACAAGAGAAAAAGTCAAGAGGATCATCAACCTATTCTGGATACATTACATTTAAATATCTGTGCAATGTTAATATCTCGATGTTGAGATGTTATCCAGGATAAGTGAAAAAATTATGGGGGAAAAGGAAAAGGCAAGACATGGTGAAAATAGTTAGTCTAACAAGTAGGTGTTGAGATATTTCAGCCTGGAGTGACCAACGGACAGACTGACGTCATCATCCCTGAAGCCATGTAATCAATGTGATCATTTATTTGCCTTAAGAGTCATTATTTCAGGTCAAACTTTCAGTCCCACATCAGAAAGGATGAGCATGACCGTTCTAAGAGGCATGCAACGTTGTGGGTCACATGTCTGGAGCAGTCACATACATGGTTAAGAAAGAGCCATTCATGATTCACCCTATAATCCCCCACTGTTCAACCCCTCGGATTCTTAAGTGGTGCAGTGAGGGCCCAAAGGAAACAACCTCACATTCCTCGCTGATATAGTTTATTATTGGAAAAATAAGCCAGTCTAAATCATGACCATTGAAGAACATGGTGTGTTTGCCCATGTCGGAAAATGTAGGCGACGCTTACATAGAAAAAAAAAAACACTGTCCCTCCCATAACTGAGTCATTTTGAGTCCTTGCATATACAAAGACTGCTTTGAGTAGATTTTGTTGGACTTTTTTTTAAGGCTTTTTTAAATAACTTTTTTTTTCTCCTTTGCTCGCCCAGTAGTTATAAAAATGGATCTATGGTTCATTTACACTAAAAAGAAAACTAAACAAAATGCCAGATTCTCATCTGAAAATCTAAAAATAACATCAACAAACCAGACCAAGATCCTTACAGTCCTTTCCTGTCACTTGCTGTGCCCTGTGGTTAACAACTCCTTTTCAAAAGCCTGGAGTCACGTTGGTTTAAATAACTGTGTTTGAGGCCTGGGTGGGATCTTGAGCAATCGCAATATTCTTCAATGAAACATCCCAAAGTAGATGATGCAACTTACAGTAAGAGCATGTAGAAAGCCAGCTGAGGGCTGCATTGCTGTCCTAATTAAAAACATAATTATGTTCATTTTGACTCTCTTCGCTTTTGTGGGTCTAAAAGACAAAGACGTCGTGGGAGAGACCAAGGGGGCCTTGGCCACTGATCCTGGGTCACAGTGTGACTGTTACCGTGGGAACAGGAAGTACAAGTTATTGAGGATACAGACCATAACAGGCTAAAATAATCTAATCTTCTTTGGGATAGGGTGTGTGTGTGTGTGTGTGTGTGTGTGTGTGTGTGTGTGTGTGTGTGTGTGTGTGTGTGTGTGTGTGTGTGTGTGCGCGCGCGCGCGCATGATGCACAGAGAACATTCCATTTGTGTGTGACAGTGTTTGTATGTGTCTGTGTGCAACTGTTGTAGAATAACTTGTTGTTTGGCTTGTCAAATTAAATTAGACAGATCTGGACCTTATATTTTTTATGACAACAGTGGAAAATATACACATTAGTGTTCACTGTGCACCATCTGGTCTTTGTTGTTTTGATGGTCTTGTGTGGTTAAAAGGTTTATATGATCAGCATGGCCAGTTAGTCCTTAGACAACACTAATACATTATCATTTAAACAAATGTTTAAAAATAAATCAATCTCCATCCGCACAGTGGTCATAGCACCGTTTCACAACTAATCTCTGCCCAAACTAACACAACTAAAAAAAAAAAAAACAACAACCTATCAGTTGATATCATTTGCATTTTTCTCTATAATGTTTTAAGGTCTGGAACTTCCAAAGGGAAGTGCTCAGAGATGGCTTATGTAGTAATTTGGCGCTATATAAATACAATAAAATTGAATATCACATGACCATTCTGGGGATGCCATCCAAAATTGGTGATACACCGTATTTGGTGACCCATCAGATTCTGTGACCCGGACTGTTGGTTTGGTTGGCTAGGTTTAGGCATGAGTAGGGAGAAGGCTCGGATAAAAATATTAGAGAAGGTCACTGAATATGTTGGTTCACCAAACACAGCGACATCGGCGCTCCACTGTCGCAAATCATTCCAGTGTACCTTGTCTCCTGAAATCAACTGCACAACAGCTGCTTAGGTAGACAACACCTGAAGTTTGTTATCCATGTTGAATTAACTACCAGGACTTGAGGCAGGTGTCATGTTTTTTTTTTTTTCTCCAGAGAAGGGTCACGTGATAGCGGTGTGATGACTCAGGGTGGGGAACACATACTGGCTGTTAATACTCAAATCAAGAGGTGAACGTGGAACGTGGTCACATCATCATTTTCTGAAGTCTCTGTTTCTGCCCAACCAGACGGGAACACAACCCCAGAGTTCAAACTGAATTCTGGTCTGAAGTGTTTTATATCTTCCCAGAACTCAATACACACTAGTATCCTGTTTTTAATATGTATATACAATATATATGCTCCATATATGCTGTGCCATTGATAAATAAATAAAATACATGTTTTTTATTCTAACTGAATTTATATATATATATATATATATATATATATATATATATATATATATATTTTTTTTTTTTTTTTTTTTTTAAAAAGGATACAAACGTAAACAACCCTTTCCAAACAAGACCGTGACAGCACCACAAAATGGAGATTTCAATTTCTCAGAAAATCCCAGTGAGAAAATGTGAATCTTAAATGGTGACCTCATTCTGGACAAGCAGGCATAAACAAAAACTCCAATGAAGAAAAGCCATTCTTTCTGAGGTGTGGTTCTTATCCTTAATTCAGGATTTAAGGATGTGTTGCATGCTCTACAGATTGTGCAACTTTTTGCAAGAATGATTCATAATTTTGGGCTATAGAGATAAAAACTGACTTGATTTTCCTTCTAAAACCTTTTTTTTTTTTTTTTTTTCAGTTTGCAGTCGAACATCTCAACATCCTGTTTGGGCAGTAAGTTCATCCCAGGAAGAAAAAAAAAAACATCCCACTTTTGTTAGGATATGTCAGAGAGTCAGGGACACAATTTACCTGCATCTCAACATGGATCAAAGCCTGGCAAGGTGGCAACAACAGCTGGATTCCATTTGTTTACTCTGGCTCCAACATATGGCCCATAACCCTATAACCATCTGCATCCGAGCACATTCCTCTATAGCCTTAAACTGTGTAGAGGAATGCACTCAGACATACCTACAATTACACATAGCCCTCCTACACCTACACAAGCCTATATTACAAACATGCAGCCGTGTAGAAAAATAAAATCGGCCTAATTTACCAAAATGTGCTCGACTTTGCTCGTTTCCGACCATTTTTGAAAGTCGGGGCTCAAATTCAGATTTGTGCTTAATGTTATCCAACAGAAAACTACACATATTCCTCATGAAAAGTCAGGATCTGACTTCACTGCTTCATCTTGGAAGATTCATTTGAAGTAATTTTAGAAGTGTTTGCATAAAAAAATGTTGTTGTTTTTTTTACAAAGGTTGATACAGTGTAGATACTCCTAAATATTTACCATTTAGACTTTATCACATCCTCCCAACAAGCTTGACATTTTTCTAACGTCTTGATTCTTGGAAGTATCTGAGGACAGAGAAACATAATATTTATCCTCTTGTCTTGCTGTTTATGAGGAATGAATCTGGAGCTCGGACCAGACCCTGCGAGGGCCAAGATGGTGACGTACTACATCTACCCCCTTCCTCCTCCTCCCACCCTGAATCCTGCTAAACATATGCAGCCCTGGCGTTGATTCCTCCTGTACAGGTCCAGGAAAACGTGTTGTCCTTGGACACCGTTGCCACAGCAGCATCAGCAGGAAATACTTGAGACCGAGAGTAAGAAGATGAGGGGGCCAGGAGCCGTTTCATGAGGAGAGACCTCTGGATGGTACTGTTTCCGCTCCGTGTTCGTTTGCACTTTGGGTCCAAATGTAACCTCTTACATACATTCATCACATATGCTGGTTCTATATCAAGTTCTGCATTTCATTACTGTTATCTTTTCTGATCCGTAAACAGGCTCAATCAGCGATGTTAGCAAGTATGTAGAAAATGTTCGCGACTGGACCTTCATGCAGTAAAGCTGGATAAGATCGCCACTTTTAAATATTCCCCTTCCCTTACAGTCTCAGTATGCAATGCAGTACAAATGTTTATAGAGCAATAAGACACAAGACAAGTCTTTAGGAAACTGTTTGACATTCCAGCCCACTCAGGAGGCCTACAGATCAGGAGACCTTCACTAGGAGGAGAAGAACATTCTTGGAAGGTGATGCATCCATTTAAAGATGCTCCTTGTATTTGAGTAAATATGAATCTTGCCAGCAGTCACCAGTGGCAACATTTTTTTTTAAATATGGGGGAAAAAAAAAAAAAACATAAAAAAAACATCTGCTGCTGTGAAAGAAACAATAATGGACAAAGAGGTCTCCATCCATCATCTATACCCGGTGTAGGGAAAGGTCGCCAGTCCATCGCAGGGCCGACACATATACACAGAAACAAAGACCATCCGCGCTCTCATTCACGAATTAACCTGACATGCATGTCTTTACGTGGCCTTGTAAATCTGTGTGCCTGTGGGAAGCTCCTACCTCAGCCAGCGAGGTTGCACAGTGGGTGATCAGAGGGGCCATCAGCTGGAGGGGCCTCGGTGGTCTCAGTTACAGAGGCCATCTCCACTCATGAGCCCCGAGCAAGATAAAGCAGCAGGCAGCTGAGCTACCCACGTTTGTCCGTAATTAATCAAGAGATTAGCATTTGGTGGAAGAAACTGGCTGACTGCCGGAGGCCACAAACATTTCTGAATGTGAGCTGGTACACATGCCAGTGTTTGATTGCAGGTTTTTAGCATGAAGCAGGATTTTAAGCACATAATCAGACAAATTAGCAGGTGGGAAAAGAAATCAGATGTAAAGGTGGTCTAAATTATGTGGAGCATGACAGTGCAAGTCATCAGCCACTGCCAGTGTGAAACTGACTTTCAAGGCAAACACAACATGCAGCAAGAGACACAGGTAAAGTCTTTAAAGATACATTATCCAAGTTCAACAAGCAGGCCGTTTGTACGTGATTACGCGGGAGGAGCAAAACGTATACATCTGTCACAAGAAGAAGAAGAAAATTCACCTGAAGGTTAAAAGTCACGAACATGACTCACCTCTGTCCCGACCACGGGGTGGCAAACTTGTCAAACTCACTTCTTCTGCATGAGGTTCGTTTTCTGTCTGCGATGCTTCAGTCGTCGTGTAATAGTTAGATGTCCTGCCACTGAGAGAGACCTGCGTGGACCCAACTATTCATCTGCAATTACTGACAGACAACAGTTACTCCATAACTCCAGCATACGGCGCCAAATTCCACGTGTGAGTCCCACACCCACGAGCACATAACACACCAGTCAACCGGCCGCTGTGCTGCATTCAAGGCACCATGTAACTTTGAAAGTCCATTATGGAATCAACTACAATCTGGTTTATACATGTATATCGAGCCTATTACAGATACGGAAAGCATTATAACTCATAGATATATCAAAAGAGTTGCTGCAGGCTTTGTTTTTTTTTTTTTTTTTTTTTTTTGTTTTTTTTTTGCGATTATGTTACTCAACTGACAGAGGAAAGACGAAAAAAAAAAAAAAAAAGTTCTCATCCACAAACCGGTTTCAGTTCTTGGACTTTTTTATTTTTTTTTTATCTAATCTTAGATTTTTGATGAGATAATAAGTCAAATAAAATATTCGTCAAAAAAAGTAACTAAAGCCATCCAATAATTGTCGTGGAAAAAGTACAGTATTTCCTACTGAGATGTAGAAAGTAGCATCGAAGGGAAATACTCAATTAAAGTAGCATACACGTATCTCAAAGCTGTACTTAAGCACAGTACCTACAAAACATGAATGTTAGGGATAGGATATCTGCAGTTTTAACTAAGTGGCAAAAAAAAAAAAAAGGCTGAATAAAAATGTTATGAGAACTTTTTCCATCATGATTGAAAAACTAGAAATTCGGATATTTTTGATTTCCCCCTGAACGCAGCACACCAAATTTGACTTCTTTCTTCCGCATTTACCTGTCGCTCCAAGGACTTCTGCAATTGGGCGGCTGTCGAAGAAACGAACACGGCATAAACAAATCTATACAGATTTCATGTTCTTCTTCCGGCCATCGAGCGAAAGAATTGATAAAGGAAAAAGGGAAATGAGCGGAAGAAACGGAAAAGCCGAATGAAGTAAAAAAAAAAAAAAACACTTCAAGTTTTGTTGAAGTTGTAACTCTCCTCGTTCACAATGGGATGTTGTGGCAGCACAGAGGTAAGCTGGCTAAAAGCGGCTAATTTATAGTTTGAAAACCGGAACAGGAGAAGATGTTTGAATGCTGTGTGAAACTGTTAACGTCACTTCTTCAGCAGGAGCAGCTGCTTCTTTTACGACTGCAGCAACAACAACAACAACAACAACAACAACAGTAGCTGCTTGTTTTGTTCTGCAGGGTGTCGCAGCAGCAGGGAAGCTGCTTCAGAGCTCTCTGAACGCAAACAGCTGTGAGGATAACAGCTCCCGTCTTATGTCTCATTTATGCCTTGGCAGAGTAAACGGGACTGGAAACCGCTGGAGGAGCGCAGCTGCACGGATATACCATGGCTCATCGTATTTACGCTGTTTTGCATTGGGATGGTAAGTCTGCAGGTCTAAAGTCAAAACTAATGCCAGCCTTCGCGGGGATACTAAAGATTTGGGTTTCTGCTGCTGAACTGCTGTGTTGTTACGAGAGCAAAGCAGGAGAGGGAGTTTCATAAAGGTAGAAATTAAAGCAGGGTTCTCTTGACATGTACTCGACATAAAGTCGATGTTATGAGGACAGGAATCATTGCTGGGCTGTTGTTGGACTGCATCGCTTTATTGTACTTGATACATTTAACAATGGAGTGTATTTCTGCATGACTGTGCATGACATGCTTGCATGTTATATTATCCAGTTGATGAGTTGGAGATCAGTGAAGTGGTTTTTTTTGTTTTTGTTTTTTTAAATTAAAACAGCACTGCAAACAAAAAAACAACAACAACAACAACAAAAATCGAGGTTCAGTTTATACTGCCTTAAATTCATGGCTGTGTTTGTTATACTAAGAGGTGTTTTTAACATTTATAGTCAGCCCTTATTGGTATTCTTTGGGTGGACACACTCATTGAACCTTTTAGAGGGCGGCTCTCATTTACAATGATGCCAAGATTGCACGTGAAAGAAAAACAAACAAACAAACAAACGAACAACAACAGAGATTCGTGTATAATCCACAAAATCAGGTAAAGCAGTCGCACACAGGCAGTGGCAGGTTATCAGTTAGAGGACGGAGAGTATTCAGTTTTGGGTCACATTGCAGGAGATTACATGAGTTTGTGGGACTGACACTAAAAACAGTCTTTCCAAGCTCAAGGTACCTGAAGAGCTAGCTGGTCATTGGTTGGGGTTAGAAGTGGAACAGAGTCCCAGTACAGTTCATATTCTTCATTTCTCACTATATTACAATGTGTTACAACAGCACCCCAAACTACAACCCTTCAGAAGAATCCTAAAGTTGAATCAACACCTTTGAACTAAAACTGAACGATGATACCTTTATGCAGGGAGGAGTTACTGCAATAGTTAGTTACGATGGGTATATTAGAAAAGTGTAGTGCAGGTTATAAACACGTGTAAGAAATATAAGACGTTTGGTGACTCTTAGACCAGCAGTGACAAACAAGGTAAAGAGTTAAATAACAACTAGATTGAAATAAGATTTAAAAAAAAAAAAACATGGTATAACAATCAAAACTGTTAATAAGCAAAATCAAAGAGGAGGACGTTATTTATTAATATGACAAATTAAAAATACTGTTTTTGTTCTCGACTTTGTCACAGCTAACCTATTGAAAGTGACTGCTCGGTGCCATTTGCTTATCGATATACTAAATGTTTTCTTTTACCCGTTGATAGTTAATATTAACTTTAGAAATGTGTGTCGTCTGCAGGCATGTATTTGTGGCTTTTCCATCGCAACAGGAGGTGCCTCCAGGATGATGTCAGGATATGACAGTTATGGCAACACCTGTGGTCGGAATAACACCAAAATCGAGGGAGTCCCCCTCAGTGGCCGGGACATGACGGAGAACAAGTGAGTCGGATTTGTTTACAAAAGACTTAACATGTGGCGTAGAGGTTTATTCACATCTCTCTCAGCGATACAGATACATGCTCACGTCGTCACCTGCTACTTAAACTCTTCATATTCCTGGGTGAATAGTTGATTAGCATATCTCCCTTTAGATAATTTGCCCAAAGACCGTCTAAGTTAATGGGATATTTTTATCATTTGCCTTTGAAGTCTTTGATTATATTCCTCCTTTCTGGGCTGTGTCTTTCCATCAGCATGCAGCTTTCAGGCCCAGTTTTACCGAAACAATGGGTCATGCTTTATTGATGGGCTGATTGCCCATGGAGGCTTTGAATAAAAGGCGTTTCTGCCACAAAGAAGGATCTGTCCGCCGGGATTGCAAATGTCACCATCTTCCATTTTCGGCTCAAGACAGAACAGTCCCGACTGGCGCAGTAATGACCGAACATACTGATATTCTCATCAGAGGGAAAGGTGTTTCTTATTTTGGAGTAAATGGTGTGGCAGCACTTTTATATTGAGCACTTCATTAATAATAAATCCCATCATTTTTCTTTCTTTCTTTTAGGTATGTTTTCTTTCTAGACCCTTGCAACCTTGACTTAATTAACAGGAAGATCAAGTCCGTTGCCCTGTGTGTCTCCAGATGTCCAGCGACTGAGCTGAAGACATACAGCGACTTAAAGCAGTTTGCTCTGAATAATGGTGAGAAAAATGCACAAATATTTTAGAGAGAACGTGGTTCACTTTATTAACTGAGGGTTTATTGATATTTATGACATGAATGCAATCATACTTACTCGCAGACAGATTTTGAAATATTTCACCGAAGCTGAACTTGTAATGTATTTTTTGGTTATCCCGTTGTCAGGCTCTCATCTCTGCTCCTATGATATTTCTGCTACAAGATACCCAAGCCATGGAGAGAGGTTCACAAAATGTCCAAAACTCCCCATTCTGCCAAGGTAATCAATTATATCCTTTAAAATTTAGAATTTAAAACTAGCTCGTAAACGAGACACTTATTTCTCAATTTTTCCCCAACTTTTTAAGAAGCCAATCTAAGTCGAACGTGTCGAGAGTTTAGTGAAACAGATGTGGTCACGGTATGTTTCAACTAGCTCAGCAAGTAACAGTGATGTTTATGTCTGTTGTGTTTAAGGGGGAAAGTGGTATGTTTTTCAGCATTAATGTACTTTCCATTTTATAATGAATTTTGGAATCATTTCACTTTAATTCAGCCACTCATACTTCATTTGATTTAGAAGTTATATTTACCGTAGCCTTACTTACACGTACACATTCCAGGACCAGAAAAGGATCGAATAGATAATAGAGATACAGACAGTGTGCCATCGTCCATAGCTATCTGCCTCATTAGAAATAAATGAAGCTGAATTCTTCCTCTTTTTCATGTTTGTAGTAAGGCGGTCCCGCTGCTCCGCCGCTGTATTCCTGTGGATCTCAGCTGCTACGCTGAGTTTGCCCAGGCGTTTGTCACGTTTGTCACTGACAACACGGTACTGCGTCGGGTCATCGGAGGGGTGATGGCCAGCAAGGAGATCATCATGGGCCTGTGTGTGCTGGCTTTAGGTATAACGCATGTTTGCGTCTAATGTACAACATGAATGTGGATATTTTAGGTGATTAATGGGTTCATTTTATTCCAAAGAAAACCTGCTGGTATGTTTTGATGTTGTCTGCTGCCCCACTGCACAGCTTTACTTTCTCATGGGGAATCAGTGGGAAGGAAACTGACAGGAGGAGAAGCTATTTTTGTCATTAAAATAAAAACAGGAAATGTCTGAGTAGTTACAGCCATTGTATACTTTGAAGTTCAGCCCACAGACATTTATTTAAGGTCTGCTCTAACTCCTCCCCTTGGTACAGGAAAACAGACAGAACTGATCCCGTGACAGTTTTATACATATTTCGTCTCAATTATTTGATCTGCCCGGTTTGGGTAATGTGGTTGTCAAGGCGATATGATTTAAAGCAGGGCATTCTTTTCTTTTCTGGGATGTTTTGGCTTTTCTCTTTTCTCACTTTCTTGTTTTACTGTTTTAACGAAGTGCAAACAGCTTTAAGTGCATTGAGGTTTATTTATGTTGCAGCATTTTTAAACTTCTTTTTATTCATCCACAAAATGAAATAACCACTTTTGAACGACTTGAATGGACTTTTTTTGTTTTACTTGTTTTACTTACCCATGTGATGCACTGTGTTTTCTCTGATGCAGTTCTCTCCTTGATCATGATGGCTGTTATTCGTTACATCTCCAAAGTCCTGGTGTGGATTCTAACAGTTCTGGTCATCATCGGCTCTATCGGTAACCTCTTTTATTCTCGCACTCTGTATTAATAAAACAAGTATATTGTGTTTTGTGTTCAGTTTATATTTAGATTGTTTCTGCTGACGCTGCACATGTGCATGTGATCGTTTTACAGGCGGGACAGGCGTTCTGTGGTACCTGTACGTAGACCACAGGAACGCTCTTAATAATAACACCACATCAGTCTTTGGGAGAGAGGTGGCCTCAGACAATGTGAAGGCCTTGCTTGTGTTTTCAATTGGCGCTACAATTTTCACGGTATGTCTGCATGCACACCTCTGTATGTGGCCGTGCTTTTGTACATGAAAACAGTCTGTATTGTGTATAATCCGGAGTTTTGACTCGACTCTTTTTTGTGCCATTTGTTTCCCAGTGTGACAGAAAATATCCGCATGTTTAAATTCTATCCTCAAACAGGAGCAGCTCCTTTTAATGATCGCAGTTGATTACAAAATGAATGACCCTGTCACCCTTCAGGTTGTACTCCTGCTGGTGATGTTCATCTTGAGGAAGCGTGTGGCTCTGACCATCTCCCTGTTCCATGTGGCGGGTAAAGTGTTCATCCATCTTCCCCTGCTGGTCCTGCAGCCTTTCTGGACCTTCCTCTGCCTCATGCTCTTCTGGGTCTACTGGATCGCTGTGCTCCTCTCCCTCGGGACCACAGGTCAGGCGAAGGGCTCGTTTGCTAATTTGTTTCCGTGAATGTTTAACATATTCACAATTCAGAATGCTTTTGCGTCTGTTTGTATTTGGTCCACAACAGTGTCATTGCAACACACAGTTGTGTTAGAGACACTGCTCCCAAACAAGCAGAATAATAAGTTGTGGCATTTTGTTTTTGCTCCGTGGCATGACTGAACTCCCACATCGGAAATTGTGTGCCAGTCTCGTGATTTGGAGAATGGACTCAAAGAACAGCTTCTCTCTTCATCTCCCACTTCTCTTTTGTACAGTTGATTTTTAAGAAGAATTTAAAACAAAAGGCCCATACAAGAGAGGGCATAACGTCACATTTTCTTGCTTTTGTTGTTTGCTGTTTTTTAAGATGGTTTGTATTAAAAACCAACACACCATCAAGTCAAGCATTGCCAATGTAATTGTGTTGGTTAGATTAGTTTAATGGAATGGTTGCATTTATTTTAAAAATAAATTATACTTTGATCTTCCTGAGTTAAAAAAAAAAAAAAAGGATTGCTTTGGAGGGAAGGGAATTCATCAAATATGCTATATTTGGAGTGCATGTTAGTTAGTGCCCAGTAGAGTTTAGACATTACCTGCAATGATGTGCTGTAGACATCATAAAACAATTGAAGAAGTGATGAAAAAGTGAGGCACGATGCACAAAAACAACCAGAAAAGTAGCGAGTGGTGTAACATGGATGCAAAGGTTTGGTGTCTATTTACTTGTAAAATACCACATTTGAAACGTTGAACCAGAAATTGTATTTCCTCACAGGGACGCCAGTAAAGAACAACTCTACAAGTGCGGTTGAATATCACATGCAGGGGCCTCTTCAGTACATGGTGTGGTATCACGCTGTGGGTCTTATCTGGATCAGTGAGTTCATTCTTGCCTTCCAGCAGATGACCATCGCTGGTGCTGTTGTCACCTACTATTTCACTAGGTACGACAATAACTATTTGAATTTTATCGCATGAAAAGCTTCATTTGCTGTCTTGTTTATTTTTATTCAGTTTAGATGCCGTGTGATTGATTGATTTCATTAATGTCTTCTTAATGTATGTGATTAACTTTAGGAATAAATCCCAGATGCCCGCAACACCCATCCTTTCTTCCATGATCCGTACCATCCGCTACCACCTGGGTACTCTGGCCAAAGGCTCCTTCATCATCACGCTTGTCAAGATCCCTCGGCTCATCCTAACATACATCCACAGCCAGCTCAAAGGAAAAGTAATCTACAACATTACTTTTGTATAAGTTTACAATTTTGACCTATATGTTTTTGTTTTTTTATAGATTTTTACCGACATTGTTGTTGATATTGTTTAACCGGTGTAAATCTCTTTATTTCTCATAGGAAAACGCCTGTGCTCGTTGCATGCTGAAAGCCTGTGTCTGCTGTTTGTGGTGTCTCGAGAAGTGTTTAGCATACTTGAATCAAGTAAGTAATGTCATGTTGGTGAAGTGTGTACAGTGTACACGAGAGTGTTTACGGTCTAAATTTCCATGTCACATCCTTTCAGAACGCTTACACTGCAACAGCCATCAACAGCACCAGTTTCTGCAGCTCGGCCCGTGACGCTTTCATCATCCTGGTGGAGAATGCGCTCCGAGTGGCCGCCATTAACACTGTGGGCGACTTCATCCTCTTCTTAGGAAAGGTACCGCACTGATACATATTCTGACGCATTGTCCCCTGAAACCGTTTCGGGATCTTTTAATGTGTGGTAGTCCAAAATTTTTTACCTTGAAGTGTCTCAAATCAACATGTTACGTTATCAGCTTACAAGGTGGTGCTACTATACATTTGCTTGTGCTGCCCCCAAGTGGCCAAGACGGTGTTATGTTTTCTAACCTGCCCTTTGTCTACAATGTCAGGTTCTTGTAGTGTCCTGCACGGGTTTTGCCGGCATCCTGGCTCTGAACTACCAGAGAGAGTACACGGTGTGGGTGCTGCCTCTCCTCATCGCCTGTATGTTTGCCTTCCTGGTGGCCCACTGCTTCCTCTCTGTGTTTGAGAATGTGGTCGATGTCCTCTTCCTCTGCTTCGCTGTGGACACAAAGTATAACGATGGCAGTCCTGGGCGCGAGTACTACATGGAGAAGTCCTTAATGGTGAGACAGGAGATTGTCCTCTACATAGGGGTTATTGCTATTTTTCTGCAGTGATTTAATTTTCTAAACGTTGAGCTTTATTTGAACCGAGTTGTTGGAGTAAGTCTAATTTCTTTACTGTGAGAATCAAATACATAATTGAAAATAATTAGAGCATTTTGGCCTGTAGTCCCAGTGCTTTCTTGTTCTTTACCATGCCCCTTTTAATTTCTTAGCAAGTTACAGGAACCATATTTATTTAAGTAAATTGAGATTTAAATATTTTTTCAATAACAATGTGTTTCCCTTCTCAGGAATTTGTTGAGAACAGTAAGAAAATGGGTCGGTACAAGCCAGATGATGGAGATGGACGGGAGATGAAGTCTATGGTAAAATAAATGGTGAAATATTTGCAGTCCTACCAGTGTGGTGTAACCTGGTATATTTCAAATAGAAAGCAAATACTGACTTGTGAAATGTGTAATAATACATTTTAAACTGGATTCATCCCTTTTAGCTTATAAAAAGCTGCAACTGTTGCTTAATACGATGCTTTTTTTGTTTTTGAATGATGGCTGATGACAGAGTGGGTCATTTCTTGTCTTGCAGGCACGTGGAGCTACTTTCGCTTGACCAAGTGTCAGAAACCACTAAAAATCCTCAGAATCTTAACTCAGAGCAGCTTTACACTACAGGGACATCAGTAAGATAACAAAGCTGTTTGTACAGAAGCTTTGACTAAAGATGCACTGGGTCTTACTGCTTATTTTTTAAGAAAGAGCATTTACAAATTTAATGTATGACACTAATCATTGTCATATGGCAAACACTCTTTTTTTTACCTCATAGACTTGAGTTTTCTCTTTTATTCCATTTTAAAATAATATGAATGATTTAACATGGTTTAACATGTTCGGTTTTCTTTTTTTACAAAAGTAAGGTTCGCTGCCGTTTGAAAGGTTGAGTGTACATTTACAAAAAGATATCTAACTTTGTTTTGTTTAAAATCATGTTTTTGACTTGATAATGTCTGATTGATAATGGTTTTAATAGCTGTCACATTAAGTTCAAATACTGTACAATGGAAAAATAATTAAGTATTTCATATATTCAGGGCATTCAGGTGCAGTGGTTAGCATTGTCACCTTTGCAGGTTAGATTTCTGTGTGGACTTTGCATGTTCTTCCTGTACCTGCGTGGGTTCTCTCCGGGTACTCCAGCTTCCTCCCACCATCCAAAAACACTCAGGTTAATTGGTGATTAAAAAAAAAATTGCCCTTAGGTCTGAATGGCAGCTTGAATGGTCTTTGTTTCTGTCTGTCTCTGTGTGTTGGCCCTGTGATAGACTGGTGACACGTCCAGGATCTACCCCGCCTTCGCCCAAAGTGAGCTGGGATAGGCTCCCCTGTAAAGCGGGTATAGATAATGGATGGATGGATATTTCATACATTCTAAAAGGTGTTGTACATATCATTATACCCTCCTTGTTATTATTCAAAAACTTAAATTTATTAAAGAAATTAAATGAAAGTAAGTGAATTGAGTAAAGAAGGCCTGATTTTTTTTTGTAGGAATGATCCATAAGCAAAAATTTAAAAAAAGAACATAAGATTTAAAAAAGGAGTAGTAACCAGTTTTTTCAAGAGATTTCATCGTTAAACAAAACACAAATTTAGGAAATATAAATATTACGGATTTCCTGTGCCTTCTATTCTCCTAAACAGGAATATAAATAACAAAAAAGTAACTGAGAATAAACTGTTAGACAATGAAGCACTAATATAAACAAACAGGGAGGTAGCTTTGCTCTAAATATTCAGCTGGGTGCTTACTTTAACCACCGGAGGGCAGCAAATCCTATAAAATGGATGACATTTCCCACTTGCAAATTCTCAGGAGGTGAAATGCCCTCTAAAAATAATGAGCACAAAATCACTTATAAGTAGTAGTGTTCTCCAAATCCACTTACAGAAAATAAATGATGAGGACCTTTTGATTTGATCTCTTTTTACACACCAGTTCATATTTCATGATGTCATTTTTATTTGATTGAGAACAGATGAAACTTAAATGAAATACAGTTTTGATTTGATTTGTTACAACTGAATTGAATATGTTTCTCCACATATATTTCCTGTATTTTTGGCAGTATATCAAGAAAATGTTTTTAACATATATTTTAAATATGTGCTGTCTCTCAGACAGTGAGACAATGTGTTGTACATGTTACAATATATAGACATTATTCTAAAATAAATAAAGATGCCTATAATTAGCAGTTTTTACCTTTCAAATTTACAGGCAAATAATTGAAGTTAGGACACTTTGTAGATTAAATATGTCATTACCATTGAAGCAGACCATTCTGCAATAAATCTGTTTTCCCCTGAGTGTGTCCTTAGTTTATTGATGTATAGATTACTGGCTCATCCCCTCCAAAAGTGGAAAATCAAGCCACTAAGCAGTTAGAAGGTATTGATGGGAAAGCTCTCTGCACTGCAGGCCACCTCCATAAAACACAGGAATCCAGAGAAAAACAGCTCGATGGTGGATGGTAAGTCACTGTGAAGTGAGTTCTGTAACACAGACAGCACACTAACCATTCCTGGAAGCCTGTTGATAAACTTGATAAAAAAGAAAACACAGATTTACAGGTTTTGTTTTGGAATTGATGAATAATTATGATCCTCATGTGAGTTGATTGATGCAAATGAATCACTTTTCCCTCGTTATTACAGCTACACCCTCTCACATTTTACAAATATTATGAGGTAAGATGATAGAGATGAGACTTTTTTTTTAATTAGAAAATATTTTAGTGACTGGAATGTTTTTAAAATTAATATTTTTAATGCATCAAGTATTCTCTGGGGTTAACTTTAAAATTCATCATAGCTTCTCTGAATGATTTTATTCATATTTTTAAAACCTTTATTTCACCATACTCTTAAGTATACATGGATTTTATTGATTTATCTATAAAACGCTCACTGTATATCATCCTATAGTGTTCCCAGGACTGGCAGTGTATGAAGTACACTTTGACAGAAAATCTAATTCAGCTGGTAAATAGTGAACAACCATTAAACCTGCTCAGTCCCCCTCCTGTATGGATGTGTATTGTTTGTGCTGACTCAGGCACAGTAACATGAGTCCTTTTACGTGTGTGTGTGTGTGTGTGTGTATTTGCCAGAGTATGTATAGACCAAAAGTGAATTAACCATTACAGTGAGCCACACTGCCTCCTCAGCTTGCCCTGAAGGCTTAGCTCAGGCGTTTTCTGTTGTGCCTGTATTAACAAGGTCTGAACAATGAAGAGAGCCCACAGTACATGAAAACAAAGAGTAAGGCTACAGAAGGCAGTGACAGGGATCATATAATTACCAGAGGAAAGGAACACACCCATAAGTTTGGAGCCTAACTGCTGTACTATTTTATTGATATTCATTTAAACAGTGTTATGCAAAAGGTTTCTGCTCTTTAGATGTTTGAGCTCGACCAATAGTAGCAACTAAAAGTTAGGATGTCTCCACTTTAACTGTTTTGAATTTGTCTTTTTATTTAAAACTCTGTATCATGTGAGTCCCATATTTGAAAGTGCAACACTAAATCACTGAAGTCCCCCCTGTAATTTGAACCACCAAACCGTGTAAAAGTCAGTAAATGATAACATTACTGCCCATTAGTTACATACAGTAAACAGAAATCATTCCTTTGCCTAAACTTCATTAGCTTCTGTCATTTTTTAACCGCGACAGTTTAGTATGGTGAGCCTTTCCGAGCACAGTGTTTTGTAGTTCAGCCTGTAGGCACAGAAAAACTCCTCCACTTCAACTGGGATGGGTATAATACCTTAAATATCACTAAGCTAGGTTGTGATTCCACCTGATACAACAGCTACACCTCATCATGCACCCGAGCGGAAGTGATAAAAGAACCTGCGTCACAGAGTACAGCTTATCCAAGAAATCTGATTTCCGAAAATCAAAAGTGCTTCCTGCAATTTGAGGCACTTCCCACCAGCTCTCAGTCGTTCTGTCTTCCCATACACAGGCAGATCACTTTTTATTGTTCAACAGTCTCCAACAACAGGCTCTGGTGTGTGGTAATGAGTCACAGAGATGGTATCTGGCCACATTTCATGGTCAGCACATACAGGCAGAGGGGAAAGTGTGTGAAAATGAACATTTGATATTTACCCAGTGACTTTCCTATTTGGAGCTACTGACAGGTTCTGTTGCCAACACACACACACACATTTACCTATTGTGTGAGTTCCTGTAGCCTGCTTACACTGGAATGTACTGAATAAAACACACACACACACACACACACGCTATTCTCACAGCAAAGAACAGGGAAGCAAGTTTTTTCCAGGTCAGTGAACATGTTTCCTTTAATGTACGTATTTTGCTCGACATGTGTTTACGTTTCCTTGTGTGTGTGCTGTATGTATGCGTGCATGCGTGCTTGGTGCGGGTTTGATGTGGCTTGTAAAATATTCACCTGATTTTCTCCTACATTATGCAGTAATGTTCCTGCACGCAGAACTCTTTGCCTGCAAACAAGCAGAGTTAGTCACTGCTGGCTGCTGTCAGCTTTTCTTTCCCCGTACATTTATGTCATGCATAAACATTTTACCTCATGGCAGATGTTGTGTCACTCTTTCTCCCCTTAAACAGCAGCTGTACAGCTTAAACAGGTGTGAGAGATAATGGACTTGTGGTGTGTTTTCTCAGTTCCCACATTCTTTAAATGTCCTCAGCTTTTATAGCACGCACACCTTATCAGATTGTCCGTCTTTTCCTAAATAAGCACATAAAAAGAGAACCGAAACATTCAGAAACAGAAACGTCGTCACGAGGAAACAAGAGTTTGCGGTGTTTCAAATCTGTCCTCCAAGTAACACCTGTGACGACGCAGACGTTGGTCAATATAGCTTTTATTTCAGCAAATCATACATACACTGTAAAAAATGCATCTGTATCATAACCTTTAAACACTATCAGAGCTGTGATGACAGTGTGTGATTGGCTGAGAGTGGCTACAGTGTCTGAGGTCAACAAAATGATTTGCATGTCATCACACCTATGAAAGAGCACACTTTGAGAGTGAAATGTCTTCCAGTTCATAATGTGAATTGAAATTCCAAGTTAGAAGGAATAAGGGGAGAAAAACAAAACAAAAAAAGAGAGAGAAGGGAGAAAATAATTTTTTTAAAAAGTACGATTGGACGGTTAGATGGCACTTTTCAGATCTTAACATGGAATTTCAACAGATATTTGATTAAAAATGAAGCCAAATGACAAATTATTCATTGAAAATGAACATATGAGCTCAGCTGATCCCAGATCTGCATAAACAGTCACAAGACTTATCAACAATACACACATCTGGGATCAGATTCAGATTTCAACCCTGACAGATATACACTGTAAGTACTTAGAGCAGATCAGGTACAAACCAAGCTTTTGAAACAAAGTAAAAGCAAACACTGTAAGATGATCATTGTCTTTTCATATAAAGCTGTCTAAACCAAAGCTTCTTCTAGCCAGTGTATAATATATAAAACATCTTCAAATCCAGCATAATCTAAGTGTCTGTATGCCTTAGCTGCAAAGCATCGCTGTGCTTCTCTACATTCTAGCTATCCTATGGAACAAATCAAAAGATCGGAAGTATGGCCTATGTAACACCATCCTATAAGCAACCCAAAACACATGCCATACCGAAAACTGAGTAGTATGCAGGCTTAGCGGTACAGCCACTCGTATGGAGTGTAATGATGAGTTGAAGTCAGTCCAGCAAGCATGCTTCTCCCACTATTACCACGATCTGTCCTTCCCAGTAAAAGGCACACCTCACCCTCCGTCCCCGACCCAATATTTTCAACAGGTCTGCATGGCTCTGCGGTTTCATTACTGTGCAAAAGATTTGTTCTGTTTCACTGTGTGCTCAAATCACGTGAAGTCCGAGACTCATATCTGAAAATGAAAAAAAAAAAACATCAACACATTTTCTTCTGAATTCTGAAGTTTTCTTTGAGCTCGCTGACCTATTAAAGGTCAGCAAACATTTTTATCACACAGATTTGTGGCTTGAGCGGTTCATAACTAGGCAAGTGGAGTTTTCATCTGTACATGCTGGAGGGTAAATGTTCAACCCGGAGCTCATTTATATTTTGAGTTCCACAAAGGTTTAGCCTCTGGTTCTGTAGACTGAAACAACATCACGCAGTATTGGACATGCTAAGACAAATCTGTTTCATCTTCTGTATTCATCCTACAATGGATTAGAAAAATAGATAACAATAATACCCCCCCCCCCCCCACCAACACCACCGGCCAAAGAATAATTTGTCTTTCCTTGTTGCTGAGCCTTTGAGATGATTTGACTTGATTTGTGTTTCAGTGAAAACAGCTAGCATGTCGGTTCTGATTGTTATCCAGCTCACATTGTTTTTTTTTGTTGTTGCCTTAATTCTCCTAATGAAGCATTTCTAACTCTTATCTTGTTTTTCCACACAGTTACAGTCACAGTTACAAATCAAGATCAAAAGAAACCTATAGAGTGCAATATTCTCTTATCTACATCATCAACATCCCACCTATACACAGAGACATTTGATAAGGATTGAAGAGGTGGGGGAGGCGGGGGGAGAGGAAGAAGATGAGGGTATGAAGAAAGGGGGAAATCTCTTTAACATTGCGCCGTAGGCATCAACACACTCAGGCATCAGAGTGCTGCACAAGGACAGGACACACTGGAGGACATGGACTGTCCAATGAAGGGGAAGGTCTTTGCACACGTGACCAAATCCAAAGCAATGGACTGGTTGTTCGATTAGTCCTTGTAATATTCTCTGGTTGGCTGACACACAAGTGAACAAGTGCCATGAACCACTCATATTTTATACTTAAACAGGAATAGAAATCATAAACGTTTTCCAGGAATATTGATTTTTTGTTTTTTTTCTTTTTTACTTATGAACAAACAATACACGGAGAGTAGTCCATAGGCTGTTAGTACGATTAAGTATCCGCCTGGGGAGTCACCTAGAAACGTGCAGTTTGACCAAACAAAGTTTTCTCTTTTTTTCTTTTTTTCTTTTTTTTTACAATTACGACAGATATTCATCGATGTCGTCGTCATCATCCTCATCCTCGTCGTCCTCGTCGTCGAAACCTGCCTGGTCATTGAGGATAAAAGAGTCTTCGTCGTCGTCGGCGAACAGGGAGTCTCCACTGCCGAGGTCTCCGGAAGACTCCAAAACTACCCCTAGGAGTGGAGAAAAAAACTCAGTCTTACACTAAAAGCACTTGTGTGACATTTTGGGAGATGCACTTATTCACCTTGTTGTAAAGAGTTAAATGAGTAGATCTATGGTCTCGTATCTGGACGCTAAATATGAAGCTACAACTTGTGATGGATGACAAGACTCCCAGAATTCACTGCACCTGACCAAGAACGAGATCAGCACTAAATCCCAACTAAAACCTCCAACTGTCAATTGTTTGACACTTTTTTTTTTGTACAGCCTAAGCAAATGAGATATAACATGTTGATTAGTGAGCTTTAAAAGAAATAGCAGGCGAATTTTGTTATCTTTGGACAAAACCAGTCTTTAGGCTAGGCTGGTTGCTGGTTGCTAACCAGTTGCTCGCCATAGCTTCCTACATAACGTGTCGACATCAGAGCGGTACACATATTCTCATCCAATTCTCAGAAAGGTAGTGAAAAGGCATTTTGTGTAACAATGTTATGATACTAATAGGTAGCGTATGTTGTGTCAGATAGCAGATTTCACGACTTATGTGTAAAATAATGGGATTTGACACTGATATCTGAATTTACAGTATTTCCTCCATTCAATCTATCTGAACTCCAAATCGTGCTGAATCTCCTTATTTCCCTCCACGAATACAGACGCTTTTCTCTTTTGTGTATTGCGTACCGCAGTCTGCAGGGCCATGGGTGCGTGAGCTGGCCACCTCGTTGCCATAGCGATCCACACACCAGCACTGGCCGCTGCTGCTGTGACACTGGTGGGACCTGTAGTAACCTTCCTCATCACAGGATGGCAGATACTGACCTGCAGATTCCAGCCAAAACACGTAGACGCACACCGTGAGTTATGTGTGTGTGTGTGTGCGTGTGTGTGTGTGTGTGTGTGTGTGTGTGTGTGTGTGTGCGCGCGTGCGCGTGCACTTGTGATTTTGTGTGTGTGTGTCTCACCGAGTAACTTCTTTCCCGCCTGCTTTTTGTTGATACTGGACAGCTCTGCTTTACATGGGGAATCTGAAAGGAACAGACAAGAGACTTTGAATTGCAGAAGTCTGCTTTTCTGGGACTGCAGCTGTTTGTGTAGGAGCCTTGCTTCCGTATTATATTTCTGTGCTTCTTGCTTTCGTCATGATGTTTGTTATCCTGCTGTCTTTGTTCTCACAAGTTTACTTCCAGGGAATCATCCATATTCACTGTTCCTTTATTACCAAAAAAACACATTTTTTTTCATTCCTGGTCTCACAAATGGGGTTTTAAGCAGTTTATTGTGCTGTATTGTGTTGTTTTTCATCGTGCAGAGTGCAGTAATAATCTGTACTTCCAATGGAATAAAAAGTCTCTCATATTTCTGTATATTATAGTTTAGTATAATACTATTGTAGCTTTGTATTCTGTCTGTACAAATTTGTGACAAAAAAAGTTTTGGTTCGTTACAACTTGAGTCTTGTTTCCAATTTCGGGTAGCAGGTCGAAGTTAAACTAAAACCGGTGTCTGTTAATTGCGATGGATGTTTAAAATGGACAGTTGGACTCATAATTCTTTTGTTTTTATTTATTGTCTTCTCCAAATAAGGTTTAGCAGACTTGAGGTTGTTTTTAAAACTGTCATGATTGTCTGCTCGTGTTTCTTTCGCTATCTAAGATCTCAGCGTTTAATTTGGTGACAACAACAAAGAATACAACAAAAGTAAAAACAGATTGACGTATAAAACTGGAATATACCTCTAAGTGTTGCCTCACCTACATCAAAATCCTCTTGCTGCATGACATATGACATTTGCATGTTTGCTCAGTTGTGGATGCATATTAAGTGTTTGTATTTGCGCTCGTGCAGACACCGTACCTGTGTACCTCTGGAAGCCTGTGCACCACTCAGAGCTGGTTATAACTTTGTCGGGGTGTGAGTCGCACGATTCAAAGAAAGCATCGGAGCATGGCTCGTTCCTGTCCAGATAGAGGCTCTTGACCTCTGACTGGTCCAGCTGCAGGTCAAAGTTTGTGTCCAGCCGGGAGAACATCCAGCCCAGAGGGTCCTTACAAATAGGTGATGCCCCGACTTCAAACTCTGTGGGTGAAGATCAAAGAGAGGTAAGGGTGAATCTAGGAAGATATTTCTGTGTAAGAAATAATGTGATAAAATTTTTTTTGTAGAAATGTCGCATGCCATTATTTCTCCATGCTAATGCCATGTGACTCACTGTTCTTCTCTGGCTTCTGGATCTTGACTCTCTTGTGGTTGCCATTCTCATGCAGCACTCTGAACCAGTCTCTCAGGCGACTCACCACCTCCTTCAGATCCGACTCACTGCACACTGAGGAATGATAATAATGCTTGTGATTAATAATGGTAAAGGGATGCATTAGTTTCTCCCTTCTTCCTCACGAAAAGTTTTAGTCAGGGTCAGCTAAGGCAAAGCTGCTTTGGAACTTTCAGTGTCATGAAGACACTTCAGCAGGACAGGAGCTTTAAACATGGACTTAAACACCCTGGAAAGCTTTTTAATTAAGGAGAAATTACTGTTTCTTGTTCAATGTATCCTATCTTGCAGTGTACATTAATGTTTGCGAAACTGTGTACCTTTCTTCTCTGCAGAACTCTGCTCAGGCTGAGAGGGACAAGGACACATGCCAGCGCACTTCACAGTAATCTTCTTTCCTGTGATGCACGCCTGGTAGTCTAACTTACACTGATCGACAGAGACAGAAGGGATCAGACAGAAGAGGAAGCAAAATCAGGATGTATGTCTCACCCAGAGGAAACAAAGAAAATGTGACTTATGGATGAGACTTGAAGCTACTGTGTGTTTGTGTGTGTGCACGTACCTTGGTGGAGTAGGTATGGCCATCAGTTCCACAAACAGGGGCGGGATGAACCACAGGGCAGGGTTTGCACTTTGACCCTGGGCTCTGGTACAGATTGGCATCTTTGAAACTAGGCAGGAGATTGAAAAGACTTACTTTCTACACACACGCACTTGAACCTCTGACTGCATGCATATGGAAAGATTTCAAATCAAGTATCATTTGAAACTGTACCCTTCAAACACCAACACGATGCATCCTCCCAGCACCCTTCGTAACTAATGTTTTCTAAGCATTACGAATCTGTGATGAATTGACTTGTTCTTACACCAATTTCAGAAATGAGACAAGGATTTAGGATTTGTGTGTGATTATTTTCTGATGTGCTTCCACTGTGTAGTGGGAATTGCGTCGTTGCTAAGAATGGGAAATGAGGTCAGTATGGTGTTACTGTCCCCTTTCCAGTCTGCAGTGTCCCAGACACAAACACACACACATACACATAGAAAGCCCATTCATATCACTTGGCAGGACTTCGTGTCCGTTGTAAAGCAGTGCCAGTGC
The DNA here is from genome assembly GCF_022577435.1 of Embiotoca jacksoni. Classification (NCBI taxonomy): domain Eukaryota; kingdom Metazoa; phylum Chordata; class Actinopteri; family Embiotocidae; genus Embiotoca; species Embiotoca jacksoni. The sequence goes on along the minus strand of NW_027185392.1, from coordinate 6,328,215 downwards.
CGAGGTAACTGGACCAAACAGTAATGTCACACAACAGTCACCAGAGAGCCGAGCAACCGGTAGACCAGCTGGAGAAAAAAAAAAAGACAAACAGCTGCCTCTCTGGTGTTGCTGTTCAGCATGCAGCATAAATAAGTAAGCAGGCAAAAAAACAGGTAGGAGAAAAGAAGAGAAGTTAAGTAAGTAAGGGATTTCATTTGCTCCCAATTCACTGTCATTCCTGGTGCATTTGTGTCGCATGGAAACATGTACATGCAAAGTTCAAGGACAGCTTTGAAACAGGCATGTTTGGTAAGACATGCATGTTTCAAACACCAAGTGTGTGAGTGCGTGTGCACATGCGTGTGTGTGTGTGTGTGTGTGTGTGTGTGTGTGTGTGTGTGTGTGTGCGCGCGTCCGTCCGAGTGTGTGTGTGTTCTTACCTAACTCTCCTTTGGCTGACACAAGTGGCAGTTTTATAATCCTCAGCCACACACACCTTGTGGCGACTGCATTTGATCTTCAGACAGGGATCTTGGGCTGGATCAAGGCCTAAAAACACAAACATGAGAAATAGAAGGATTTTTTTTAAATGTGTGTTTACAGTATGTTTACTCCATATGTGTGTGTGACTACAACACAACTTCCCTATTTACAAATCCCATTAGCACGAACAGAGAGAAAGGTTACATTTCCCTGAAATACTAGATCAATGGTTCTTAGTTAAACCATGTGATTCTTTTTTGATTTTTTTTTTTAAATCCAATTAATCTGGCTGTGGGTTTATGTGTGTGTTTTTCTGGTTGCTATCTCTTCAGTCACCGTATACTAGCAATGACTCTCTCACGCTGAACTCAAAGTCACAATACTGTTAAGTATTCTTACAGCTAAAAACAGATGGAACTGCTTTCAGAGGCTACTTCTGATCTTACATCAGCCTGCACAGGGTGCCATTCGTGTGTGCTCTTGCTGAGATCCTCAAACTGATCTCCTGTCAGATCCCGTGGCTGAAAGCCATATATGGCTTTGAAGGTGAGCGCTGATTTTAGATCTGAGTCCCAAGCAGTGGGTATGATCTTTGTTGGTAGAGACAAGCTAGCTGTTTCTGACCCCATGTCAGCCTTCGGTGAGGCACCCATGTGCAGCATTTAAGGCCCCTGGCTGGTCTCAGAACAGTTTGTGAATGACCTCTGCTCTAAAGAACCTTACTGTAATCCCTGAGCAGCTTTGGCAGATTATCCTGCCTCCATCCTCAAACGCACTATCTAATGCTATTGTTTCCCTGACACGTCTGTGTATGCGTGTTTGAGGATACAGTGATAAGTGAGAGTGAATATGTTCGTGTCCTGGTGTGCCTGGACGTCAGTATGACTTTATAGCTGTCAGTAATACAATGAGGAATAAGATGAATGAAGAACAGAAGATGATTCTGTTGTTTAGGTTATTGTAATTAAAAGAACTGATGCACCAAAAAAAACAAGAGATTTATATGTAGCGAGAGGACAGTAAGACATTTTAAAACATTTTATAGTTTTTTTTGCTCAAAGTTCGTGAACCAGGAAAGACAAAAACACAGCTTCTAACATTTCAATATTTTGGCAAAATATATTTCTACCACTGTTTATATTTCACCCAGTCTCCACCAATCAGTGGTACAGAGTACATTTCATCCTGTATACATTAAACAATTGAATCTGTTTGTTAAAACATTTTCTAAATACTTGTGTGCAGGACCTCTTTAAAATTTTCATAACTTTAGATCACAAAGCACAATTACTATAGAACATAGATTATATTTACATATTTACAAAATCTGCATATTTGATCACATTTGATCTCTGAATGATGTTCCAGCAACCTAGAAACTAAATGGTTGTAACTCTGTGGTCATGATTTGATATTGTGCTCAAATTATTTTTTAGCTCTAATATTAATATGAAATAATTTGTAGGTTTTAACCACAAATTATGATCACCACTGACCACTGTATTTTTATGTATATCCTAAAATAGACTCCAAACTTGTAATATTTATATTGTTAAAATAACATATTTACAGCCACTCTTAATGTTTTCTAGGTTTTTTTTGGCTTGTTTTATCGCACAGCTCACAGCACAACCACTTCACTCTTTCTCATTCACACCCACCTTGATCGAAGGGCTTGGATGGAGTCCACGTTCCAGGCTCCTGTAAGATGGTTAATCAATAAAGAAAATCATGAAAACATTGGTCAAGTGACTTCTAAAGTAAGAATACATGACAGATAGATGACTAGTCCTCGTAAACGGACCACTATTAAGAAGTGATACAAACCTCCACTTCCTTTAGCAGAAAGCATTACAGAGACAGAGAGTCAGGAATTAGTTTTGATTAGGTCTTTCTTTTTGAGTGGAAACTTTGCATAATGAAATAGGCACATGGACATCAGGGAAACACACCATTATGTATAAACTGGTGGCGCATGCACTTAGTCAAGATAACATTGATGCTATGACAGCAGTTCTCTGCAGTAATGTGCATAGAAGGGGCCCGTATCTCTTTTGTGTACGTGCATATGCTGCTCATCATATTCCATTACATCACTGAACTGGATTTTGTTTATATACTATATATGGCATATACACACACAGCAGAGAGAGGATTTCACATCAGCCAAACAGACTGAACAGTTTCAATATGTCAAAAGAACATTTCAAGGACATAGGTTATGAAAATGCAGTTTTGAAGTGGATTTTAATAACTATGTTGAGCTTTTAAAGATGGAAATAACATATGTGGCAGTTTAAAGTTCAATGAAGGCAAAAGGCTTTGAGAAAAGTAAAGTTAAGTTTCATGCAAGGCTACAATTTTTTATTTTAACCATCTGCCATTAAGCTTTACATTGCATATTAAAGCACATGTAATCTGTCTTTTTGCAATATAATTTAGTGTAAGACACATCCAACTCTGTTCTTCATTTAAAAACTCGTTCGTTTTACACCTTTTGTCAGGCGAAGCCAGCAAAAGCTAAAGAAAAAAAAAATCATTTGAATATGCTATAAGTTACAAAATATTGCTTTTACAAATTGGACTTTAAATGCAGTCAAACAGGTAATACATTAGAATAGGAACTGAAACATGGCTTAAAATGGGCAACCTGTGTGAAATGTTAACTAAACGAGTTGAGGGGAAAACTAAAAAATAATTCTTATGTGGTCTGTATATGGAGAGCCTACTGCCTTGTCAAGTTTTTAAAAATTCAAATATTCTGAATATTAGTTATTTGAAACATTATTTTTTGAAGTAATAAAACATGTCACAAAACAATGACAAAACATTACAATTTTCCTAGATGTAGTGAAGTGACTGAGTTCATTGCCTGTGAATGTGTCCCAACAGTGTAAATAAGGAGTGTGTAGAGGTAAGTGCTTTGCTGCTTTTAATAGATGGACAAGGAGGAGACACACCCAGCAGGTGCTGGCTTGTGATGCAAATGTCGAAGGAGCTTAAATAGTGAAAGATATAGTGAGCTGCGATCTCACTGGCTGGTCTGCTCTTCTGTCTTTGGGCATCCCTTCAAAGCCAACACTGCACTGTGTTCTCCCTGATTCTGTCACAACAATAACCTCTTCTTTGTTTTCTCACCTGTCTCCTCTCTGTTGTGTTTATCATCCAACGCTCGGCCACACTCGCGTATAACCCCACTCTTGATTTTGCCTGTCGCAAGACTTGGATTTAGTCCCTGGAGATTTACTTGAGTGTCACCATGACCACAACAAACTTAACGCTCAAAATGGTCGGTAGAGACCCGGGAATATATTACACCCTGTCTAACTTCATTCATCAACTATCTATACCTGCTTCTTCCTGTAAAGGGTCACAGCCCCAGATCCTGTCCAATTCATTAACTTAATTCAAGCTATTTCCTTTGACAAAAATCTACTGTCAAGATTAATACAAAGCATTTCTAATGTTTCGATCCAGCAAATGTATCTTCCCCAAACTTAGGCTAACAACAATGTCAACAGATTTTGTCCCCACAGCAGATAGACAAGCCATTTTGAATGGAAAATGCATTCACCCCAAATCAATTAATAACTAGAGAAAAAAATGATGTATTTTAATTTTCTCAGCTCACTCTTTTTACCATCTCTCTTTTCTCATATTTCTCTCTCTGCCCAAAGATTGAGACAACAATGTGTGATTGTTACAAATTTACTTTGAGGATAAAAAAGGAAAATCAAACTGCAGTGGAATGAAAAATCTTTGCAGAGTTTCAATAAGCAACAACTCAAGCCTTTGCGTGCGTGTAATGTGTGTGTGTGTGTGTGTGTGTGTGTGTGTGTGTGTGTGTGTGTGTGTGTGTGTGTGTGTGTGTGTGTTGAATCACTGGGTTATATATTTATTTTTTGTACAGTTCAGTCATTTCTTTGGACCCAACTACCTCTCACTCTCACATGCACAGAGCAGATTTATTGTACTATAGTTATATGTTTTGGGTATTCACCATTTACAGAGATATGTGATATGCTGCTGGTTCAGACAGGAGAGAGATGAATTGTGAATAGTCCACGACACCAGAAGAATAAGAAGTAAAGAACATGCAAAACTAAATGTGATTAAAAAACAAAGGCCCATTTTGAAACTTCTGTGAACTCTGACAACCAGCCAAGGACAACTGTATTTTACAGGAAATCCTTTAAAAAAAACAGTAGCAGTGACAGCTGCAGTAGTGGCAGTAAAAGTAATGGTATCATAAGTTAAAGTTAAACATTGGAGCACTGTCAGGGGAGGAAGTTTGGGAATTTACTTTGAGAAAGTTGCAGTACTACAGTCTACTGTGCTGTACTGACAGCGAGTATGTACTTCAGATTGTCTTCAGTTGTTGCATCAGATATTACATTACTTTTATCTGTTAAGTCCTTGGCTTGATACATTTTCAGTGTTAGAAATATTCAGTGTAACCTCAAAGTTGAACAGATGCGTTATCTTACGACAGCACTTGTATTTTTAGTTATCTTGCAGCAGATTTTTAAAAAGCTTTTTTTGCTTGAAGAAGCTTAAGTAAGTTTTCAACTCTGACTTGTTTGACACACTGAGATGCAGTTTTAGTGATGTATGTTTACTATATTGTCACCCATGAATGAAACGGTCACTGTGGCAGAGCTGCTGACCTCCAATTCATGACTTTGATGCTGTTTCTTTCAAATGCTGTAGCTTGACTCAAATATTTGTTATGAACTGTTGATGAAACCTAAGCAATTAATTCTGTTTTCTTGTAGCACATCAGTGCAGTTAATTTGGAATTATTTACTCTTTAATGCATTTATGCAGTGTTGCCCCAAGATCCCTGTTATTTTTTTTATTTTTTTTAAAAAGCACGACTTTAACTGCCAGGCTGTCTCCCTCTGTCTCACTTCCTTGCTTGCTACGAGGTGAACAATTCTTTTTCTTTCTCAGCTCTAATTCATTTCTCCTTCTTGTCCTTCATCGCTGATCCTTCTGACCCTCAGCATCTTCACTACAGTCTCTTACTCATTACATTCTCTTTCTCTTTACCATCTACCCCTAAATAGGGCCGTCGTAAAAGGATAGTCTGTTTCTCATGATTAGGATTCCACACGGTACTTTAATATCTTATGAGGAAAACCACATACTGAAAGCTTGGCAAAAAGAAAAAGCCAAATAGTGAGGTATTTGTTTCTGTTCAGGATGGGTCCCCTCTAGCACTGCAGACCAGAGAGACTGAATAATGAGAACATTGCATTATGGGGGCCAGGCCCTCCAGACCAGTCAAGACAACAAAAGTGCTTGCGGTCTGATTCCTTAATGGAATCACCAGACGCATGCAAACACAGACACACACACACATACACACACACGTAAGTGCACATGTTCACGCACACACACACACACACACACGTAAGTGCACATGTTCACGCACACACACACACACACACACACACACACACACACACACACACACACACACACACACACACACACACACACACACACACAGCTCTATAAACAAACTTATCAGAACAGCACTGACTGTAGTGCCAGAATCTGTCAGCACTACAAAACATCAAATAACTGGATGAATGCACTTCACCGCACATGCAACCAGCCACCCACTTTTCTAAAAAAAACACAAAAGCAAAAGAAACCACACTGAAAACCCCAAATTCAACAATAGGTTTAATGGCCTCCTGAGTGCACTCTAAAATAGCAACTTTTTAGTTTATCTCTCCATTTTTTTTCCACCTCTATTCCTCTCTCTCCCTCGCAGCTACAGCAGCAGTGTTTTGTTTTTTTTCCCATGTACACAAATACAAACACAACAGTTGTCAGCCAATGGCGTCCTCAGAACCATTGATCTAATTTGCTGCTGTGCATTTATTTTCTGTGGTTTTATCTGCATGTCTATAGAAAAAGGTTCTGGTTAATATGATGTTGCTGACGACCACTTTTCTCACCCTTTCTTCAGGTTTACACAGATCTCATTTCAGCCCTCCTAATTGCATCCTAATGGCCTCCTTTACCCCTCCTTGCTCCTCACTCCCTTCCCGCCGCCGTCCAACAGGAGAAATATGTGCATGTTTTCACTGTACTGCCTCTGCTTGTCTTGCTCAAGCTTGTCGCATGCATGCACGCACAAACACACACAAATCCACACTAAGGTGCTCTGAAGTGGAAAAAGCCTCAAGCTCTGTACCTTCCCTACATCATTCACACTCCACGACACAAACAACACAGGACAGACGCACACAACAAAAACACAAAGAGAGGAGAGGAGAGGAGGGGAGGGGAGGGGAGGAGAGGAGAGGAGAGGAGAGGAGAGGAGAGGAGAGGAGAGGAGAGGAGAGGAGAGGAGAGGAGAAGAGGGGAGGGGAGGGGAGGGGAGGGGAGGGGAGAGGAGAGGAGAGGAGAGAAGGGGAGGGGAGGGGAGGAGAGGAGAGGAGAGGAGAGGAGAGGAGAGGAGAGGAGAGGAGAGGAGAGGAGAGCAGAGCAGAGGAGAGGAGGAAAACGTAAAATCTGCTCTAATGAGGCTGAGATATTTGTGTGTACAAGTGTCTTGTACGTCATCACACATCGTTAATCGTGTTTTTCCTCCCATTGTTAAAATTATCGTACTCCTCTGCTTATCTCTTTACTCAGTGCCAGCGCTGTAAGCTCGCCAAGGTCCAGCGAGAGGAGCAGAATGTCAGAAAACTGAGATGGCACCAGCTCAGCAAAGACAGCCGCGGGCCCCTTCAGCCATCCTAATAGGACTTACAGTAAATCAGTGGCCGAGATCCTATCGAGTGCACTTAGCATAAGACCCAGTCTTGCTGAAAGATGAAAGCAACAGCACATGCTTAACATGTAAAATTTAACTCACGGTAAGGCAAAGTCTAGAGTAGGATACCAGTACATCAGCTGTAATGGGAATATTCCTGCAGTTTAAAATGGAAGAATTGTAATTATGACCAATACTGTCCTTTTCACACTGCCTTAGGGGAGCACTTACAGCTCTGCGTACAAATAAGGACTTTCATCCCAAACTAAGACACTCACACTTCTGTATAAACTAATAGAATAATAATCCAATCGTAGGTAGGTTTGGATGTCAGGAGTCATTCTAAAAAAGAGACTTAGGGTTCACCTGCTGTTTGTAAATCAGCCCCGTCTCCTAAATTGTAAATCCATTGCAAAACTTGTGTGTAAAGTCCTTACAAAGTTTTAAAATAACTGTTTAAAGACATCTATCAATAGATTCAATATAACAGCTAATCTGTTGTAAAAAAACAAAACAAATAAATACAGTGTGCTTGGTTTATGCATATGTGTGTCAGGGTTAATTACAAGTGAGAAGGAAATGTTAAATTAAGATCATCTAAATTATGCTATTGGTGTTTCATTCTAATGTTAGTGAAATTATATTTAGATCATTTTAAAACTCCCCAGTATAAATTGTCACTAAGAGGTATTTTAATGTTTCATTTCAGGTGTGTCGACCCATAGGGCACGTATCAGCCAAGTGACATTAGCTTTGTCCCTCGGTTAAGTTGACCAGCTGTGCGGTAGGGGTAACTATCAGATAAAAAACAAGAAAACAATCACTACCAAAAGACCAGTTTGTGAGATCCGGTCAGTTTTAATCTAATAATGAATGGTGAAACCAGTGCCATTTCATTAAAAAGTTAATGGCTGAATCAAGAAGATTGATCTTTTCACCCCCTGTAGAGAAATAGTATGTAGGTCATGTGTCTCAGAAGTACAGTTGACATTATCTTTGTGCGCACTGAGAGCGGTATGTGTCATGACAATCAGTTGCAGCCTTCCCGAGCTAACCCCTCGAGCTGTAACCTCTATATAGTAGGCAATGTATAGGCAGCACGTTAAAGTATTGAGATACATGTGTTCCATTATGCATGACTGTATCAATCAGACTGGTGTCACTTCTTTTGCAGAAATAGACAGATTCAGCAATCAAACTGCAGAAGCATTTTCCACATTATATTTTTCTCGCCATATTTGAAAACTGCTCTATAAACCCAAAAGGCTTAACTTAAAACCCTTATAAATATTCGCTGTAACTACAAATATGTAGCATGTAAGGTATAATTACAGATGTGTTTGTTTTTTTAAAAAGGTTTTGATGGGCCTTGATTTTTATTGTGGGCAACAAACTCTTTACTACTTGAAACATAAAGGTGATAAAAGTCTAATTGACTGCAAAACATGAAAAAAGAAAGATGAATATGTTCGGCTTGACTGGCACTGCTTCTTTTGTTATTTCGACAAATACCTTCACATACTGTAAGGATACATTCCTGCATGCTAAAAGAATGCAAAAGATAATCTGGGACGCAGCAGCCCTAAAACAGGAAATGAAAGGCACGCACATATATAGTATACGGAGCACATAGGGCTTTTGCACTCCACCACTAACTATAATGCCTGAGCCTAAAGATAAAACACAGACATGAATGTGCACAGAGCCTTTAGTTCACCGTCAATCATCTATCTATCTGTCTGTCTGTCTGTCTGTCTGTCTGTCTGTCTGTCTATCAGTATCAGAGGTAAAAGCAAAAGTCAGTTCAGCTAAAATAGCCCAGCAATTGCCTAATCACATATCTCTCAGGTGTTTGATCCAGACACCCTCTTTGCCTAATCCAAATCCCATCCAATAGGTGGACCTGAGGTGTATCACATGGGTCCACCTGAGCTGATGGCTTCACATTGTTATGTGTGAAAGTAAGATAGAAGTTCCCTATAAAAAATATTTAAAAAGACAGCTCTTGCCCTTACCCTTATAATGTCACTCCTGGTTTTGCCTCTCCCTCTCTGATATAAAATATATCAAGAAGTCAGAAAATAATTCATACTGCATGTCTTCAGCATGGAGGTACAACCACTCATCAAAGTTTGACTGTATCTTTTCTGATTCAGGGAGTTAGCCCTGTTGTTTGTGAATGTATCATCAAGCTATATACAGATCCTCTACAAAAAAAAAAGCCTGTTTCTCATAATGCATGTGTGTGTAGATATGAGCACACATGCTTATTTTTGTATAGTTGGATGTGTGTGAGAGTACAAGCTAAAGCATGCACAAATCATTTCTGGTTGTGTGGAGCCATTTAATCTGTGGCTAGAGGCAAGATATCATTTTAGCAAATACACGTCACTTAAAGCCCATATTACAGTAGAGAAAAGACAAACACTTTGCATTGACTGCTTCTCCTTTCTGTAGTTTGTGACAGTCATTATTTCCCGAACAACAGTGACTTCCAGTTTTTTATCTGTAAAATTCCACTGGCATGTATTTTATTCCAACTTTTGTATTTTATTCCATTTTTGTTGCCCAAAAAAATGTGCCGTTAAGGTCACAATACTCTAAAATCAAACATTTTCATACTGAAAAGTTGGGGTTTAATAGACGTACTGATTCTGTGTGACACTGTAAAGCATTCCAGTAATTATCTGTAGCAACTTGGCAGCACTGCTGCATGATCAGAGGCTTTATTGTATGTGCCATGACAATCACCAGCAGCATTAAGTGCCCTAAGTGGCCTTATAAACATGTCAAAGTAATGCTGGCTGACAGCACCTTGTTCAAGTCACCTAGTGAAGACACTCACCAGCAGCAGCTTAATCAACCAGATCAGTTCAAACAAAATCACTGCGAACTCTCTTTGAAAGAGGAGACTGTGGGGAGACACAGATGTACACAATGTAAGACACCTTGGAACCACAGTGAGTCTCTGGGTTTAAAGTGGACTTTTATTAGGCTATTTGGGACTTGCTTGTGTGCTTTTGCTGCAATATTAGAATAGTAGCTATCATACACACTAAAATACAAACTAAATTTAAAAAAAAAACAACACTACTTCGTCTATACCTCGTGACAGGTGTTCTTCCTCACCAAGCAGCACAGCTAGGCCTCACTGTTGCGGACTCCCTCCTTCTACCTGCCCATAATTAGGCCCCTTTCTGGGACTACGTGGTGCTTCGAAGACAGCTATGTGCCGCTTTGTTTCGCAGAGGCCCGGGCTATCTCTGTTGAACAGGGACTGCTATCGCGGAAACGCACTCACAGGCAAGGATCATCCTCCCAGTGTCGTTATTAGTGTATTTACTGTCTCAGTGGAGCGGGTGATGAACGTGTGACAAGCACCACAACGGGCCCCGTGACGCGTCGCTTGGACACAACAAAAATGAGGAGCGCATGATCACAAACCAATGAGGATGGCTATAGGAAGAAAGGAGGGTTGGAGGGGGTGTAAATGAGATTATGTGGAGGGAAAAGGCGATAATAATATAAGCCAGAAACATCACTTACGTCTCTGAATTTATCCCATCTCCCAGTGAGCCACTTATCATCCAAAAAATTGCCGCTGTCCGAACGAGCACAGACGCGTCCAAAGGCGACGGCGCACACACACAGCAAGGCGACGCTCAGCATCTGCGGACACACAACAACAGCACGGAGAGGACATTGGATCGGGCTGTAGGGCACCGCAAATCAGGCTAAAAACAAACAGTTCAGTCTGCTTCTCATCCGCGAGGAACCCTGGATGTCCGCACTGAAAAGATTGACACGGAGGGTTTTTCCTACCTTGTCGCATCAGCTGCTCTTCTGACTGTATGTGCTCGCTGCCGTTTTTAGTCACTAGTGATAGCAGCGCTCTCCTCTCTCTCTGTCTCTCCGCACCGGCGGTCTGTGCGCAGCAGAAAACAGGAGCGCGCATGGCACCGTGCGCGTCCCCTGCGCTCCATCCGTCTTTTCCTTTTTTTTCTGTCTCCTCTCAGTGCAGAGGAAACATGATGGTTTGCTGCTATCGGGCCGCCTGAATAGTGTTTTCCACTGATTACCTCCAGTGAAAAACAAGTTTGTAGTCATATTTAAGACGTAGGAACGTTTCACTAATGGAAAAAAACAGCAGAAATAAAACAAAACAAACTAATTACCAACTGAAAATAACAGTAAAATCAGATAAAGTGGCAAAACAAATGTATGTGGACAAAAAAAGGTTGTTTGTTTTCCCACAAGAAATAGCTACTGTTTGTGGACCAGATCTCCGGTGTAACTTTGTGTCACATGAGAGCTGGTCAGCTGGTTTGTACTGTAGTGACTCATGAGAGAGTTTCACTCACATTCCTGGCAGACATGAGCTCAGGACTGTAAATTGATACTACAAGATAACATGGTCTCCATAAGAAATGCATTTAAATGGCCCACTGTGGATGATTTGTGGAGGTGGGTGGAACCACCCCTGTTAGGTTAGTTCTTTCTGGGACATGCAAAAGCCCAAAAACATTCCTCAGAGTGGTGGTGTGTGACTGAAGGTATTTCAAGAGGGAACATTTGCAGTTGGCACACTTTTGTGTTTAAAACGAGGGATCATACGGTGGCTTTGCTCCTGCAGTTTAAGGATAGACATGTAGATGGGTGACAAACTATGGAGAAAAAAAATTGTTCCGGTGAGGTGTTGTGTTACTTTAAGCATCCAGAATGGCTCCTTAGATTCTTCAAGTCTCTGAAGCTGTACTGAAATGTAACACCATGTTCCCATAAGGCATTGCCTCATTGGGTGTTTTGAAGATGGATGTTCAAAGAAATCTGGTAACTGCAAAGGCTGTAATTCTGATTCACTTCACTTGCCTTTTCCTAAACCATTCAGTGACCCCTTGTACCTTGTATGGAAGCACATATTTTTTAATGTTTCTTTACTTAATTATTCAGTCTTTTTCCTTTAATTTGTAAACTTTTCTGAAGTTCAAAAGAGAATGAGATGGACAGAAAAGAGGAGGATTTGAAAAGACAAAGACAAAAATTTTGCGAGCATGCAGAGGGCGAGAAATTTAGAGAGTATTATTAGAGGAGAGAGGCCTGCTAGTCAGGTGGGTCATGGCATTATTATGCACAGTTGCTGTAGAAACCAACCTTGACCTCAGCTTTGCATTTCCATCTTTGTAAGAGGCTATGAAAAAAGGCAAGCGTGTGTGTGTTTGTGTGTTTGTGTGTGGGTATGTGGGTATGTGGAAGAAAATGATGACAGAGTGCAGACATTTGAAAGTCAAATGAGAAAGCAGGCCTGACTGCATCAGAGAGACACACACACAAGTGTATCATGTGGCGTACACACAATTGAGAGGCTAAATGGTCAACCGCATAAGCACACACAGGTACAGACACGTAAAAAAATGTTTGAAGCAAACTCTGTGCTTATTCCAACAGGAAATGTGCAGCATGTAAACAGGAAGCTGGTAGTAGAGAAGTTATTGTGGCTGAAAGAGCTGAAACCAAAATGAACAAAGCACAGTTCAATGAAGGCCAACGCCTCGATCTTCATTGAACTGTGCTTTGTACATTTTGATCAACAACGGGTGACTAGATCTTATGACCAAATATTTTATCTTCTACTTATAATGGCTTATTGTTAGCTTGTGTTTTATGCCATTTGTGCAAATGGAAGCTGTAAAAGAGGAGTTGTGTGTGTGTGTGTGTGTGTGTGTGTGTGTGTGTGTGTGTGTGTGTGTGTGTGTGTGCGCGTGTGTGCGTGTGCGTGTGCGCGTGCGCGTGCATGCGTGTGTCTTAGAGCCCAGGGGGTTCATAAATTATTCAGTCTTAGACATTAAAGATGTATATGTGGTCAGAGACATATGCAGGAGAGACACACAGAGTGGTCTCTCTGACACACACACACACACACACACACACACACACACACACACACACACACACACACACACACGCGCACATTACACACATACATGCAAACACACGCAGACTTGAGTTGTTTCTTATTGAAACTCTGCAAATATTTTTCATTCCACTGCAGTTTGATTTTCCTTTTTTATCCTCAAAGTAAATTTGTAACAATCACAGAGAGAGAAATAGGAGAAAAGAGAGATGGTGAAAAGAGTGAGCTGAGAATTTTTGAATTTTTTTTGACACAAAACAACATCATGTGTGAGTGTACGAGTCTGTGTGTGTTAGTATTTGGACTGGAGAGGCATGAAACGTGTCTCAAGGAGCAGATATTTCACAGTTCAGTGACTCTGTCACTGTGCACCTGCTCACTGAGACGGTGGGAGGGAGAGCAGGAGAGCGGGAGAGGGGAGAGGGTGGTGAGGTGAGGAGGTTTTGGGTAAAAAGGAATCCAAAATACATTGAGAGAATTAGAGTAAGCATGCCTGAGGAATTTATACGGTAGGATTTAAAAAAAAAACAACCCTCCCATTCAATATAACATAACATTGTGTTTTAGTGAAGAGTGCCACTTTGTGTTCTATCAGACAATAACATATTCCTAAAAGTATGTGGATGTCCAAAATGACACTGACATGTGAGTGTTTGAAGAACTATGAACCATATGTTGCTAAATCAGCCTCCTCTCCTGGGAAGGTTTTCTAAAGGAGTGGGACCTGGAGGAATTTTCTTCCTTTTAGCCACATGAGGTAGGGTTGGGAGATAAAGCCTGGCTCTCAGGTGGTGTTCCAGTTCATCCTAAAAGTGCTTGATGATTTTGAGGTCAGCGCCTGCAAACCCAGTTAATTCTACTGTGCCAGACTGGGGTTCCTTATCAGACTCTTTTAGTGCATGGAGACATCACTATGTTAAACAGTCTTCCTCAATCTGTTGCCATAAATTTAAAGTCTACCCCAACTCAAAAATGTGTTTTTCTATTTGTTCCTATTAACTGTTTGAGCTTCATTGTGCAGAACGATGTATGTGCACAGTTTAAAATTACAATTACAATCAACTGTTGAAGGAAAAACAGCAAAAAAAAAATGGGCGGGGTCAAAATATGCCACTTATTCAACCGCATGATGTGGAAAACTTGAAACCTCCAGTGTTTGGACATGGACAAAAATACTTTACAGTAAAGTAAAAGACATCTTGTATCCAGCAGTTAAGCTTTAGAAATTAAATATACTTACATATTCATAGATTCAAAGAGTAGACGAGGAGTATTTTTCCGCAATAATGGAAATTTCTTTGTGGAAAAAAACAAACCATATCGGAAACCAATACATATTCAAAGTAGAGTATTTATTATACATATTAGATACAAGAAGAGTTTGCAATAATCTAAAGTTTCTGGGCCTTTCCCACAGAAGGCAGTTCAACATATCACAACTTTTCGTACTGTATGTTGCATCATTGGGATTTCCCTTAATTGGTCCAAGTCCATGAAAAATAAGCCCATTCTTATATGCTTTAATGTAATTAGTGTGACTCCAATAATATTGTGATTAATTAAATTACAATCAATAGTCTCTTTTCTCTGTTTTTCTCTCTGTTTCTTTCCATCATGATGGGAGAGGAAAGGGAATAAGAAAAAACTGAAGTTCAGAGAGACTCAGGTGTCTCCAAATCTTTAATTGGATTTGTAGAATGTCTTTTCTCCAGTGAAATGAAACATATGGGTTGAGTTGGTATTGCAACAACTGTTTCATGACATTTGTTCAAAGGGAAAGCAGTGATGATGTGTGTGTGAGCATATATATTTCAGGTCTCTGAAGCAATTAATGTGTTTTGTGCAGAACGTTGTGTTTGTGGGTGTGTACATATGGATATGTAGCTGTATGTAAGTGAATTTGCTTTGAACATGACTGTGTGTGTGTGTTTGAAAGAGAGAACACAGAGGTGGGGTGAGGGGAGTGCTATCTTGCAAAGCAGCCGTTTTGAGCATAGCTGGGACTATAAGGTCAGTGTTTTAGCCCGAGGATGAAAAGCTAATAGCAGAGTAATGACAGAGAAGGAAACTGCAAACAGAAGATAAGGCAGACAGGCTGAGGCTGATTACAGAGCCGGTGAGCTGTAGCAAAAGAGAGGAAAAGAAGCTAAAGAGAGAGAAATAGTGAGGGGGTGTATAGAATATGTACAAGTCATGCTGTATGTGCTTTTGTTTTCCAAATGCATCCAGCTGTAATTTTTCCTTTCGAGTTAGCATTTATATATTGATGCGTCCATTTTCCCACAATGGAAAATGTATCTACAGTGCCAATTTTTAAATCAGGGGATCTGAGAGTAGATCTTTGATTTGTATGAGACAGTCACGTGAGACATATTAACATTGGTGCAAATACAGAGTTCCTTTGTATTTAGTTTAGGGAATCAACATAAATACAAATTAGAAAAGACTTATAGAAAAAGTAGTTGATAGCAGAATTATATTCCTTAGTCTGTATAATATTTATGAAAGCACACTGCTGATCTGTGGTTTTGGTGTTTGTTCGCCCACTTGTGGTGATTATCACACATTACACTAAACAGAAAAGATTTGCAACCTTATATTTACATACACTTATATTATTCAACTGAAACTAGACCTTTAAATACAGATATAAAATTGGGCTCTGAATCAAGTCCATACAAACAAAATTACAGCAACAGAAATCCCCACTTCTGTCCCACAGGCAGGTCAGTGTGAAGGGTAAACTGCAGAAAGGCTCCGGATCAGCCGACAAATAAAGAACTGCTCAAACATATTTTGTGCAAGACATAATAACAGTCTGCCTAAGTAAATTCCTTCAGATCGAGCTTCTTTTTATGAATAAGAAATACATTACATACGATTGTTATTACCCGCACAAACGTGCAGACAAAAATATTATAGATTAAATGACACGATGCACCAGTGCAATCCAGTACATACAAACACACATATTTATGAAGCTTGTATGTTCACTTCTGTTCACACTGTGTTGAAGAAGTGTTGGTTCAATACGATACATTTGACGTAGTGGACTTTATGTATGTTGAGGTGTTTCTAATGTTTTGTCAGCCTTTTACATCATTCTTCTCACATGATGCAATCTAAGGCAACATCCCTTATTACAGTATTGGACATTTCAAAGTAGATTAAAAATATCAAACAGTGTCATCCAAAATTAATCTAGTAAGATTCACCAAGATTGGATTTATTGCAGGCAGGCCTGTTTTAATGGATTGCATTGCAGCACATAGTTGTACTAATTATCGTCCTATTCAGTGTACATGCATTGCTTCTTGCAACTCTGCTATCTATTGCGCAGTAGACAGTCTTGAGATTCCCATCCCTGTCCCTTAAACCTACCCAAAAGACATGCAAATGCACAAACCTCCATGAATCTTCTTTCTCTGCTTTCCTGACATCCAAGAAACTTCTTATTTTTTATAAAAGCTTATTGAGACAGCTTCCCTTTCATTTAATTCACTTAATCTCTTATTGTAATTGCAGGTACCTTGTTCCAGAGCAACAACACTGGTGCACAAGATTGTCTTTCTGGGTCTAAAAACATTTAATGTTCTTTAAGTCTATCGATATGTTTAACAGAATTGCCAGTCTAGTTTCAAAGACTACTTGTTTCTAGACTCCTGTTTGTCTGTAAATCATGTACAATCATGTCTATGGTCAGAGCTCAACAGTACTTCAGTCAAGATTATCTTCTGTATTCCACCATGTCATTGTTAAAAGGGTTGTTAGAGATTTTGGTTTGGCAAATTCCCTTTTTTTTTAAAATATGTACCGCCCCATTAGTGGGTTTATGAAACAGCTCATCCAGTTTTTCCACTATAGGATTCATCCTAACCCACCCAGCTTCCTCTTTCATACACCTCCTCTGCCTGTGTATTCTGACATTACATTGAAAACCTGAGTACACAAGGCTGTGAGAGGATTCAGCCCTGCAGACCTCCAGCTGATGCTCCAGGAGTTAGTCATTTTTTTCACATTCTGCCATGACCAGATGCTTGGCTGTCCTTTCCCTGTGCTGACCAGGTCATCACTTCACACAGTGGTGACTATACCGGCTCCAGGCCTCCCAAACTGAGAAAAGACCTTCCGGCTCCAGGCAGAGCACATAATTTACCTCTCACACTCTGTCAGAGAAATCTCACCTTCCATGTCACAGGTACCTCAGTCAAAGTTTCTCCCTCTCTGCACTTTGTTTTTGCGCAACTTCCCCCCTTTTCTTTAGCTTTTTTATGCATTTCCTTTCAAGTTATTTACTGCATATGGATACTGTAGTCTCAATGGACACTTTATTAGGTACACCTCAAACAAACGCGGTGTAATACTGTACTTACTTTAAACATGGTTACGTTTTTGTTTGGTCCTGTTTTTAATCAGTGTTGATTAAACTGTAATTATGAAGGATGTAGTTTGTAGAGTAGCCATACTTGATGAACTAGCAGGTAAGTGTACATAAGCCAGGCTCATGCTGAACATAGTGAATATAATTTTAATGTTTTAAGGACATTATTGGATCTTAAATTCATTGCTTTGCATTTCACATATTTCTCTTTCCACTGTCAGTGGCATTACATTTGGTCAGCCATATAAGTATATTATTATCAAGTTTACACAAGAAGCTGAAAGAAACGCAAGCTTTGCTCAGTCTCCTAAGCAGGTAAACGGATGGAGCTGGCAAAAACTCACTGAAAAAACTAAGCAAACCACAAACATTGGTCCAAATACCATATGACTATCTGACAATTGAAAAGAGGAGAGACAGGCTTATTGATACAGACAGGAGCGCCGATTGGCTGATGAAACACACAAAAAAGACAGAGAAGACAGGAGGTATATCAGGGTGAGTGATTACATAACAAAACAACAAACATCCCAAACTAAAAAGGAAGAACCATTACAATAAGGATTTTTTTTTGTATGTACTTGATTTATGTGTTTAATTTCTTCTTTCTTCCTTTGCTTCTGAAAATGTGATATCCTTGTGAGAGCTCTATGTTTCTTCTATGCTTGTTATCTGTATTTTCACATGACTGAGATGAACCCAATGGCTGGTCAACATCAGAGTCAAAGCAGAAAAGAGTAGGTTCATGAGCATGTTTAAAAATCTCATTATTTAAATGGGAACTTTCTGTACTGTAATTACTCTAGGTCTGATACGATATGAATTCCATTCAAACAACAGAGGCACTTGTGACGCACGGTGTTCCTTGCTTGCCATGCAGAGTTCTAATCAGCATTACCATGACTATCATCACTTTATCTGCATACAACAGAAGTGTACATCGTAAGTCTTATCAAGCAGTACAAGCAGCTATTGTCAGTCACTATAGAGGATATGAGATCGAAAGCATGGTAGAATATTACAGTCAAATACTGAAACACCTTCATATTCTCATAGACTATCATACAGATATTACTTATTGTCATTTAGTCTCAGTAACTTTCCTATATTGTTTTTTTTACTCTGTATTCACAGGCACGTGTGACATGACATAAGACAGAGCCCTCTGACAGTTTTGCAGATTCTACATCTACAACTGATTGAAAAGATCCCCTCATATATTGCTAAGAAGAGATAAATCTGAGATTCATTGTGTGCTACAAAGGATTTCCTAGTTATGAATATATTAGAATTGGTATGTCACAAACACTTTTGTTCAAACAAACAAAGGCATCTGCTCACTTGATTGCAATATTATAGTTTGTCCACTTGGGAGCAGCGCAGGACATAAAGCACACAGTCTCCTCAAATTTAGTCTGGATTATAAAACAAAAATCTACAAAAAAAAAAAAAAAAAAATGAAAAGAAAAGAAACATATTGCCGCCCTCTGTACCACAGTGTTTTTCAGTTATTTTATTGTGGCGATGTGTCCCCTGTTTTTTCAGACAGACTGGCACAAACTAAAATTTAACACAAGCTTTTTTTTGTTTAGTGTGTTCATTTCTGGTACAGAAACTCATAGACATGCACTACATTTTTGGTCCATAGGTGTAATTTGTATTGCCCAGCCCTGTACAATCCAAACTCCATTTGCTTCCTCTTCATTGCCCTTATTACTGCTCTCTCTATGTGCTTGTTGCTCCTTGCCATTTTTCTCCCCAAGCTCTCTGTGCAGCTTTTGACTTCTTTCTAAACAGGCCTCACAACAGTGCCCTTCCCTTCTCTCTTTTTCTTTTCTCATACACAGACACGCACAATGGCCACCGCAACTCTCCACAGGAGACTTCTACCTGGCTCTGTAGATTGAGTGTCCCAGGGTGTTTAACTATTGATATGGAGCTCAGGTAGCACACCTGATATCTGGGGAGGGGGGACGGGGGGGAAAGGGGATGAGGGAGGGGGAGAGGCAGAAGGCAGAAAGACAATAGCACTGGAGGAGTGAGGGGCAGGGTGGGGTGGGGATGGGGAGTGGGGGGGGGGGGGATGAAAAGAGAGAGTGAAACGGAGAGAAATAGTGTGCAGGGGCAAACATGATGAGGGACAGAGGAGGCAGGAGCCAGACAAATGGCAAGCAAGCAGTCACATATGCGCCAAATCCACATACAAGCACTCTTTGGATTGGAGGACTAAGTAGATGCTCAGACCCAGCAGGCAATCGCTGACTTACATGTTGTGATGACTCAGGACGTAGATGAGGAAATGGGATGGAGAGGGCAGTGAATGTATCGAAAGAAATGAGCAGTGTGTGTGTGTGTGTGTGTGTGTGTGTGTGTGTGTGTGTGTGTGTGTGTGTGTGTGTGTGTGTGGAAGGCAGATGCTTAAACAAATGGATCACTGTTAGAGAAGAAACATCCATTTGTGTTTACACACATTGTGGCCCTGCTTCCCAATGCCCCCCTCCACTCCCCCACCGCCCACATTCCCTTCTGTTTAAGTGTGTTTGCATGTATGTGTTTACCGTGTAAACAGACCTGACTCTTTGTGCAACAGTTAAGTTCCACGGTCAGCATAATCACGATGAATTCACCCCTTAAATTCTTTATTGCCACCTCTTTTCTGCCTGATAAGCATCTGTCCTTTCTTGACTGTTTGCAGGTGGGGAGTTCACCCAACCCCGTCCTTTTTCTAACTGCAATAGACAGCTGTCTCTATCAGTGTGTGAGATGTTGTATTCCACGTTAATTTAAGCTGGTATTGTTTGGAAATTTTGTAGAATATGTTGCTGTTCTAGTAAATACAACACACACACTCAACTAACTGGTGCAGATGTGGTGATGAAGTGCCTCTGCTCAACAGTTTATGGTGAATAATCAACAATTCCAGCACCCTCAGGAACTTTATCCGGGCCTCAATCATCAGCCGGTTAGAGCTACCACCACCCAAAAGGTGAGAAGCTGAAATAGACAAATAGACCAATTTTTAACATGTTTTATTGAAGTGTTTTCATTTGATGCTACTTTAAACTTCTACTCCACCACATTTAAGAGTAAAATATTGTACTTTCTTCACTAAATAATAGACTATTTGACAGCTTTAGTTACTTTAAAGGTTAAGATTGACACAAAGTATAGTATGAGAAGCTTATTAAAATACAACACATTTTTATTGTAACAGATTCAACCAGTGGTTTCCAACCTTTTTGTCTTCTGGTGTCCTATGAACAGCAGTGTGTAGTCAGGATCACATTTCAGATGTCTATGAGTTGTTAACAGCTTTATGATATTGCATTTTTTTTCCCCTCAAATTTTCTCACGTGGTATCATTTTAGTAAATGTTTAAACAAGCCAAAGATCAATGATTAGAGAAAAAGCCCATAAACAGAAAATAGGTTTCTCTCCCAGTATCTGACTATCCCTCACATTTGTCAGCTGACATGTGTTCCCATAAAACAGGATATAAAGTAGTTCAAACTGACTCTGCCTCCTACTGACACACTGATGCTTCAGTATTAATCATCTCATGATGTCATGCATAATAAAATATTAGTCACAAGCACAACGTTAATACTTACTTAGATACGGAATATATTTTGCTTCTAATACAATGTACTTTTACTTTAGTAAGATGTTTCATGCAGGGCCTTTACTTTTACCAGTATTTTTTTTACACTGCGGTCTTAAAACTTTTGATGTACCTTTGATTGGTTAACTCAGAAAATGGTACCATAATATCTGATTTTCGACATTATTCTGTATAATATCAACTCAATACAAGCTCAAGTAAATATAAATAGTAAATAAAAATGGATTCTGCCTCATTTCATAATGATCAACACTCAATTTAATTCCAGGAATAGGGCTGCTGTCGGATAATGAAAGCAGTAGTTGGCCCTCTTTATCACTCTAAACCTGTGACAGCCACACTCTTTCCAAAATTGACAGCATCAACACAGGTGGAGTCACCTGCAACACAGGCCCAGAAGTAGGCTACCTGTATGTAACACCCCCACCCTTAATTTGCTTTAACTTAACAGCCACTCACGGCCAGCTTTCCCCCTTTCCGACACTCCCTTTCTCTCCATCTTGAAGCACGGTTAGTCCCGCCCCCCCCCTCCCGCCCCCCCCCTCTCCTCCCCTGTGATAGGGACTGCGAGATTAATGCTCCATCCGCGCGTCTTCAACTGTCTTGGACACATTTTTTTTTTTTTACTTTGCGGGCATTTTTTCCCCCCCCTCCCCAAAGTCCCGACCACAGTTTGTGTTCTGTGTCCCCGGCTCATAATCAGGACTAGCTTTACTGCAGTTTCATCTCTCTTTTTTTTTTTTCCTGAGCTGCATTGAAGTCTCAAGGTAAGGCCAACACAGGCGAAATAAGTGCGTGTCACACAACAGGTGTAACGTAACCTCAGACTGGTTCCCTCCACTGAACTGCGCGTTTCGGTGCTTCTCTTTTACGTATATAGTTTTGTGAAATAAGTTGATCATGTCGAGATTGAATGCGGCGAACTTTTCCGTGCCGTTTGGCTGTTGTTACTGTCTGCTCAGCTCGGACAGTCGAGCAGTCCGCCGACACGCAGGTGTGGCAGGGCTGCTTTGTTGGGTTTTCGCCCTCTGTGAATTTTACACAGTCTACATGATAGATTAGGAAACCATTCATTTGTAAATTCAAAGGTGGATTGACTCTGGTATTATTTTATTTGCTGTGGCTTTTATATGTTTTGTTTGAACTTACTTTGACAGGCTATTTCTCCACAGCAGTATCCTTTGTTTGACCTTTTCCATCCATGACTAATCCAGAGACATTTTCCTGGATGTTTTTTTTTTACTGGCATTAAACTTGTATGCAACACTTTATATTTCCATTACAGCTGTTGGGAGGTCACAAATGAATTGCACACCTCTAATGTCCTTCATGACCTGAAAGCCAGGGATTTTAAATCCTATTTGAAGTGTCTCTCTTTATTTATTTTTTTCCTAATGAGAGTACCAACACCAGGGCACCTGTTCGGCCAACCATCGTTGCACCGCCACAAAGCAATGTTTTTCAAAAAAGAAAACCAAACTTTGAATGTGCAGGCCGGAGGTCAGTAGGTCAGCCTTGCTTTAGGATACACAACTCACTGCCAAACATGTCAGCATCAATCTGACTTGGATGTTGATTGTGATTAACTTCATCCTCCAGGAATTCTTTGTAGTTTTGCTCCAACACTCCGACTGTCTTTGTGTCATGCGGTGTGCCTTTACCCAAAGCTAACCTCTTTTCAGAAGGTATAAAAGGATAAACCAAGCGAGACTGAGGCAGCCTGCCATATCTAAGAAAGTGTGTACTCGGGTATTAAGGTTGTCAATCTCACTGTCATAACAAATGTCATCACAAAGAAATGTTACTACCTCGAGCTGAATGTTTTATATGAGGGTATTGAGGCATGAATGCTTTTACTTTTTATTTTTTTTATGTTACCACCACATCTCTGTTTACCACTCTAACCAGTCTTCACATTCATAGGTGCTTTCTTACACGGGAAGATATATTACTGAGATAGTGACGTTGTTGCTTTATTGTCTCTGCCCTGTTCTTTATTTGTTTATTTTGGTGTAACAACGATTAAGACGGAAAAAGACAAAGCCCGTCCGACCTGTTAGTTCGAGGTAAATGTTTGTGGTGGCGTGGAGGAAGATAGCAATGACATGTCAGGAAAAGTGTCAAGGTGAGCAAGAAGAGCGTATAGGAGTAAATAGAAGATTGGATTTCTCTCAGGTCTGTAGTTACATTGAAAAGCACCACAGACCGACCTTTCATATGAGTAAATCCTCATATGCTGAAGGCCTTGTAGTCCGTTGTGCAATGATATTATTCTTGCCTGTTGACAGAGAAGACTAATCTTCACTGAAGATATTTACATGTTGGCTTTATCAAATGCTGATGACATTTTAAGAGATAAGGGCAAGCAGAGAGACATGTTGCCATTATAAATAGCATCTCATGCTTTGGCATGGGAAGTTTTTTTTTCCCCACTTTAATTTGTTTTCACTAAAATTCGAGGCCTAAAGGCTCTTGACCTTATGGTTTAACTTATCTGTGAAGTGCTCTGGTGCCGCCTTTGTTCTGAAGGTTCAAAGTATGCAGATATCACGTGACTGTCATTAATGTTCTGTAGACTTCATGTCCATTTTCACTTTTCCGAGTATTGCTTTGTTGCCAACATTGATATGCAGCCTCTCGGCCCTGCTGCAGTCTGTGCAGGAATGTTATTATCAGGTTCAACCTGTGATATGATAAAAATTTCATGCCAGTTCTTGATTTCATCACACTTACACAGCTTTTGGCAAGTTACACATCGGTCTCCAGTCTGTAGTCACCAGTGAACTCTGCAAAATTACTTCAAAGCTAACTCGATCTTGTGACTGAAGGCCAATTTGTCTGTTTACAGTTTTTTTTTTTTTTTTTTTTTTTTTTTCATTTTTTAAAATTCAAGTATTACTAACCTTGAATCTTTTGCAGCTAACACACCTTGATTCCTTTATCTCGCTCCACTTAAAAGATATGAGGCTAAGAAAAGAGCTTGGGCTGACTTGTGTTTGACTTAATATCAGTTGTTGGACATCACATCTCCCCTCTTAACAGGGTGCATTGAGCTAATGAACCCCCACTGTGGCAAGGCTGCTCCTCCCGCTGTGCTAAATCAAGAAAATCTTAAGTCTACATGAGGTTATTAGAGAGTGTTAATCACTTTATAATTACCATCTTGTGTCACTGAATGGGTGAAAATTATTCATGCTGAAGCTGGAAATGCTTTGATTTTCTGTAATACACAACAGAAAGCTGTAATACCAGCTAATAAAGTTAAGACGAATACAGCGTTATGGTAGAAGTTCATAACTATTTACATTTTGGGATTTGTTACACAAAACCTGCCAATTGTGTTGTTTTCTTTCTCAGTTCCACTCATGTTTTGCTTTGAATCTAAAGAAAAGATAACTTGGCAACAATTTTGCACAGCTCACTGGTCTGTGGGAGTTTGTATATATCTATTTTATATAATGGATTTAACTCTAACTTAAATCCGTAGTAATATAAATACGATGTTCAATCTAAATAAAACATGAATTGCAGATTATACTCAGCCATAACTGTGCACATTTGTATTATTTCATGATATGTTAGCTGGTTTGATAAATATCATATAACAGTATCAACATTACATTGATATATCTACCAGCTCTCACCTGTTCATTTTTTTTACTCACTATTAAAAGCTTTCTTCACAAACTTTGAAATAAATACCGCTATCGTTTTAGCTTTTGTTCCTTGTTCATGTCCCCTTTGTCTTCACACGGATCCTCCCATCATTTCAGATCCTTTACTTTTCTTAATCCAGATGATTTCCTCAGCTGCCCCTGTTAGCAGTGTAACCAGACTCCATTGTTAGTAACCTAAGTCATGACGCATCGCAGTCCTCAGTAGACAGTAGCTGGTTTCTATAGTTACCGTCAACAGTCTGAGCTGAGAAGTGTTTGTAACGATATCCTGAGGACAGTGCTGCACCAAAAACAAAACCGCATACTGTGAACAAACAGGTGGCTGATGCACTTTATAATGCTGCTCAGAGGCTATCAGGAGATGGTCTGCAGAGACGACGAGGGCCACGTCATTCGATATTTATTCAAGCACAATAGAAATGCAGTCAAGGGATATTTATTTATCCAGTGATAAAATGTAATGCGAGAGATGATCTAGTGGGGCTGACAGGAAAAAATAACCATTTACTTCCCCTCATTCAGGACAGTGTACATTGATTGACGGGCGGGGTAGGCCCTGAACAGGTTGTTGAAATATCTGAGGAGGGGAATTTCTCGAATGCTCTAAAAGAAGAGCCCATGAGAAGATGTTGGCTCTACACATTATGAAAATAAGTGAGGAAATAATTCATGTGCAGCAACTTTGTGTTACGTTGTCATGTTTTGGCCATGGCCTTGTTGAGTGCTCCTGCATCCAAAGCCACTAATTCATTGTTGCTCATGTAGTCTATTTTATACGTTTTCCCCCAAATGTCAGCATATGCCTTCAGGTCAAACATCCTGCACACGGAGGGCACAGGTTACTCATTGTAGATCAGAAAAAGCTGGGTAATTGATCGCTGTCCATAAAGAGGTTTCCAGTGTTGATCATTAATCCAAGTCAGAGAGAGAGAGAGAAAGAGTGTAGGCATATAGGGCACAGGCTATGACATGGTGTCATGATAATGGTTCTCTGTGTCTTTGTTGGTGAATAGAGCGGCCGAAAGGTTTAGAATGACGTTGGTGCTACCCACACCGTGTCAGTGACGGTTGTGCACAGGGTGATGAGGGACAGAAGGTTGGAATCGAAACACGTCAAAAGAAACTAGAGGTCAATTAAGGAAGAGGTGAACTGTTGAGGATAAACCATGTAACTGTACAAATACTAAGATCTTGGATTCTCTCAATATTGCTTAGTATGTATGAACATTAGAACTGAAACTAAATTGCTGTCAGGGAACATTACAATGAATTTCCAAAGTTGAAGTTTGATGGTTGGTCAATAGGATTTTTAATTATGTGAGACTGTTGCCACTGTATCTTGGGTGACTAATAAGATGCTGGCCAGATTAAGATTCCTTGAGCAGAAAAAGACCATAAACCAGACACCTCTCATATGCTGTTCTTTCTCTTGGTGGCCGGGCACCTTTCTGACTTATCATTTTATGTCAGGCTCATCCCCGGAAATGCAAGACGTTCATTGTTTTGGGTGTAATTATGTACATATTATTAATCCCTTTTGGAAATCATGATCTTGCAATCGCAATAATTAATGCAAATTAAATCGATATCCGCAATGTCTGCAGGAGCTTGCAGAAATTCCTGTGATTGTTCTATGATAATAATACTCAACAAAAGCTCTGCTGAAGGCATACAGGCACAAAGTAATCCTTAAGAAAAATTGCTTCAGCAATAAAAACGTCACCTCGTTTAAATTCAGAAAATAAAAACATGAGACCTCAAAAATGTCCAGCTATTTCTGTGACGTACAGTATGCCTGTTATCATGGGAAGTGATTACATGCGACTCTTTATTTGGTCGTAGTGAAAAAATTATAACTTCCACGATAAAAAACAAAAACAAAAAAAAAAGGAAATCACACCAACTCCAAAAATTTTGGGAAAAGCTGCTGCAAAATGAAGCAGTAAGCAAAATCCATAAGGGACTGGTATAATATATGTTCTATTTGTCTGACCAACAAAGTTATTTCTGTGCCTGTGGAGCCACAGTGATTAATATCTGTAATATGACATTTCATTTGGAAGTCTGTCCTGTGCTTTCATTTCGATGTCATACATTTCTAACATTGGCCATTTTTTTTTATAATCATTTCAGCCATGCTACTACCTTCATCACTACTGCTCCTCCTCGGTCTCCTCAGCCGAAGTCCCAGTACAACATGGGCCGCAAAAGTGATTGTGGTCCCGCCCATTATGTTTGAATCACACCTCTACATCTTCAAGACGCTGGCCACAGCTCTTCACCAGGAGGGCCATGAGACCCACTTTTTAGTTTCAGAGGGTCGTGAGGTCCCGCCTTCTTCTCACTTCCATCTACAGCGCTACCCAGGGATCTTTAACAGCAGCACGGCTGACAATTTCCTCCAATCTAAAGTCACCAACATCTTCTCAGGCCGCCTGACATTTCTGGAACTCTTTGATATTCTTGACCACTACTCTCAGAACTGTGATGCTGTTGTTGGCAGCGTTGAAGTAATGAACCGCCTGAAAGAGGCCAAGTTCGACCTGCTGCTAGTGGACCCTAATGAAATGTGTGGTTTTGTGATCGCTCACATCCTGGGTGTGCAATACGCTGTGTTCAGCACAGGCCTGTGGTACCCTGCAGAGGTCGGAGCCCCCGCGCCGTTATCATATGTACCTGAATTCAACTCATTGCTGACAGACCGCATGTCCCTAATGCAGAGGATCGCAAACACTGCTGTTTACCTGGTGCAACGCTTTGGAGTCCATTACATTGCATTACCCAAGTATGACCGGATTATGAAGAAACATGGAGTAAAGCCTCAAGTGGCCATGGCTGACCTGGTGCAGGGCAGCCGGCTGTGGATGCTATGCACTGACATGGCTCTGGAGTTCCCCAGGCCCACCCTTCCACATGTGGTGTACATAGGAGGCATCCTCACGAAGGCCCCCAACCCTCTGCCACAGGTCAGTACCGAGAGAGATATCGCAGCCGACAAGCACAGGATGAGGCAGTAAACAGATGTTTTGTGGTGGTAGTGTAGCGTTATACACAAGAGGGTTTATGCAATCTGTGTTTGGCAGCAAATTAAATATCTGACACTTGAAGGTTACTGATCACATCCATTCAGAAATCCTTCTAGTCATAAATTATTCCTGATACTGAAATTACCTAATATACCCGCAGATGTGATTATGTAAACCATGTGGAAAAATCCCTGATGGTCACATATTTTCATCTGTCATCTCACACCATTGACTATACTGTACATTGTCATATTTCTTAACCCCACTTCTAAGTCAGTGTCCTTGTGTATGACATGGATTTTCTAATTTCTAGATCCACTGTACTAAAATCAAAATTTCACAATGGTGTCTACATACCAATCTAACAGAAGCTGTGACAGAAGCACTGTAACACGATGGCTAATTCATATCAACAGAGTTTGACTATATAGTATTATGCAAATGTCTGGTTTCACGGGCAGGATGGAGAACCATATTGTCCCCCAGGCGCTGTACTGACTTGGGAGAAATTCATCCTTTCTGTGTTCATATATGGAACAAGCACTTATATTTTTTTTCTCTCACATTTTTCTTTTCATTAGACCATTTGCAACAGATGGATATTGCCGCCTTTGCCTTTCTCAGCATGTGTGTGTTCTGTGTGTGCAGCCGAAAGGATGTCAGAAGGTTTAATATAAAGGTTTCATTCTTTTACTTAAATCTTTTCATTTTCTGCCAAATAAACAAACTGCGGTTAAAACATTCAAATAGCTGGTGTTTGTGGAGATACAAGATTATCATTCAACAGCACTTAAAAGCACGTAATTATTAAGTATCTGTCAGCGCAGATACTTAATAATTACAGACCTCTTTTCACAGGTCCTTCTAAACATTCAAAGGCTGCCATCAAAGAATTAATCTTTGCCAAAAGTGCTCTTTATTGATTAATCAAATCACTGTATTCTCAATTGATCAGTTATTTGTTGTAAAATTGTGAGAAAATAGTGACAAATGCCTGTTCCAGTGTCCCACAGTCCATGGTGATGTTTTAAAATGTCTCATTTTGATTTGGATAAATTAATTTTAGTGTTGTGTTTTCACAAAAAGCATGACATCCTCACCTCCGCCACTTGTCACATTCCTAAAGGCTTGGCTGCAACATGTATGTTGAATCTCATTAACAGTTCACATGCCTCGGTTCATTAGCATGTCTCTGCTTCCTCATCACCTTATATTTATTCCTCCTTGCTGCCTATACAGTGTGACTTTCAGTACTTTTTGCATCTACTGCTGCTGGTCCCCATTGTTTATTTTATCACTTGGTATATCTTATCACATCGTGCTACAAAGCCAACCTTTATGGACGAGGCAGGGGTGAGGATGGGTTTGGGTTGAATGGACATGGTAGATTTTGAGCAGAGAGGGAGTGGAGTCATGGAGCGCAAAGGAGGCGGGTAGTGACGGGGGTTAGTCCAGCGTTTGGACACAGAGCGCGGGCCGTCGGTATCTGCTGCGGGGGGTTTTAGGAATGCCTCTCTAGCCAATAGGGAGCATTGTGTTGTGTCGTGTGGAGGGAGTTATAATGGAAGTGGAGGGAGAACGAGGCCATTGTTCTGGGCAAAACTCTGGGGACACTAAGACTCTTTTATGGGGTCACTAAGGCTGCGTTGTAGGGACAGTCGGGCTGTGCTGCTGGGACACAGAGCCCACTGTGCCCGTGAGGTTGCTCCGTGCCAGGGCCGACCTTAGCTGCTGCAGCTGGACCATTAGCCTCCCTCCCGCTACTTGTCCTGCACTCCTGTCACTCCAACATGGCTGCTGCCTGATTAGTCATCAGCCACTGTTAGTCAGTGCGTCCTCATTGATGTTTTCACACACATATTTTACTATACAACACACTGTTGACTTCCTGAATGCACACATCAAAACACAGAACACTCCTGTTCTGCAAAATAGAAGTATAAACTTTTCTTTGGTGTGACGTCTTCCTTATATCTACCAAACCAGCAGCATTTTGTTATGCGGTCATGGCAGCCTGTGTTACCACCCAGCATTCTCCTGTTGCTTCCTGTGCCAGGTAATAAGGATAACTCATTTGAGGCCTCCAGAATATTCTTTTGTTTTAACTCGAGTGGTGACATCTTAAATGTTACGGCACATTTAGATACCAACGAATAAAGGAACAGGAGTTAAGACAGGACACAGGGCCTTTTTTCTATGAGATAGTTTCTGTTTTCTTTTGAACTCTTCTGTATTGTAACCCAACTTTGTTAAGGATATGATGTCATCGAAGGTAATGAGATAACCTGCGTTCACCTCACAGACACATTACTGTATTGGCCGGTTGCATATTTGCAAATGATGTGCTCGTCATAATCCAAATAGCAAAGATGGCTTGGAGCTTTGACTTAGCACTAAAGGGTTTAAATATAAGCCACTGTCTGTTTACCTAAACTACCTCTGACATTAGAGACATGCCACTGGTGAGTTTTCTTAGAACAAAAGAAATTCCTTTTACCTTGAGGTTGCAGAACAAATCTTGGATATCGTATCTAATCTTAGATATATAAAAACACAACAGGACACTTAAAAGCAAAGCTGTCTGCAGGATTTTATAACATAAAAGGTGATCTATTGATTGTTGTCAGTTAGGTGAAATATCCCTTTATGAGAGTTTTATGATACATGGATAGTTACACAACAGGTAGCTGAACATTTGGAACGTGCTCTAATCAGCATAACATCCCACCCTGCTCACCAGTAGAAATATCACTCCACCTTCTCAATGGCATCATATAATCATAAAGTTTGGAATTGAATTTCATGTGCTGATCTCTTAGGAAAGCAGATCTCAGGTAAATTTCATAAAACAAATATGGATGTGACTTTTACTGAAGAATAAATCATTTTAAAAAAAGGATTGTTCTCCCTGCGCCTGCGTGGGTTCTCTCCGGGTGCTCCGGCTTCCTCCCACCATCCAAAAACATGCACCTCAGGTTAATTGATGGTTCTAGAAATTGCCCTTAGGTGTGAATGAGAGGGTGAATGGTCTTTGTTTCCGTCTGTCTCTATGTGGCCCTGTGATGGACTGGCGATCTGTCCAGGGTGTACTCTGCCTTCACCCTAAGTGTGCCGGGATAGGCTCCAGCCCCCCCCCCCCCCCTTGACCCTGTTCAGGTTAAAGCGGGTATAGATAATGGATGGATGGATGGATGGATGGATTGTAGTTTGTCATATTAAAAGGACAACTTACTGTGTCAAAGAACTGCATACACAGCAGGGGGAAATAAGGTCAACTACAGTGAAAATGATACAAAATTAGTGACTCGTGAGCAATCAACAATGTTCATTAATGAGCAATATGGATGCTCTGTTTTTATTTTTCTGGCATTTAAAAAATCATGGATTTGAATTTAAGCTCATAGTCTGCATTAGATGATTAGAGATCATTGTTGTTATATTAGTAATATTATTGGTTTTTCTCTGAGATTTTCTCAGTTTATCTGCGTTCTAACATTATTTTTCATTATTCTAAAATTATTAAAAATATTTTAGTTTACTGTACTGGGTAGGTTTTATGACATTGTCCCACATTCATCCATAAACCTGGAAATCATAAGAAATCCGAAAATAAACAGGATCATTGCCATAAACCTTATCATCAAGTAGGTGTGACTGTAAATGGAAAGAAAGTTTATGCGTGGGTCATTTGTATGAGTGCAATACATGTAAAAAAAGGAAAAAAAAAAAAAAAAAAAAAAAAAAAAAAAAATAACATAATTAACATATTAAGGAATTCAAAAGTGAAAATACAGCTCAGTCACAAACTTTGCATTGTGGTGTAGAATAGTATTATTATAAATAATCTTTCACAGGTATACTGACTCTATGAGATGTATTTTAAAGCTGTTGCTGTCTGCTTTTCATATTCCCACAGGATTTTGAGGAATGGGTGAACGACACAGCGCACCATGGCTTTGTGGTTGTGTCATTTGGAGCTGGAGTCAAATACCTTTCCCATGACATAGCTCACAAACTGGCCGGAGCCCTCGCCAGGCTTCCCCAGCGAGTCATCTGGAGGTAAACGATCAGCTCTCTCACTGTCACTCATGCACAGATGTCATCATGACAGATGTGAGCAGGACTTTTTGATGTAGTTAGCCTCATGGGTCTCTGACTGTCATACGACTTAGTATTTACACTCATGTGTTTTTTGAACTTTCTAAAGTTTATTATGTGGACCTTCATAATCAGCACCACATTGTAAAATAAGGGTGCCACATTGTTTATTTGGGACAGGATGTCTCTTGAGGTCAGAGTCCATCCCTGCATTACGTTTGCTTTAGGGTGTTATTTGAGGTCATCTGGCTGATCAAGCAGAATGGAGAAGTGGATCCTAGAACTCAAGAGACTTTGTTCTAGCCTCTGAAGAACTCAAAACAGAAGCTAATGACCATGACTTCACTTTTGTATGGTAAAAATACCATTGTATTTTATTTAATTTGTCAATGTCACAAATTATTAGAGATTAATCTAAAAATGTTTGTGCTGTTAAATATAGTGTTTTTAAATTAAATATTTGCATTCCACTTATAAACATGAAGACAAATACCTACGTGGCCATGCTGTGTGGCCGGCCCTAAAATGCTTTGTGACACTGGGTTCATCACTGACGATGATGCACCACAGCGTGTAAATGAAAACGTTAATTTGCACAGAATGGATCAATAGCGAGCGGTCCTTTTGAAGAGTTTAAATTTAAAATGTGTGTGCTTTCCTCATGAGAGTGACAGGTGTTATTGAAGTCTAATCTTTTTATAATAATTTACACTGTTCCATAGCAACACTGCGCCGACTATGACCTGAGCAGCTAATGTTGATGAATGAAAATGAAAATTAAACACATTACTATGTTCTTAAGAATCAAATGTTTTGTCACAACAAGATGCCACTAAATGTGAAATGGGGACACATCAGAATTTTCATGGCAAGATGTCAGACAATCGAGCTTCACATGTGGGTATCTGACCAGGTGTACAGGTGAAGTGAAACAATGACCGGAAACTTGTAGCTATAGGCAGAAGCTTCTTTTAAGCCCTGACAATTTGTGTGTGACATTGTATGGTAATGTGGCTTTCAGTGGCCTTTCTGAACTAAGAGGATAGAAAAGGAAGAGGGCTGATGAGAAGGACAAGGCTGAAGCCAAATGAATCGTGTCTTTGATAATTGGCTCCATGAATGTAGGCTTTGGTAGTCAGGACAGTGAATTGGTGCTTTGTTCATGAGAGAAAGAGAGATGAAAGAGTTTGAGTTGGGGAGGGAAGCAGACAGAGATGGACAGATGGGGGTCGTAATATAGCATTGTATGTGGAAATGCTTCCACACACGCAACTACAGACACCAGCAAACATGCATATAATACGGTACAAAATCCCCATACCCACTATAAGGCAAATGTTTGAAACCTCAATGGTCATGAGTGAGCAGGCAAAGCCCTTCTGCCTTTTACATTTGTTTCGAAAAAAAGAGATCAACTTTCTATTTGTTTGTCTGCATCATGCAGTTGCTTGACTTTGTTGAAACATATATCCTTCTGTACATACATTAGCTCATCTACACAGTATACATACAGTATATCACATACAGTATATATTCATTATGCATGTACAGAAGGTGCACAGCTTCGCAGCAAACAAAAAAAAAATCTTCCAGTCCAGGTTCAAAACAGGAGTTGGCATCTAAAGTTTTGATTTGAAGCAAAAGGGAAACTGAAAACAGTCAGATGTCTCAATAAAAATGATTACTAATGATAAAAAGAAGAGGTACCATAGATAATAGTTAGATGAAACTTATTGAAAAATAATATTATCTCATAAAAATTATTTATTTGTCACATTGCTAAGATTGTGTCTCATGTCAAAAGGAAATTAAGTATCGACAAGGAAAACATGAAGTTGCATAAAGCATTTAGTATTAATTATGTAAAAATACAAAGAGTCCACAAAAAAATAAACTTTTTAAAAATGTGTTAAATACAACGGTCCAACAACACATGAAGTTTCATCAGCAATGCATGAGCAATACCTTAGCTTCAGGAAGCTAGTGTAAATCCTAGCTTGGTTAACAATATAGAAATCGTAGGTGAAGATCATACTGAATTAAAGGAACAGTTTGGCACTGCTTTCTTAGTAGTAACTTCGTGGAGTCTTTAGGAGACTATGAGGTTCCCAAGTAACCAGTACCTGGTCAAACAATTTAACAAATTAGATAGAATGTGTTTATCAGTGTGCTTGATAGGTAGATTTAAAAAAAAAAAAAATCATTATTAAACAATAATATTTGTTTATGTAAGTCAATCTTGCCCTGACCCCCTAGTACCTGTATGTACTGCACATCCACTGTGTCCCCAAACTTTACTTTACTTTACTGTAAATATACTATTAACTTAACTTGACTTAGCTGGGTTCATGTTTACTCATGCTCATGTGAGCAGAGTTTTATGGCCGGTGTAGAAAGTCCCCTTTTGTACAAACAATTCGATATTATGAGTTAATTAGTACACTTTTGATGATTCTGGTAAAATATTTTGTCACCCACTGCTTCCACTCTGTGTGCTAAGCTACGCCAGCCAGCTGTTGGATGTAGATTCATGTTCTCTGTACAGACATTGAAATGAGAGTGGTGCTGGTCTTCTCACTGTAAGAAAGTGAAATATCATATCGTCAGTATTTGTTAAAGCATTCCTTTAGCAT
Source organism: Embiotoca jacksoni (assembly GCF_022577435.1). Classification (NCBI taxonomy): domain Eukaryota; kingdom Metazoa; phylum Chordata; class Actinopteri; family Embiotocidae; genus Embiotoca; species Embiotoca jacksoni. The sequence goes on along the minus strand of NW_027185392.1, from coordinate 6,293,627 downwards.
TCTTAAAGCATTCCTTTAACAAATCAATAATCACAAAATAACTGATATTAAAAAAAATTACATACAGATAATGCTCCAACTAGTTTATGTTGAGTTGAGAAAAATTCTTGTCAATATTTGTTTGACAAAAAATGGTGGCTGTCGAAAATCCCCCTCTTGTTCATGCATTCATTAAAAATTTCCCCTCGGGGATTAATAAAGTAAATACCTACTTACCTACCTATTACACCCGACATAATGACCACTCAATAGTGACTAGAAAACTGAAATTTTTGACATTTTCTGAACAATAGCATTTAGCTGCTGTTCAGTGACAAAATAGCAACATACAACTTTTGCATTTATAAAAGCAGCAGCTTTCAGTGTTTCAGTTTCCAAAATCTCAACTTACTGCTCACTATTGAGTGATTTATTTGGGAGGGTCAATTTATATTGGGAACAGTGAATGAGTGAATAAAAGGGTGATTGTGAACATACATTAAGTCAAGTAGACTTAAAACCTGCTGCACTGAACTTTTGTTTGCCCTTTCTGTCGAAAACCTGCTTATAGGTCCTGCTGTAGCGCAATATTTTACTACTGTTGCAGTTATAAAATGAGAAATTGTTTTAAGCGCCACAGATCAGAATTTCATTAATTTGGTCCGATAACATCTGAAAAGTTTTGAGGAGACGCACAATTGAATAATTTTAAGTTAATTAATCTAAGTTAACATAGGACTAAATTGGAATTTATCTGAACCATTAAAATCTTTATGATTGCTTGTTCGGCCCATAGAACATGCTGATTGTGCATTCAGCCAGCCAGCAATGTGGTAAGGTTGCATATGGTGTCACATGGTGTTATCAGTGCCGTGTGTAGACTTTACTTGCATAATTAGCACGAATGACACTTGAGGAATAGATGTCAGACTAGCCTCTGACCTCTAAAAATGCGGATTTTCTTGGTCCTCGCACACTATGATGGCAACATATTCTGCTCAAAACTGAGATGAACCATGTATGTAATGTTTGTGCTCTTCCTTCATTGTTTTGTTTTTGTTTTTTCCCCATCCTTAGATTTTCTGGTGTTCCACCCAGTAACCTTGGCAACAACACTAAGCTTGTTGATTGGATGCCTCAGAATGACTTATTAGGTGAGTGCATTAGGAGGACATCACCCTCAGTGATGTGTACCTCATCTAGTTCTCCTATCAACACTCAGAGTAATAGTACATTTCTTGTTATATAGCACTGTAACAATAAAACTGAAATGTATTTTATGACAATGTAAATGAATCCACATGTTTTACTGAAAAACATCTTCTCAAGGACCTGATTTTTTTTGTACTGTTGCTTCAATGCATGTTTTAACACAGCTGTTCCTGGGTGGTTTTCTGTAAGAGTTTCCGACTGAGTGTGACTAGAATTTGTAAGGCACGAGTTCCTACCATACCTACTTATTAACCACAGTAGTGGGTAGAATGGGATTGTGTAAGCCACATTGTGTCTGTCAGGAATGAGGACTATGCAACAACATTCAGATATTGACTGCTAGCATTGTACTCTGCGATAGTGTGACATTTTGATGGCACTTTGGTGAGGTAAGATTGCATGTACTGAATTGTTCTGCCTATCTGACTTTATGCAAGGTCAGAGAGAAGCTTTTAAAGGGACAGTTCAAAACAAAACAATACAACTTCTTTCTTTCGTCTGACGCTGTTGTGGCCTTCTCAAAAACAGTTCATTCATTAAACACCAAAAAACAAACTAGCAAGATTCAAAATAATCACTGAGAGCCTATGCAGATGAATATATGACACCTAATGGAGGACAATTACATTTGACCGTTTTCGGTGAACTACACCTTTTTTAATTGTTAAAATGTGTAAAAACATAAGAAGGACTTAGCAGTGAAATGCATTTCTTCATAGAGACACTAAGATATTGTGATCATTTTTCTGTTTAAATGATACATACTTTCATGAAATGGTGCGCAACAGAAAGAACTGATTTGGGTGCAGCAGTTTGTGGGATCTACCATATAAACTGTAAATAATCTAGAAAAACTAACCCAGCAAAAGTGCCCTGTCAAAAATGACTAATGAACACACTATAACACCTAACATTCGTGTCACCCAGGCCACGCTAACACAAGGGCCTTCCTGAGCCATGGCGGCTTGAACAGCATCTACGAGGCCATGTATCATGGAGTGCCGGTAGTTGGTGTGCCCTTGTTCGGGGACCACTATGACACTATGACTCGTGTGTCAGCCAAAGGTATGGGTATCATGCTGCACTGGAAATACATGACAGAGGAAGACCTCTTCATAGCCCTGTCCAGCATCATTGAAGACACCAAGTAAGTTTTGTTTGTGCTGTATGCACACTCAAATACTTTTTGTGTTCATGTTATTATTTGTCAGTGCCATCTGGTGACCAATTATGGCATCACTGCTCTCTGACTTCATGGTCCACATACAATATTTACCTTTTCTGTTCGTCTTTTTCATATTCAGCTGTACTCTGATGTGTTTGTGCCTGAAAAACTTGCTCAGAGAGTTGTGTCTCCTTGTTTCCTTTGCTGTGTGTAGATACCGCCAGCAAGCACGTCTTCTGTCCAACATTCACAAAGATCAGCCAGGCCATCCTGTGACCAGGGCCGTCTATTGGATAAGCTATATCCTCCGTCACAACGGTGCCAACCACCTGCGCTCAGCTGTGTACGAGGTGTCCCCTTACCAGTACTTCCTGCTGGATGTGATGGTTACTGTAGGGGTTGCCTTGGCTCTAACAGGCTATGCCCTCCGGCGCTTTGTACGATTGCTGAGGGGGAAGGTCGGGGACCAACGCAGAGGAGATAACATCCGGGATGATGGCAACATAGCCAATGGACATTGCCATAGCGAGAGCGTGGCCAACGGGAAACACAAACGCAATGGCTCCTTGAAAAACGAGAAGAAGATTAATTAATGTTTCGAATGGCAAAGAGGAACAAGGAAGAGGTTTACCCAAGGACTCTTTAAGTTTGGTTCAGTGTTTTTTATGAAAGCTTGAAAAGAAAGCTGTTCTTAGGTCTGCATCAAGAGGCAATTGCTACTCAGAGCAAGCAAGAGGCTGTAGGAGGATACACAAGGCATCGTGTGGGGACAGAGCAAGGCATCGGGTGCTCAAAATCTGTGTGTGTGTGTGTGTGTGTGTGTGCGTGTGTGTGTGTGTGTGGGTGTGGGTGAATGTGTATGTGTATGTGTGCAATGAAGCAGATTTAATGAAAACTCTTAACAGCAGCTACAGCAATACAACACTAATTTGGAAAGTCTTTGAGAATGACGTAAAGACACGTTGGAGGACATTGTTTCACCTGTGCATCTTCTCTCCTGCATGTTCGCCGTTGTCTTCCTCCCTTCCTTACCAATGGAAGGATGATGAAGAGGGAAAATCACGAGCGCCAACCCCTCATCTTCAGAACAAAACAAGAAAACAAACATAAAATATTTCGGATTTAATGTTTTTAACTGAAAACTTCAAGTGTCTGGTTAACTGTAAATGAAGGATAAATCTATTTATTACTGTACAATAGATTTTAATGATGGACCTTTTTAAACTATTTTTCATTTATTTATGTTATCAGTGGTGTGACAGCATGACGGTAGCTGTACACTCCCTACTCTTAACTGACATCTGCACAACGTAGTGTCCTTCATATTCATAAAACAAACAAAATAAAAGACAGCAGCCGTCACTGTAAGCATGCGCAGGTCTGTGCTCTCTGCACTTAAATTATCCGCAGTACAAACTGATCTTCAGACTGATCAGTGTGAAAACACACTATTTTCCCTTTTCACATGGCAGTGCCAACTGGTGTCTGCACTTAGCTGTGCAGCATTCACATTGTCTCCTGACTGACTTTTGTTTTGGTAGAAAATAACTCTACTCAACTCCGTTTGGCTTACCCGTGTGAAAAGGTGATCATGTTGATATAAAAATATATAGGCTCGTGATGATAACTACTGAGGATACTATGGATAGGCAGAGCCAGATCAGAAATGTGCTCAAGCTCATCCAGTCAGGTGATCAGGGATGAGTCAGAGCATTATTAATTTATGATTACTTGCTTCGTCAGTCCCATAGCTTAATTCTGCATCTATTATCTATTTATTACGGCGTAAAGAGTCATCGCTTGATTGCCATTTTCAGAGCTACACTTGACTTTGTACATCATTCATCTAGGATTTATTTGTTAATAAATGTATTAATTTTAACATGTTTCAAATGCTAGTTTTAAATTTTACTCTTCAGGTAGGAACTTCCACTCAATGCTTCACTTCTGAAAGTAGATTCTGCTGTTGAAGATCAACCAAGCAGGCCTTAGGTAATTATATTAATTCTGAGTGAAGGATTCACATTCTGTATGTTACTTTTTATGATGCAAATACACAGTATGCTCAAAAACATTTGTATGTGCTTGTTGTTGTTTCAGTGTTTTAGATCAATATAAAGAGTTAGACTGAGTGCATGGGTGAAACAAAGCAGACGAAGTATGTCTTAACCCACAGAGTCATGTAAACATATTTAGTTATCTAAAATTACGTCACATAAATGTTGAAAAATAAGCAAAGGATTATTTCTGTTCTTTTCTTTCAAAGAGACTGTTGCCTTCTGTGGCGTCTATATCATCATTATGCTCCTTTTGTTTCTTTGCGAGAATTAAGCTGTCTGTACATTTTAAATGCAGATAGAGGATGGGTACAAGAAGAGGGAAAGAATGCCATAGTTTCGACAATGAAGGTGAATCCCGCTACTTTTACAATGAATAATAATGTGTCAAACAGACACTGATCCCTGCAGTGAAATTCTCTTTTCTTAAAGCCCCGTCAGTGAGATCAAAGTGCAAGGCAAGCTGGAGTATCTTTAGAGTTTGTGGGGGTTGAGTATCGTGTTAATGGATATTTCAGAAGGGCAGATGCTCGTGGTCATGGGACATCAAAATCTCATGAACATGAGACCTCCAGATGATTGATGATTCATCAAACCACCATGCCACATGTACTGTATTTTCTCCCATTGTTTTTGCAGCATGTACCAGACATCTACTTTTTAAGAGCTGCAAATTGTAATAGCATGTTGGCATCATAGCAAAGAGATTGTTTACCTACTAAATGAAGCCATAAACGCAGGCAAAAACAGCAATATAAATGTAAAGCAAACCGAAGAAATATTCACTTAACCAATCAAAGTTGTTTAGAATTTAACATCCAACCTACAAGTTCACAAATCCTTCATAATAACTGAGAGAAACTTCATGATCTTCTTTTCTCTGTGAGCTACAGTTACACTTGCACAGCCCAACACAGCCCTGCTGAAAACAGACTATTATACTTGAATCGTCATCGCTATCATCATCATCATCATCATCATCATCATCATCATCCATAACGTCATCAGCTGGTGGGTACTGTAGGTAGGCTTGCAGGGTGCTACACAGGCTATGAACAGGATCTGAAGAGAAAATGTTAGTGAAGCTATATATTATTTTTTTCCTTTTTTTTTTTTTTTTTTTCCAGTATTAATGTCATAGCCTACATAGATAAATACCCATCCTTCATATGTGTCTGTACATATTCTGCAGTCTGACATGTCTCTGTTCTTGTGACGTTTGCATTTCATCGGCTTGAATTCTTGTCCTGTCTTCAACGGTGCACTCGCTTGTTCCTTTTGTCCACCTCCTTGTCTTTCTCATTACTTCCTGGTGTATTCTGTTGTCTTTGTATTCTTGTCTTGTCCTACTCCTTCCACATACATATTAACTTTGCACACTGAATTTATTTACATTTTATTTTACTTTTAATTTTAAAATGACCTCAAGCCCTCACTTTTTCTCTCATGTGTGTCTATGTTGTAAATAGAATGTAAACAAAATACTAATGCTGAATAAAAATTGCATATTTTGTTTGCAGAAATGTTTGAAACTTTTATTTTCTCATAAATTAGCTTTGGTATATTGTGTTACCTTTAGAAGGAAATTAAACAGTTAAGAAACATTAGAGAAAAAAAGGTTTAACTGTAAATTCTTGTCTATTCATTCAACATATTTTGCTTCTCCTAACTGACAGTTGGGTGTATTGCACGTTCTCAGTATTGCACGTTCTCAGTATTAAAGCACAACAGTACTGAACAGATAAACACATGCAGTTCATGTTTTGGAGACCTGACAAGGCCGATGTTGATTACAGCAGGTGATGCTGCCAGTCTCATTTTGATAGGGGATGTATAGGCTTTCTGTCGGGAATTGTTACCAGGCAGCAAGAGGTTTTTATAGGTATCAAATGGTAGAATCATCTAAAGTTGCCAACTGCACACCCACATGCACACAAGTCAGGTGGATAGATAGGGTTATCTAATGCTGTATGCTCGTGCTGAGTGAGGCTGGGGTAACAAAACACCCAGCCTGGTCCCTGCCTCGCTCGCTGGCCCTGTTAATTATTCACTCTGCCTGCAGGGGCCTGCAGACCTCACACACACACACGCGCACACACACACGCACACACTCACAGTCAAAAGCATCTGCAGGTATGTTTAATTTACGTTCTTGAAGTTGTTTTCTTTTGTTCTCGCTGGTGGCCAAATTGGGCACTGTTCTGTTAACTGAGACAGGAAGAGGGGAAGAAATGGAGGGCTGGCCTCTGCTGATGAGGAATCTGATATCACAGAAAACACAGTAGGCATCATTCATGACATCCTCCATTCATTCTTAGCCACACTTCCCTCCCTAGACCTGGTAAGTGCCTATTGTCTACCTTTCCCTTCCATCTCAAAGGACAATCATCAAGAGCAATTAAACACTTTGTGTTGGACTAAGTGGGCTTACTATATGGAGTTCAGAGTAATGGATTTGTCATTACTTTGACAACAGGGTGTGCTCTAATCCTCTGCGCCCTGGCAACCACAGTCTTTGTGTGAGAGTATGGCATAAAGATATTGGACCTAGCCTGTGTGTGGTTGTGTGTGTTAGAGTGATGCCTGAGGGGGTGAGCCAGTTTTGAATTTGTTGACTTGGCGTATATAAGCTTAAATGAATGATGGCTTTCCTTCAGTGTTTATTCGTCTTTGTCACAGCCTATTCTAAGAGCTCTACCAATGGATCTGCCCAAAAGCATATCATATTTCTTTGTAAATGGTTTGGCAGGATTGAAAGACTTTTCCTCCACTAAATCAACACAGAGCTAACCTTGACAATATATGTAATTTAAAAAAAAAAGGGAGAAAGAGCTATCAAATCAATTATTTCAATGAAAATGAATTAAACTGCTGAGATCTTTGCACATTGTAAAAGAGTCAGTATTTCTTATCCTGATGTTTAGTTTTGTTTTTTTTCTGCCTCTTTTTGTTACAAAAATTGAAAATTTAAATGTGGTCTTTTTGCAGCACTGGAGGCCAGGCTTACTGAACTAAAAGTCTAGCTGTGCACCATGGAAAACATGCTTATTAGCTGCGGTAGCGAGACTTCAGTAGCCAGTGTGGGCTGACTTGTAGTAGCCGCTCACTGGCAGGTCCCAGGCAGCAGGAAGCCAGGCGTGCTGGGTGACAGCATGAAGGAAGCATAGCTCTAAACAGTGGTAAGTGGACCAATCTGCTTCTGTTGGAGGTTCTTTCTGTTAACAGGGAGCTTTTTTTTTTTTTTTTTTTTTTTTTTTTTTGTATAATACTGTAAGGTTACTTACTAACGCACCCTGGGATTACATGATACATGGTCTGCCCTTATAGCACCTTAGCTGTCTCAAAGCACTTCATAATGTTTGCCTCCCATTCACCCATTCATTCATAAATTGCAACAGAGCTACTATAGCCTACTACAAGGTGCTTGCCTGCCACCAGGAGTTCAGTGTCTATCTTGGACACTTGGGCGTACTTGCCTGCGCAGAGGGCAACTGCGCACACGCCCCGTGAATCGGGGTTGCCAGGTTGTGGTGACAGATTTTTGTAATTATATTAGAATTTCGTTTGTGTTTGTTGCTACTGTTTCATAGACAATCTGTGACGTCAGACAAACGTACAAAACTTGCGGATCCGTGTAAAACGATTCGGCCTATTCAAACAAGGTTTGAGGGCAATGCTAATTTCGGGAGTTTTCCGGGAGAAACAATAACACAGGACAACACAGGACAGCGCCTGGAGATGAACCTGACATACAAGAGGAACCCTGGAAAAAACCCCAGATGTGTTTGCAGGTATTATGGAGCACTCAGGGCCTGTGGGTTTATTTGGGAAGAACAGCTGAGAAGTGAGGCTTCAGCTGTGAACCTTCTAATTGTGGGAAATATCTCCACACCTGTTGCAGTGGCAGAGTTGCATGTCATAAATACAGTGAACGGTTGGGCTTGGCAGAGGCCTGCACTCTCCCAGTGCTCTCTCCATTGGCCAACTTTTTTTTTTATCTTTTTTTTTTTTTTATCTGCATTGTTTTGGGTAGATCACAATTGACACACGTACACAGTAAATCTAACCTTCAGATTTTCTCAGTGCTGTGAAACTCCAAGGACAAAAGCCCCTTTTTTCCCTGGAACAGAAATAGAACACATTTCTGCATGTATTTTAGTGTATGGCAGGTTTTATTATAGCGGAGAGAAACATTCAGTGTGTGCAGTCTCTGCTCTGCTCTTAAAGCTGAAAATATTTGCAACTCTGAGCTGGTAAGCTTGTGCTGATGATACCCAAGGTAGAAGCGAAGGCTACAGGCTTCGTGCGTCTTATGAGAGGATTCCTCATCTTCAAAAAGGCTTTTCTTTGGTCCTCTTTTACTTTTTGCCTTTCATTGACTTTTTTGGCTTTTTGCTTAGATGAGTAGGATTTGACGTGTGTTTCATGATCTTAAAGGATAGGATCAATACATCCAAGGACTCCTGCTTGATGAAAAACTGGTCAGTGTAACTAGTGCCCTGAGATGGGGTTTATGTTGGTTTGAAAAGAAGACAGTGAGGTTTGATGGGATTCTGCAAGTTACTCTTATGTCCAGTAGAGGGTAGTAGTATTCCACAACTAACTGCTCTGGTTACCTCGTGCTTCTCTCTCTTTTGATTTCTGTCTGTCAGTCTTTCATTTTATTTTTTTGCTGCTTCTCTGCTTTGACCAACAGCCGATGAACCTGTTGACTAAAGTTTCAACTTTAAGAAGCTTCTAATGCAAATATTTTGTGATACCTCCTGTGTGAGCGTGGAAGTAGTTTCAAGTGTGAAGTTAGGCTGCCATTGTCCCTCTGGTCCAGTATACTTGTATCCACAGTTGTGAGTCCTATTAAAATCACCCCCGATGAAAATGTCTGCGCCCAAACTCTTTGACAGATGTGGCCATCAGTGGGTGAGGGCGGGAGCCTTCAACATCAGAGGCCTTCAAGTGCTGCGTGCGTGTGTGTCAGATTTCAATTGAAAGTTAAATGATCCATGTGGAGAAATGGGGTCCCATCAGCAACCTTAGAGGTAAGATGAATCCAAAAAGGAGACGAATAGGGGTAATGAACTATTGCAACAAGCAAATATAATTGGCGTGCACTATATTTGTGGATGCTGGCTTTAGGTCTGCACATGCGTTTACATGTGTTTTTATATGCACGTGTGTGCTTGTTCAAATGTGTGCCTGTGTGTGTGCGTGTGTGTGTGCGTGTGTGTGTGTGTGTGTGTGTGTGTGTGTGTGTGTGTGTGTGTGTGTGTGTTAGGGATAGATGGAGCCCTGTCACTGTGTCACCATGGAGATAAGAGAAGCCTGACAGCACAGGAGAGAGAATGACAGCTTTTATATCAATCATACTGACTTATAACTGCGCGTGAGTGTACAAGTGTGTCTATGCGTTAAGGGGTTAGGAAAGGGTATTAAGCTGGACTCAAAAATAAATCAATGTCATGTGGTTTGTATGTCAGCAGCTGTTGTCAGTTTGGCCTCACCTCTCGCTGTAATCTCTAAACTCCAGTGACCACACTCAACACACACACACACACACACACACACACACACACACACACACACACACACACACACACACACACACACACACGCACACACACACACTGGCTGCATTGACACATAAGCAGACAGATGCCAGTATGTGTCACCCATCTCTAAGTGTCTGGACAACGCCCAGAAGGAGAGAGTTGGCCAAATGTTGTCCTGGCACAAAAATCGACATCTTTTCGCATCTCTGTGAACTAATTCTCTCTGTCTAATTTACTTTCTGCTCCACTCTATTTCTTCCGAGTGTCAGTTTTTTATTCCTCCTCTTAACTTCTCCTCTTTTTCCGCTACTCCTACCACCTCTTTCAACCTCGCTCTCTGCATTCACTTGGGTTCCTCATCTCCAAGCGTCATCCAACACAGAGCCTCAGTGAGTCTGTAAGCTGATGCAGCGTATCTGTGAGGAATTGGGAATTCAATTGGAGAAAATCAGGCTTTTGAGTTTTTAGCCAGATATTTAATTATTGGAGTGAATTATAGCTGTGTCGCTGCAGGGACACAGCGCAGAGTTAATGTGACTAAGTAAACAATAAATAAGCACTAAATAAACATAAAGTCAATGCCATGCTTGATTAGAAACATAACACCTACTGCTGCCCTTGCTAAACCTCCCGTGCTTACTTACTTTAGTCCGAAAAACTCTCAACACTGTACTTGTTTTGTGTGTGTTAATACCTGGAAGCGTTTCACTAATATTATCTGAATTCTTTGCCCTGCAGTGGATCTGAGGCAGGAGCTGAGAGGGGCCAGTAGCGAGATAGAAAGATAGAGACGGGGAGGGACTTGGAAGATAGAAATCTACCCTCCTCTATGATTAGGTACTGACCTCATAGGCCTGCTGTCTGCACTGATAAAGAAACACAAAGACACACACACTCACCCTCTATCCCATTCCCTCCTTTTTTTTTTTAACCCAGTAAATCATTGGATCCTTATCAGTGTTCATTCATTTCATTTTTCTCTTTTTTCTTTTTCTCTGGCTTTTCTGGCTTTTCATATTTCTGTTCATTCTCCCCAAAGCTAAGGGAAGATAATCTAGCTATGATCTGTTTTCAGAATGTGTTGCTCCCACTTTTTCTTTATTTGCACTATTGAAAATGTTTTAAGTTGAAGAATAAGTTCAAACAGGGTAAACTTGCCAAGCTGCAAGAGTCTTACACATTTTTGCTTAGTCTAAAAAAATAAATAAATAAATTGTCACTACACATTACAATTTACCAATGTTCCCTAAACGCCTCACATGTTATCAGTAGATGCTAGCTCACTGGCTGCACACACAGAGGCCTAAAGGTACTGCAGCGCATGCAGCTCAGATGGGTGTGAGGCCAAACATTTGTTTTAAAAAAACAAATACAGTGCTCTCGTGTTGAAATTGAAAGATTCAATCTATGTAGGAGGGTCGCCTAAGTCAAGGCTATGCGTGTGACAAAAGCTGCAGCTCACCGAACACTAAAAAGATGTACCCCGGCACAAATGCAGCAAAAGTTATGGTCAGTATCAAAATTTGGTACCAAATGACCAGGCATTTTTTGATGCAAGATTGTACCAAATCAATTTTGTCAGTGCCTTAAAATGATCGAAGTTTGGTGCCCAGCCCTGGATGTCAGTCTGCTGATTCACAGAATTACAAAACCTGTGATTGTGCATCTGAGAAGAGACAAGGATGGGCATCTCTCTGCTTTAAGTGATGACTGATAACTTACTATCAATGCTAAAACTTGAATACTAAATTTCACGAGTCATGTTATTTCCTACTGCCATGTTCACGATGGCCTCATCCGATGGCAAAATAACTGTTAGCAGACTTATCAGACATCAGATATCCTCTCTGTTAAAACATAACTCTGGGTTAAAGAGGGGACACAGCGGTTATCTTCTCGCATATTATAATCTGTTGCTACTACGCATCTATACATATACGTGCACGTGCCGACAGACGCTCACACACCTCCATTGAGTCAGTCAGTGAGCGCTCCATCATTGCCAGCGGTAGCCCTGTGCTCTTTGGTTGGTTGCAGGTTGATGGATGAGTCTCCCTTGAGCAGCTCTGTTAAAGCGCCTCTCTATCAGGCTGCAGCCGCATGGGCCCTCACATTTGATTAGATCCCAATGGAAGCCAGTTGCTCTCTGTCATCACTCATACAGCATAGGCCCGAGATGCAACAGCGGCTGCCATTGGAGCACAGAGCTTGACACGCTGAGGAAGCCATTTCGGTGCAAAGAGAGGATATTATGTGACTCATGTACAACTCTGTCTCACATGGGTGGCACTGCGCTTGGCTGGAGAGGAGAGATAGTGTGAGGGAGCGGGGTAGTCAAAGGAGCGGCATGTGATTTCCATTCTTCATAGGTTATATTCAGAACAGAAAGCCTCATCCAAGATTCTATCAATCAAATTGCCCACCTATTCATTTAAATTACACCTGAATGAGAGTGAGGGCCATTACAGCACTTCAAAACTCAAAAGCCTTCCATCGCTTTGACTCTGTCCCCTTCTTGCTCTCTCTCTCGCTCTGTTTTTTCCTCTCTTAACATCGCTCCCGCTTTCATCTCTCATCTCCCTCTGTTGGTATTTACATGTCAATGACTTCTGCGTAAGTGCTTTTCCGTTATTTGGGTGGGGGGGGGTCTGCTATTTACATGTCAGTGGGTTTCGTTGCTTGATGGTGCTGTGTTGAATTGAAAGTAATTTGCTCTGTGACAGTCAAGCCATTTTACCAGCTATTACTCTCATCCATTCTGGTCAGTGAATACTGATGACAATGAAACCAGGGAGCTGTGAAGAAATTTTGCAAGCTCTCGTGTTAGTGACGCTGGTGTGGCTTTCCTGTGGTGGCTGCCCCTTCCACCTCTAAAAGAGTTTTCTTTTTGATGATATGCAGCATATTTTGTCCCTTTTTATATGATCTTATACATTATTTAGCCATTTTAATCTCTGTGCGAGTTAATTGCGTTAATGTGAAATGCGAGAAGAACAATTCTTTATTTTGACTTCTCATCTTGGAAGCAGTCGGAATAGTGAGTGGTTTTATTTATTGCTCCAAAGCTGCCTGGTCACTGCAGCCCTAAGTCAGGTCTGACACTCTTTATGAACTGCACAACAATGTGAAAGCCATTACACTTCCAGTAAATTGCTTTGAAAACTTGATAGTTGCACACGCAAAAAAAAAAAAAAAAAAAAAAAAAAAAAAGGAAGCAATTTCAGCATGAAATCGTGGTACTTTCCCAGCGAGGGCCTGGAGATAAGTCTCAACTGACGATGCGGTTTAAAAATAAGGACTAATTTCCTTTTAATCAGCCGCGTAGACCGTGCCGCCCCGAGTGTTAAATCACTGTTGCAGAAGTTTGAGGATTCCAGCTAACAAATCACAGAGGATGGGGTTGAGATATAGGTGGTAAGCGGACACTGATGTGTCCGAGGTCAGCAGCTCGCATGTCAAGGTCAGCAGACACACGAATGCATGCTCACACATGCAACTCTCTGCTTTGTTGTTTTTATGAGTTCCGCTGGCCATTAATGATTTAGTCTTACAGGCAGGACAGAAATATGACTGCTTATGACTGAAATATTGATGGAGTTGTGTGAATTATTGATAAGGTGGATTTCTGCAATAAAGATGCAGTTGACCTACTGTAGTCAGAGGTTAGGCACGGTGGTCCTACTGTTTTGTTCGATGGATGGTACCGCCGTGCATGCTCACCTCTGAATTTTTAGAAGTACATTTTATGGATGTTTGACTTTCTGTGTGTGTGAGAGAGAGAGAGAGAGATGTGTGTGTTTCCGCGTGCAGGAATGTGTCTCACCCAGCGGCTTTTGGAGACGGCAACAAATACTAATCTGTTCCTCGAGATATGCATGTATGAATGAGTTGTTCTGAGGTCATTCTGCCAGCCGATGTGTTTATTCTTTCAACAACTACATTGCCCGCAGATTGTTCGATAGTCAGATGACAAAGTAGCAGCCTGGCTAATAGCACCGCACGCCTTTGCCAAAACAACCTGCATGCTTTTGAAATGTGTTTGTGTTGGAGCTGCCTCCAGATGAATCTAATTTGGCAGAGAAGAGCGTGAGAAGTTGGTGCAAATCTTAGTACGCCTCGACTGCACAGAAAGAGTGTTGGAGTAGAGACGTGCCACATAAACAGTCAAAGCGCTGCTTGCTTTAACAGAGTTGAGGCTTTTTTGTTTTGTTTACATTGGACACATTTATCAGTCCCCTCCATATAGTTTACTGCAGTTCATTTTCTAATCTCTTTGCCTCTCTCCATTGTTTCCTTAAAAATTCATGAGCCTTCAGGTTGTCTTTCATCAGTTTGAATATTCACAGGCTCCCCTTGTCCGCTCATCTCCTCACACTCGGTAAACCATCACATTGGGTTTCACTGCTGGCTCAGGCTTGTGAAAGTCCTTTCTTGACTCCTCACCTCATTTTCAGTCCTCCTTCACAAATTAGTGGGCATTGGACTGATTTTCCACCCTCTTATTTTATCTGAACATGACCCTCTGCAGTGAGTTTGATGATGCAAGGGATTTTTTTTTTTTTATGGAACTGTGATAGATAGATATGGATTTCTGGAGATGAGTTTGACTAGAAGCTGGAGGCAAAGGAGACAGTAATACATGTTAATGACTCGCAAAAATGAGGCCCTAGAGGTGCACGGAGAGTTTGGGTGACAGGAAAAAATGTCCAATGTAGGCATGTTTCAAGGAAGGACAAAGAACAAAAGGGGATTATTCTTAAGCGTTTAGCTAAGTTTTCTGGCTCGGGCTGCTTTGTCCTTCACATGGGTCAAGAGGACAGGGATGCAGGGCGGGTGAACAGATAGGATCTTTCTCCTCAAGGGATGAAGGCGAGGCAGAGGGGATAGAGAGGTAAGCGCTGAGGAAATGGAAAGATGGAGGGATGGAGATAGGAGTGAAGTGGAGGAGTCGGAGATGCTGGGGAGGAGGGGAGATGGACAGATTGTGAGGAGGAGAGAATAGAAGAAAGGTGTGTTTCCCTCTGACAGAAGTGAGAAATTGTTTGACAGATAGAATAATGCAGACTACCATTTTTGATTAGATTTGCTTACATTCAAATTTTAAACACAAGTGATGGAGCATATGATACACAAGGTGAATAAATATCTATTTGGTTTTCAACAATTAGGATTCAGCTGCTTTGTGGACCATGGTGTGAACACCTGGGTTTAGATGGCAGGCATAGATGAAACAGAGTTAAGGCTGTACAGAGATTAGTCACAATCTATTGCTGAAGGCAGGAGGCTTTGAGTAACATAATGCACAATGAAAGTCTGCAGAATTTAGAATACTAGGGGTGCACGGGTGAAAAGTGTGTGTGTGTGTGTGTGTGTGTGTGTGTGTGTGTGTGTGTGTGTGTGTGTGTGTGTGTGTGTGTGTGTGTGTAGATGTGTGTCTCTAAATGATGAGATTGAGTCCCAAGCCACCAGCTAATGGTTTCCATAGATTTATTGGCAGTGCTGGGGGTACTTTGTTTTAGACTCATGAGACAAGTTGCAATATATCACCTACTCAACCAGCCCGCAGACATTAGAGTTAACCCCGGATCTCTCAGAGAGGCTGTCAGCGTGCACATAAGAAGGTGCCCATGAGAGGAGTGAAAATAAAAAAGACAGGCCAATAAAAGACCAAAAAGTGTTCACTAATGTGAGCGACAGAAAGGCATTAAGCACTGGTTCAGTGAAACCACGACTGGTGTTTAGTGGTCGATTCCACCCATGGATATTGGATATGCCTTGCCATATCCACCTGTGAAATCACATTTGAAGCCTTTCGGCAAAGTACTTGTCTCTCCAACAATAGTGTTTTCATAACCAGCCAACTGGGAGGAGATCTAAAGAGAGAGGCAGGAGCACTAATCAATAGGAGAGGGTGGACCGGTGTCAAACGGCCAATAAACAAACAAGCCATTATTCTGACACACAGACCGGGATATCGCCAAATGCAAAGTTAAGAGACACACAAAGGCACGTTCTCGGTAAAAGTGTATTAAAAACTGAGTGGTAATGTGCATGATTACTAGTGGCTGGAAAGAAACCAACTAAATTCTATTTGTACTCGCTGCCTGCTCTGTTTCTGTGTGTGCGTGTGCGTGTGTGTGTGTGTGTGTGTGTGTGAACCATTCACGTGCAAACTGGCTAACTATGTGTGTTAGCTTTGGACATTTATGATAAATGTGGGTGTATTTTTTTCGAGGCAGGAAAAAGATGGTGAAAATAAGAGAAAGCAGAAGAGAGTGTGCGGCTTGTATAAACACTAATATCACTGTATTGATCAAACCCTCCTATCTGGTGGCAGTTAGATTGGTCAGAGGAGTGACTCTGTGGGTGAGCGTGTTAAAGTGATCTTTGCATCCTCTGGTGTGTATGCACGTGTGCCTCTTGTCCGTGCGTGCTCTGTCTCTCTCTGTCTGACAGTGTGTGTGTCTATGTGCGTGTTGGAAGTTTGTTCTGGGCGGGGCTGGTGACAGAGCGAGGGAGACGGAGAAGTGCTATCGATTTTTTTTTAGCCGAGCCACGCTAAAGAAAGATCTGTTTGGGTGGAACTGTGATTACCCCCCCCCCCCCCCCCCGCCCCCCTCCTCACCCTGTCCCTCTCCCCTGTTACCCTTTCACTTAGCATATGTGCGGTATCTATCTTTCCGTCCAATGTCTCGCCCGTCTCAATCGTTAGGCCTAAACAAAGCGTGTGATGCGCTCTCGCTGTCGTCTATTTCTGGATGCCAGTACGTCTGGGAGGGAATATGTTTCAACATTTTTGCAGCTTAGAAATGCTGTTTATATTCTAGGTATACCACACATGCCACATAGGGATTGTTTTGTGCATTTGTGCGCATCTTCATGTGTGTGCTTGTGTCAGTGTGTGCACTTAAAAAAAACCCAAAAAAAACAATTGCAGTGGTATGTAAGGTTTCAAGAGATTGAAGAGTGAATCAGTTGCCTGGTTACCAGAGTCTGTTTGTCAGGTTGCAGTTTTTTATGCATACAGTCGCAGACACACCCATACACAAATATGTGCACATGCTCATACAAACATTCTTTCACTTTCAGAAGGCATGAACTTAATGTAGGATGTGCCCCGTTTTCTTTGCCAAACTTAATTCGGACGGCTGTGTACGACTGAACTGACTGGGACACTCTGAACTCAGATCAGTGTGCATCTGTCTGTCTCTCCGTTCGTCAGCCTGTCAGTCCTCCTCTCGGCCTATTACGGTGGAACAGACGGCAACACAAAGGCAATCTGTGTTTCTCAGTTTGCGTAGTCAGATAAACAGATAAACGATTAGTTGCAATAGAGGAGAGGGAGTCTTAGTGTCATCATTATGAGGGAGAGGGGGATCGGGATTAAAAGAGCGGCATTGTGTCTAACAGATTATTGGCCCGGGATGTGTGTGTGTGTGTGTGTGCGTGTGTGTGTGTGTGTGTGTGTATGCCTGCTGCATGTGTGGTTGGCTGGTTTTCTCATTACAGGATTAAAGAGCATCTGGTTCAATGTTCCTCTCAACCCTGCCATGCAAAGTCACATGGGAAATAATACACTGTTGTCTCATGTAGGCGTACTGCATGTGCATGTGCATGTGCTTGTGCTTGTGTGTCCATCTGTGTCTTTGCGTGTGTGTGTGTGTGCGCACACATGCCACAAACATGACTGTGCATGCATGTCAACTGGGAGAAGAAATATGGATTGAATGGAAGTGAACATGGGCAGAAATGAAACTGCTGTGTCTAGTGGCTGTGTCCCAGAGTGGAGAAGCCTGTATTGTGGGCTCCCTGTGTGAAAAACTCTTGACTCAAATCTATTTGTGGTTACGTAATAAAAAGTGGACTGAGATGGGCTTAGCTGGATCCTTTAGTGAGTATACAGCCAGAAAAGTGATAGGCAAAGTAAAAGGGTGAGGTGGAAGGAGACTCGGAGCATAGATAGATAGACAGATGGATCTATAGATCTGCATCTCTAACATACAAAATTAACACAATGATGTAGCATGTATGTTGCGTGTTGATAAAACTCTCTGTTAAATGCTCTGACCTGTAATAGATGTGTTAATTAGAGTTACGTCTGACATCTGTCAGTCATGGGGCTGATTTATGGGTGTCTGAAATCTTAATTTACTGCTATCTATGCAAACATTCGCTGTTTATGATTTAGGTACGCTTAAATAAGCTGAATTGAGCAAGTGATTTGTCGGAGACACACCCCATTTTTGACAATGTATTGTATGAACCTCAGTCACGAAACCTCAAGATTTAAATTATTCGTCACAGTCATAGATATTGCACAAAGTGGCAGACCTGAACACTTTGTCTGAAGGGTGCTATGACATCACATAAAATACTAAAGAGTACCTGATTTATGATTTAATACCACTTATGACTTAGCAACACTGCTGACCTATTTATGTCAATGTTTGTGGATGGTAGGAGCTACCCCCTTATTTAGCATTTATAAACAGGATTTAATCAATTTATGAAGGATTTATATCAACAGTAATACTAGTTAATTGTACACTATACATTTGTAACATTGTAATTAGTTCGATGTTTGTTCCACGTCATACAAAATAAAGAATACAGACGTCCTATAAGCGCCCATAAGTGGTGGTGTAAAAACAGTGAATGAATAACTACGGCTGTTCTGATTGAGGTTACCCCCCCCCCCCCCCAATTTGAGTCAATACCGAAACCTAATCCGATACTTGTATTTTCCTAGATAATACAGATGCACACTTCAAGTTCATTAACAATATTAAACTGAATCCACTGTACATTCTTCACAACCAAATTTGAGGGGTATTCGAGAAGATCAGAGACTGCACTCGTTGCGTGCTAATGGAGCGACGCACTATGACGTGCACAAAGCAGGGGGAAGCCACGACCTTCTTGGGTAAGTATTCCAATTTGTGTTGTTCGAAATCAGCACCTGTGTTAGACGCGTTTTTAAAAATATAATTCAATTGCATTTTTAACCTTTTAAAAACGCACCTATTTTTTTAGGCCTCTGCTCGAAAATTGCATATCCATAATAAAAAGAGTATATCTCTGCAACCACAAGGTCTATTTGAATAATGTTGGTGTAATAATGAAGGGAGCACTTGTGAGATTTGTTCAGATGTGTAAATACTAGTATATATGTCCATATTTTAATGATAGTTTTGCTAAGTCTTCTCCCTGGCCCCCAATTGGGGGCCTTTAGGGCTTAAAAGGTTAAAAGTGAGAAATCGCAACATAAGTCGTCTCAGGGCATTTTACATACTTTACAAACGCGGTTTCACAATGGACCTGAGCAGAGAGTGCCCAATGTAATGCAATCCTAGTTCATACAGCTATTTTAAACAGTGTTATTAGTCTGCTAATGTTTATACATTAGTTATAGGTATTTTTAGAGGCTTTATAATGGTCGACAAATGCAATAGTTGACATTACATGCAAAAAAAGTTTCCAATTAAATTAAAAAAAAAAAACCGTTTCATTTACTGGGTATAAATGTTACTTATTTATTGATTCAAGCAATATGAATTGAATTATTGAATAAATGAGAGAATAAATGAAGCTGGGATGCCGTAAAACAAAGTTACAATCAATTCACTTTGTTTCTCACTCAACTGAAACATTACTCAGGCAAAAAAATAGAATAAGAGCAGACTTACCTTAATTGTGTGAACTAAATATTTGTTTGTGATCGACACAACAATAATACATCATTGTAATTGCATGGTTGATGGTGATGCGGAGCTGCTAAGGGTTTGCGTTAGTGTTTCCGTGTTATTGTGTGTGTGTGTGTTTATTGCCTGTGCCCCTATTAATCAGAACCTATCACTTGTGCCTAATGGAGATAGATTATCAAGCAGAAAGACGTGACTGTCCCTAGAGAATGCATACTTTGTGGTGTGTGTGTTGTTATGCTCAATTGTAATAGCCCAATAACTATGTGATTTTCTGCTTGACTACGAGAGCCACCCTGGTTTGAGCCACCTACCCTTGATAAGGAGGGTGAGGGTGTGTTTCTGGAGACACAGAGGTTAAACACACTCATTTATTATTTTCTGTGTGTGTGTGTGTGTGTGTGTGTGTGTGTGTGTGAGTATACAATGTGTGAATACAATTAGCTGAGACTATGCTTGCACGCGTTCTCCACATTTATTCCCCCAAATATATGAGACTTTACCAGCACCTGTACAGGCTTTTTCTACCTGCCCTGGGGTACAAAAGACTTCTCTACATGCTGCAGCAGAAGGCTTTAATCCCTCAGAGATACCTATATTCCCTGCCGCTCAGGGTAAAGTATCTGCTACATACTAATAATATTTCTCCGCTGCTTCCTTGAAATGTGTCCTTGCAATGCTCCCCGGGATCCCTCATGGCCTTTTCCGTATCTTGGAAACATTACAAGTGTTTTCAGCTCGGCAAAAAATTACCACATCAAAACACTACAAACTGAAGATCACATTAATTCGACAGGAACATTTAACATTTATAGTTTAGCGACAATAATAGACCTAAACAGACTTCAACTGATCCTTGCATGCTCATAATCCCACACTGACACACTCTCGCAAGGAAACACACACTTGTGTAAACCCATTTTACTTTCATTAAGTATCACTCAAAATGGATGAGAGCTCTCATTTCATGGAGTGCTGGCAGACTTGATATGAAGGCCTCTTTAACATAGAGGCTGAGACACACGTGCATAAATACTTGAATAAATATCCTTCATCCTGACAGAGGAGTTATATTCTTGGGCCACTAAACTGATAATAAACACTTCTATTACATGTTCTTCAGAAGTTAGAAGTCGAGATGATATCTATGATTAGACAACAGAGAGAGAGAGAGAGAGAGAGATAATGCCAAATGCAACTTTATTGGGTTCTTCTTTGTCTGACAAAAGAGTACAACATTTTTAAACCTGAGCAAGAGGTGATAGTTTTCTTCTAATATTTTAGACTTTTAATCTCATCATGGCTGCACAGAGAGCAGAAAACAATACTGAGAGATTCTCCAATGTTATTTGGACCATCTATGCCATTTGAAGGTCAGCTGAATCAACAAGCAAGTTTTCGTGTCTCTAAGGAAACAAAATACTCTAAAAACCCAAATAACAGCCTTCTTGCTTATTGTTCCATTGTCTTCTTTCTACTATTGATTGCCAGCTGTCTTCTGGGTAGTCAGACTTGCTGATGACCTTTTAAAATCTGTGTGTGTGTGTGTGTGTGTGTGTGTGTGTGTGTGTGTGTGTGTGTGTGTGTGTGTGTGTGCCGCTGCCTGTATGTGTGCTGATGCATGACTGTGTGTGTGTGTGTGTGTGTGTGTGTGTGTGTGTGTGTGTGTGTGTGTGTGTGTGTCATTACCTCTGTGTTCAGCCTCAGCATGTGCTCTCTTTGTGTTCTGTCATGTTATCATATTTTGTCCTGTTCTCCTCATCGATTACCTGTCATCAGGCTGAAAAGTCGACTTTTGTTTCACCAAGTTAGCAAATAGAGTGGTCTGTCTCACTCTCTTTAATTTCTGGCTCTATTTTGCTTGTCTAACTTATTTCTGCAATGCGAGATTTCTCTGTCATGGCATCTTCACTGGATTATCTTTATCTTTTTGGACTTTCACTCTTTGCTTTGTAAAATATTCAGCAGTTCTTCTACTTCTTTGCCTGTCTTTAGCTGCGTAAGTTATTGAATACATCCATATATCTGTTTCTTTCTGCGGGGCCATATAGTGCTTCATCAATCAGACCTGTCATCGCACATCTCTTGCATGGCTTCATGTCTTTTTGTGTCTGTTTGCGCATGCCGGTGTGTGCATACGTGTGCAGCCTGCATGTGTGTTCGTAATGTTGGTTGCATGCATGGCTGAGTACAGGACAGCTCTCTCGCTGGGATGCTAAACAGCAGAAGAAGAGAAGGTTAAGTAGGAAGGTCAACAGAGTAGAGCGAGGGAGATATCCATCACAGAAACCAATACATTTCTGTGGACACCATGGCTATTTATTTTTATTTCTATGGAAAAGAAGACAGTTTCTGCTGGTAAGCTGGCAGCCTGCCTGAGGCCAACTTGACACATCCTCTGCAGACATTTGGATGAGAACATAGAGCCCTGAGGTAAACAAACTGACTGGGCAAATCAGCTTGAAAAGTTGGTTGCGGAAGCAACTTTATTTATTTTTCCAAATCAGGAAGCGATCTGCTAAATCTAGAAGTAAATACATTGACTTTGTTTCATTAAAATCATTGGAAAAATGTTTCCTAACCTTGGAGACGGAAACTAAATGGATATATAATTTGTTTTGATTTTACTCCCGCAGCTGGAGTGTTGGCTAGCCGTTGCTGGCACTTGACTGCATTCAAGAGAAACCGTATCAAGAGAAAATGTGGCAGCATATTACACTACATACTACAAAATTATAGTCACACTATAAATTCTGCAACGTATCTTCTCAAGTTTACCATGATTTCAATGATTTGATTTAGGTACGATATGACGTCAAAGTTTCATGGCTCTCTCGCACAAAAAAAGGGAGTAGTCAGATACATCTTAAATAAATCAAAATTAACACAACAGATCTAGACGTGTCTGGTGAATAACCATCCTGTGAACCAGACAGTCTGATTACAGCAGCCAACAGCTCTGGTCCACTTGTTTGGATGAAGGGTCAGTGATTCTGAAAGTGAGATGAGCTGCTTGCACACTGCATATTTCATTACATCAGGATGATCAGAATCAAAACAATGTTTTTTTGTCAATTATTTAGTTTAGTTTATAAAATGTTAAGAAAATAGCTGCAGATATTATTGAAAATTAAACTACCAAATATTCACATTTAAAAAGCTGGAGACGCAGAATATTTGTAATTTTAGTTTTAAAATGTCTTACTTGAGCAAATATGTAAGCTTTAATATTTGCTTTAAAAATCTACTGTTTAATCTCAGACTTTAAAAAAAAAAAATCAATATTACTTTCCTTAGACATGTTGCATGTTTTTTCTTTAAGGTAAATTAAGTCATATTAGTCTCTCCTGCTCAGGGCTGTATATTCTTTTCTTTCTTTGTCCTATACTCAGGTAATATCTTCTCTCCCCAATTTCTTGACTTGTCCTTCTGTGTATATATATATATATATATATATATATATATATATTTTTTTTTTTTTTTTTAATTATACCTCTCTTTTCCACCTCCTGTCTTCTCTGCCTCCAACACCTCTCATCATTACGGCTAACTCCTGCGATGACAAGCTGACGCCTCATCTATTTCTATCTCTTCTGAGACATGTGTTACATGTACACTAACTGTGCGTGCCTTCCATCTATGTTTTTCTGTGTTCTAGGGAGAAAGAGATGGAGACATCTGTTTGCAGACACACTTACTGCACGTGGGCGCAGCAGCTGTATAGTTAAATTTTGACCATCAGCATTAAATTCACATGCTTCAGCATGCACAGCACATTGTCACAGGTCTTTGATGTTTGATGGTAACCTCCCACTAGCAAATGCACAGTGAATTGCTATGGAGACAAGTAACACCAAAAGCACCAAGTTAAATTAAAACTGCATTAGCTCACTAACTTTGATCTGTCTTTTAAGGTAAAGTTTTTTTTTTTTTTTTTTTTTACTTTCTAAAGCAAAGTTGTGCCATGACCATGATTATAGAGTATAAGCCTTCAGTGGTTAGACGTGATTATTTCCACTTCCAGGTGTTCAGCACCAGAATACCTTCTTATGTTTACTCATATCTGTCGTCAGTGTGGGCAAGAGAAGGGCCAGCACTTCTCCGATATTCATGTGTCCTGTGGTAATGTTCCTCAGGTATTAACGTAGCCTGGTTTTAATGATTTTGAGAACGATGTTGAGTTGGAGTGTGAATGACCTATGGCTTTAACAAGCAACCTTCCAAGTTGCTGAAAGCGTTTTGTTTCTGTTTTTATTTCCTTACTTGTACATATGAAAACAAAAACAAGCAGAGCAATAATCTTGATCATAAAACAAACCATGCAGTTTCCTCTTACCAGACTGATGACATAACTTGGAATACTCATGAAGGTTACAGTTTTCCCCTGCTTCGTGCACGTCACGATGATGTGCTCCGTTGGCGTGCAAAAGGAGCAGTCTCTGAACTTTTTGATTGCCTCTCGTGTATCCTAATATTTCTGCTGCTGTCTGGCTCATAAAAAGAAATATAGTAAGAAGTAAAACACTGAATAGTGTAAGCAACACAAAATAAAACATACATATTGGAAGAAAGCTTTTGTCCCACCATATCTCCAGGGTCTAAACACACCACACACCAATTGATCTTCATAAATCCTGGGCAGTTATTGTTTTTCTGGTAGCATGTTGAGGTCAACAAATTTGCTCTGAGTTTGTGTCTGAGGGGACTATCACTCTTTTATGTCTTTTGCTGTAAGGAGTCCTATACTTCTGTATAATCTTCCTGGAGATTGGACATGTTTAGTGTGTGTACGGTTGTGTCTGTTAATACAGGACCTGTGTGTGGCGAAGCCAAAAGATACCATGGCATTCTTTTTGACCTCCCTTGTACCCTTCCCCCAGGGGCTAACGATCCAACCAGAGGATAAGCCTATTTCCAGACCCTCCCCTTGGGAGCGAGAAAGATCCAATCAGATAAGGGTTCATCTTAGATCAGAATCAACAGGGGTTGAGGCTGGGCTGGATGAGGGACCACACAGACAGACAACCATCACAAGACAAACAGACGATATAGACAAAAAACAAAGACACAAAAATGTCTACACACAGAGTGTAAATAATAAAAAACTGATGTTACTTGTCATATAATGAGTGACTAATCCGTTGTAGTTTCTCTAAAATACTCACAACATGAGGGGGCTCATCCTGTGTGGATAAGGACAGAGTGGGCTCCGGTGTCTCTGCATCTAAGGCAGAACCTCCCTGTGATAATTCTCAGTAGGTGGGACAGTAAACCCACTAAAATGACAGGAAGAAGAAATGCTCTCCCTGATTAAAACAAACCAGTCCTTGCTGGTAAAGGCTTTGAGCGAGTGGAGGGTAAATATTATGGGACTGATGCTTTAATACTCCCACAGTTCTTTATATCTCATTCTTTGGATGACATTTAACATTTATTTACTTTTTTCTTTAATATTCCATCCCATATTTCCTTCACCATAAAAATCTCTCGCTCCTTTTGCATGCAGCAGGTTGCACATGCAGTATTTGTGTGGGCTGTGGGCTAGTGTGTTTCCGTGCCTGTGGTGCAATTGTCACCAATGTCACTTTCATCTGGGCGTGCTACTTTTCACTCTGTCTAATGCTTTGAAGATGGAGGGAGACTTTAATTCCCTCTTTTGCTCACAGTGACACCCTAATATTTACACAAACACACATGCATCCAAACATTCAATGCTGATGCTGAAAAGCTTAATTTGCATCCATCTTTTAGCCCTAAAGGAAGAATTGTGATCTCTGAAGCATCTCCTCCTGTTTAATTGTTTTGATGGCCCGGAGATGTAATAATTATGCATGCTACAATTTGCCCAAGCGATTGTCTTTGTGCATGTTAATATTTGTGTGGGGGAAAATCCATGTACAGAACTGGCTTAGGTGAGAAGAGGCAGATAGAACCGTTGTGGTCTGCAAGGTCTTACGTCTGAGAAAATGTTGCTGTTAGGGCTTTTACTTCATTGTCCATTTTGTAGCTGCTTCCTGTCAAAGAACTGTACATCTCCTGGAATTATTTCAGTCAGATGTGGGCGAAGTAGAGAATATTTTTTGCTACTACATTGATGTTTTTGGTTCTGTGCACTAATTTCATAAAAATGTATCTGCCAAACATTCATTGTAAATGTGTATTTGCATGCCTGTGTGTGTTTTTCTGCATCGCTAAGGGCAACAAATGTCCTTTATCACTGTCAAAATGCCAAATAAGTTATCAACACCTCCCCGCCTGCTGCTGTGACATCTATGCCCACACATATACAGCCACGCACGTACTCAAGTCAGCAAGCAGACTGTTACTCAGACACACAAAGCCAGTTGAAGTAACACTGAGTACATTGTATTAAGGTGAAAGTGAAGCATTTGGTATTTGTTGTAAAATGTGCATTAATGCTTTTGGTGTTTCTTCACCATCAGTTAAAAACTGCTCTCTGGTAATAAATGTAGATTTTCACCTCTGTGACACACAAACACTCACTCAGCTGTATTGACTAGTGTCTTACTTGGAAAGCCTGAGGCAGTTGAGTGGGTTGGATTTCAGAAAATTCTCTCTGGCAATTTATAATGTCTATTTTGGACAGTGATACAATGAATTAATTAGCAGTGGCAAAGGAGAGGAAACTGTCCTGAGATTAGACGGCTTTAAAAAAAGAAAAGAAACAGCATTCTCAAAGTCAAGGAGAACCCCTTACAGGCATACAAAATGATATGCAAACAATAGGCTGTAAGAATAAACTGATTTTATTGTGTTAAACACCCACTGTATGTTTTCAACACAGAACCAGGGCAGCTCAAAACCTTTTCTCTGCAACTTCCAATACACATGAGAATACATGAGAGTAAACTTATGTTACAGAGCACCCAAACTTTAAAATGAATTCTGCAATACGGTTCATAACTATTCAAGCAACACAGCGCCAAAGAAAACCTCGGTTTTCGCAGTGGTCTACTTAGTTTCATGCTACAGTAGTAATGGTGTAACCTCAAAAGGTCAGGAAGACATGAAGATATCCAGCAAACTGAAGACAGGAGGGTTTATCTGTGTCTCTGTCCTTGAGTCTCATCACCCCTCAAATAACTACAGACACTCCCAACACAAAATAGGTTTAGTTTGTTATTTTACAAAAAGACTTATACGACAAATGGGTTTATGCAGGTACACTCCCTTACGCCCCCCTCCAAACACACACACTGAACTTCCATTGCAAAATGGAGGGTCTTCACAGCAGGGGATGGTAAAAATGATCAAATATTTAAACCTTTCCATCCTCCTCTCTGACACACATTCTCTCCCCTTCCTGGGAAAACTGCCCCTTAAACACACATCTGCTCAGAGGAGCCAATCCACTGTCCTGAACAAGCTTTTCAACTATTAGTTCATAAATTCCATTGACCCCAATTTAATGCCCATTAAAGTAAAGTAAATGTAAATAATATTAAATTGGAATATATACAAATATTGCAATAAGAAGTGATACCATCTATGTAAGGGACATCACACCTGAGGTTTCCTGCAATACATACCAGATGAGGTGAGTGAAGAGGGCTGTGATGCAGAGCAGAGTGACGTCTCCCTCACAGAGTCTTTTATTTTTTACATGAACTCATTGAAGTGTATTAATATGCTTATACCACTGACTGCAGGCAAAAAGAGAAGCTGTAATCCCTTTTGCTTGTTTGTAGTCAGTTTAACTGTGGTTTAGGTCTGTGAGAGGCAACCACCTTACTCTGTTTGAAGATGTCTTTATTTGTTGTTCTTATTACATCTATTTTTATTGTTTACACAGTAGAACTGAAGGAAAGAAATTTAATTTCCTTGTGACTGTTTTATTCTACCTCGAACGTTGACCCTGAACCATAATCTTCGTGTTTTAGTTGTCTACCTTCAATTATGTCTAACAATAGAAGCTCATAAAAAACAAAATAAATATATATTGTAATAGTAAAGCACACATATAAAAACTTTACCTACCTTCCTATGTTTTAAATACACAGAGTGTATATATATATATATATATATATATTTTTTTTTTTTTTTTTTTTTTTTTTTTTCATGTCTTAAGAAGGTCCTGAGAGGAGGTCCATAAAGCCTGGTCAGACATGTACTAACCCCATCAAATCAAGTGTAAATGTGACTAACCTCCTGTCTGTCGTCTGAAAGAGATTACAGTCAAATGTCTGCGGGGTATATCTTGTGTTCGAGATGTTCCTTGCTTATTGTGCATGTACAACCAGCAGGCTATCGCATTTCAGCTCATTAATCCCTGTTGACGGCAGTTACATGGCCACATATTGTGTCGTTTTTCTGACTTTCCTCCCTTCTTCTACAATCCTCTTTAAGAATCAGTCTGAATATTCTTCCTTCAAAAACAGCCAAATTAATAGATTTTTTTAAGACCCTGAAATGAACTTTGCATGGATATTGATTAATAAATTAAGCTCTTCTGACATTTTGTAGAAGAGCCTCCCGGCTTTGAAAATTATTGCTTCATTACGATTGTATTATTGAAAGCTCTCCATCAAGTTTTTAATATCTTCTTTCATCATAAATGTATGTGTTCAATGTTAGTATCTTAATTAATTGGAGTGCACTTCTTTATTCTAGTGATGCAAAATAAATGTAATACTGGCCTGGATGCAGGCAAGTGAGCTGTGAAAATGTGGAAACTCTCAAACACACACACACACCTCGTAATTTTTCTCCCACAATCGCAACCACTGTGGAAGTCTCCGTCTTCCAATAAAGGTACAGACATAAAACGTAGTGAAGCCTGGGTACTGTGCTCACTTTGTTTGAATCTATACGTGTGTAAATTGTCCGAATGCACACAGAAAGCCTAACTAGTCTCGTAGAGAAAGGGTTATTTTCCTTTTTTGTCTCACTTAGTTGTAAAACAAATGGAAAATTCACTCGTCCCATGTAATGGTGTGTAAGAGCAAACAAGGCAGACTCATTATAATGACCACAACTGATGGCAGAAGTACATCTATGATTTAGATATGTAGGTCAGATCAGGGCTCATTAGTGGTTCACACCAAGTGCCTTAACTCTGCAGGGAATAGTAATAATAGTGTACATGTTTATGGATGAGATCCGCCGCACGTATGCTCTGTTGCTGTAGCATGGCATGGGCTGGTGTCCAACTGCTCACACGGATATGACACTGGTAAATTAATGACAAAGTGATGCAGCTGGGGTGGCGGCGGTAAATAAATTAGGCCTTATGAGAAAGCTTCCTTAGAGATTTCTTAACTTCAGAAGGATGGGAAGAAGAAAGGCGCAGAAGCCGGGAGGAGCGAATGCGATTGAGAAGGAGTGGAACACACAGAGATAAATGAGCAGAAATAATTGTGAGATTTCCCTCTTCTTTTTTTCCCTTGCTTTCTTCACTGTCACTTCCATCCCTTCTAGTTCTTCATCACTCTTCCATCTCCGCCCCCCCCCCCCACACCCTTCCTCCCCACTCCCCCATGACTAAATGCTTTACAGTCTGCCCCAGCTTGCACTGCGAGTCTGTCAGTTATTTTTTTTTTTTTTAGAAACCAGGAGGTGAAAAGGGGGAAGGAGACAAAGAGGGAATGAAAGAACAAGAGGAAGAGATGGAGGCTGATGGCTCCCAGAATGTGGATACAGTTTCAATATTAAGACGGGATACAATTTCAATAATAGAACTTGACCTCAGATCTTTTTCTCTCTGCCTCTCTCTCGGGGAGCCTCGCTGTCAGGTTGTGTTTTCTCTGTGACGGGTTAAACTCGGGGCTAATCCATCTTACTCCACTGAGGACACACACAAACAACATAATCTGACACCGTGTAGCCTCTTGAACATTCTGAAATTCTGATGACGATGCCTACTGCTTTGAAAGTCATGGCTCTCCTTTCTGAGTTCTTTCTGTCTGCCAAAGGAATGATAATTATTGTTGGGTTGCGCACACAAATTCAAGGTGACTTACACCTTCTGAGACACCTTGGCGCACACACGCCACGCTCCACACTACTTCCTGAGTAGCTCCAGTAAGGTCACTTTCTTTGTGTGCAAAACCACGAGGGAGCACACTGACTGAACACATTGTAGTTTCTGCAGGTCTATTTCTTAATCCACCCCGCCATATAGGTAGTTCTAGTTGTGTAGCTGAGTTAACATTGCACCGCTTACACATGTTCCACTCTATATAGTCTGTGTAGCCCCGGTGTCTGAGGCTAAGCATGTTAGCATAATTTAAACAATGTACACATGTATGTAGACGTGTAATATGGTTCCAATGACGAACTCACTTTGTTTGTAGAAGATTCTCGACCAGTCCAGGAGTTTCCACCTCTTCACTATGAAAATGTAATGGTACGCAAGAGTTGGACTCGAGAGCAGGAGTCACACGGGAGAGCAGGAGAGCGTTCAAAAAAACAGCCCTTGACTTTCTGCTCAATGATTCATACACAAAAAGGCAGGTAGAGGCAAACAGTGTCAGTGTATCATTTCGTCGGAGGTTGTTTTGTTTTTGTCCGTCTATAGAACTCCGTTCCACTAATCGACCTGTTGTTTTTGTTTGTTTTTGAGAACTACAACCGAGCTTTCTGTTTTTGAGGCCTACCAGCGTTTTTTTTTTTTGTTTTTTTTTTTATCTCGCTGGGAATCCTCTGAGGTTTTCCTTATGAAGTATTTGTGATCACTGAAAAGGAAACATACACCAACATCCTGAAGAGTGGTTTTTAGCTTGCAGTACAGTTATAAAGGAGCTTTACTTCACATGCTAATGATTTTCCAGTAATCCACAAAACTTGTGCTAGTTACACAATTCAAGTTCAATTTTCATCTTCATTTTTAAAGTGCCTGATCACAACGCAAGTTACCAAGTGTGCTTTTAATGTAGTAAGGTCTTTACAACAGAACTTTACAGAATTATAGAGAGACAACCAACAATTCAACAATTCCCACACAAGCAACATTTGTAAGGAAAAACTCCCTTTGAGCAGGAAGGAAACCTCCATCAGAACGAGGCTCGGAGGTGAGCAGCCATTGCCTCGACTAGATAAGGTAAAGGAAGTGCAGAGTGACAAACTAACAGGAACAAAAGACAACAAACAATAAACATCAAGAAGGTTGGCGTGGCCAGTAACCGCAGATCACAAACATGCATCTCTGGAGCAAGAGATACTAGAGAAAAAGCACAAAACTATTTTTTTTCACCAGAATGTACCCAACTGTACCAGTTATGTCTTTTTTTAGCTGTCAGACTCAGTTTTTTTTTTTTTTTTAGCTTCGTTATTATCTTTTTCCATGGTCACCACTTTACTGCACATATTAACAAACAACTCACTCTTAATCTAAATAGCAAATCTGAGCTTTCAACCAATTCGGAATCACCTGCGAGCTCTTTTGTTCAGGAACTAACACTAAAACAACACACAGCTGCCCAAGAAACATCAAAGTGTTCAATTACTT